>NC_139219.1:64747862-65262862 GCF_055691185.1 Crinia signifera | reverse complement strand
ATGTTTTGTCTTTCTACCAAATTTGGTGACTTTATGCATCGTTGAGGTGCCTCTCAGTCTCTGTTGGCTATGATGAGTGGAGGATGACAAAAGCCAAAGCAATGATGTCACTACTGGTTGATGGCTGATACCAATTGAGTGCAATTTGATTTGGTGATTGTTGCAAGGGTGAAAGATCATGTATTAGGGTTAGTCATTGGGCCACACATAGCTTTTTAGCAGGATGCAGCATAACAGGGCCTTTTTGTCAGAATACACCTTCTTAGGTTCATACTATAAGACCACACATTGCGTTTTTAGCAGGATGCGTTTTAGCCAATGGACAGGGACAGTGTTGAGTTCAGCTTCCAGCAGGTAGCAGGGTTTGCGGTACAACTGGGACCTGATTAGCATTAAACAGAAATGTTGGTCTTTGGCTGTTGTGTCCTGCTGATTTTCGGGATAAGTCTCTGGAGTACTGATATCAATTTGGAGTGTGCATGATTCATTGTTGATGGCACCCAGGCAAGTAAATTAAGTTTATAGCGGACTGTCCAGTTATTGTTCATGTGTATAGATAAGCCTTAAATTCAAAAACTGTATTTCTATTTTTCTGTAGTATTTTTAAATGTTTTAGTTATTTTGGGAGACACTGGAGTTGATAGTGTCGGGAGTGCATACTCGCATGTGGCTCTGGCCACACCCACATAGCACTGCTCACGCCTCCTTCCCTTCCGGACCTTTGAACATTTTCAGACACGGTGGCCAAGGTGGCCTGTTAGACATCCCTGCGTCCTAATCTCCGATCTGCCATTAGTTCACGTCCTCTTGCAAATATAATATTTTCCTGATCATTTATTTTACGTTTTCCAAAATGCTGGCAGTAAGTAGATGACCTTATAGGTATAAGGTATCGTAGGTATTTGTGTAACGGTAGAGTTTATTTTGATCTTTCCTCCATTCACTGTAATACAGCTCATCCCTAGTTTAGAGTGCCTCCATAACACTCTCCTATTTACCATTGAAGTTTATTTCCCTAACAGCTGAGGGATAATGGTCTGTTTTTATTTTAAGTTTAGTAGCGCCACATGGTTAGGCGTACTTGACATCAGTCTTGTGAGGGAGAGATTAAGCTAGTGAAACAGAGAGAGAGAAGCTCGGTGCAGACGGTAAGGAGCTCAGGTGCTAACGTATTTCTGATTGACATGCAACGAAAATTCTTCTAGGCTTACTTTTAAAGATTCCACTCAGGGCAGTCACTTCGTGTGCTTTATTGCTTTTACAAGTGGTCTCAAAACCCAGTACTTGAAAATAAACATAACAGTGCTGTTGCCGCTATGGTACTTTTTAAAAAGTCTTCTTTGCTCTGTTTTGTCAGTGAGCTGATGGGTGACATCAAAGAAGACCCCGCTGGACCTAAATTAAAAAAAAAATGGCTTCTTCTGATGTCCTAGAGACAATAATTATGATGTGCCAGTTAAGTCCAAACTACAGCTGAGGGATTTCACTTTAAAGCAGAGGATTGGGTGAAAAAAATGCATTTATAGCTCTTTGTCTGCCACCTCATTATGTGTGGGTCTGATTCATTAAGTAATTGGTTTGCAGTTGTTTACATGAGTGTTAGGGCTTTCTATTCAGGAGCCTTTGAGAGATACATTGTACAAATGTTGCATGTTATGAATGCTGAATGAGGGGCAGGGGGCCAGTCCTATTGGCTAAACACTGTACTCTGTTGAAAAGCAAGAGAAAGGGATTGGGTTCTGCTTTGCATAGTAATGACTCTCCCTTAATAAGCTTTACAGATTAATACACACAAGCTATAAAAGATGCAAAGAGATACTCTTAGCACATTTAAACATGCTCATTTCACTATTGTGGTACTGGAGACTGGAAGAATCGAGTTCTTTCATATTCATTTTTTTTCCCCCCCGAAGCAATCGAGGACGAAACTTAATAGAATGCGATGTTTATTGTATTATAAATCAAGGGGACATAGCAAGATCTGCAACAGTTTATTATTAAAGATTCATTCAATGTAAATCTTTTTCTACTATTGTATTTCCTATAGTAAAATCATTTTGTGGTTGAATGGGGATAAAAGGCATAATGTGCAAAGAAGTGAGTCTTAATAGGACGCTGCTCTCTAAATAAAGACCACTTGTTCTTCTTTGTGCATGAGAACATGCCGGTTTCCTCCTCTTTACTGTGCAATGTTCTGCCTTCCACCATTAAATTGCATTCTGTTTCTTTCCCATAAAACATTTGTATGAAACAACATAAATCCAACAGTGAAACACTTGCCCCGGGTTCAACAGAGAGCGCACAAGGCAAAATAATTCTTTTGTGCAATAAAAAAAAATGTATGACCAATTTTAGCTGGATAGGGTTGAAAGTGATGTGTTCTTTAGTGATTTATGTGGATTACGGCTGATTTCCTTACAGCTTGGCCAACAGGACATGTATGTATGTGTGTGTGGGGGGGGGGGGGGGGGGGGGGATTTTTTTTCCTCTGTGGAATAATTAAAGCAGCCAGAGGAGGTCGCTCTCATTCTAGATACTGAGCTATTGGAATGTTGTATAAACAGGCATTGCTCCTTTTATTATCAATAATCTGTATTAATGTATCTCTCTTGCATGCTCTCTCTCAATATAAGTTTGTGGGTAGGAGGTCATATTACCATGGTATTAAAACCTGTGCTACATATTTGTATATGTTGCTTATATTAGTTTTACAACAGTATATGTGTGTGTGTGTATGTATATATATATATATGTATGTTTTTTTTTTTTATTGTTAATAATTATGTGTATTATTGCTGAATGTGTCGACACTATCCTCCTAAATCTGACAAGTATCCCTTGGAATCCTAATATTTTGACAGCGCTATATTGCGCTCCTAATTGGATGATAGCTACATGCATCATTTGACACCAATGACAATTGAAAAAAACGCAGTCCTGATGTTGCGCCCATGTGACTACATACAGACCTATAGGAGTAACGTGGTGGCCGTTGCCTAGTATTGTGGAATACACAAACAGGCCGGACCATGTCCACGTGACCTAATATGGTCCAATCATCGCGGTGAAGTAGACGCTGTGAGACTTGTGATTTAAAACCCGGTGACGCACGCTGTGCGCGTCAGCGATAGTAAGCCTATCATATGCACTAAATTTAGTGACACGCATTACATGCGCTGATAGGAAGTAAGCATAACAGCTTCTTCCGACTATATGGAACGCACGCCAGGTAACAAGGCTGTGAATAACATGAATACACCTGATATAATGAGCAACAGGTGAGTCTGATTTATGACTATTAACTGTGATTGGTGGATGTTAACTTAGGGGGAGGTGTCCCATGGTATATGAGTTGGAGAGGGGATAGTGTCTGTCACACTGCTTCAGGGATCCAGGCGTCTGTTGTCTTGAAAAAGGGTCATGCGATGACCCGAAACGTCGACCTTGCCTTGTGGAATTTTTAATGGATCAAATAAAAGTTTGAAGTTTTAATTCAAGTCTGGTGAGTGCGCTCTTTATCTCCTTGGATAGATATGGCCTCTTTGGATTGTGGTCTGAGTTACATGGACACCCCAGCAGTTGTTTGAAGATTTTTGGGAGTGCTGTTTTTCCTCTACAGATATATATATGTATATATATATATATATATATATATATATATAATTTATTTACAGTTTATTATATAGTGCAGCATATTCCGTTGCGCTTTACAATTATTTATTAACAGTTTAGTAACAGTTCTTATATAGCACATACAGATTCCACAGCACTTTACAGTTTACATTTGAACATTCACATCATTCCCTGCCCCAGTGGAGCTTACAATCTATATTCCCTACCACATGTACACGCACACACAGACATTCTAGGGTTAATTTTTGTAAGTAGCCAATTAACCTACCAGTATATTTTTGGAATGTGGGAGGAAACCAGAGTACCCAGAGGAAACCCACGCAAGTACGAGGAGAATATACAAACTCCATGCAGTTAGGACCATGGTGGGAATCGATCCCATGACCTCAGTGCTGTGAACCATCCGTACTGCCAATTGGAAACAACAGTGATTAAACAAACTGTGTAGAATCAAACCGACATAGAGGTAGGAGGGCCCTGCTTGCAAGCTTACAATCTATATATATATATTTATATATACTTCCCAAATGGGACATTTGGGACATTGTTTGAACCACTTAAGAGTTGAATAAAGAACCTCTTGGAAATCCAACGTCTTTTGGTTTTATGAACATTGATGTGACACATGGACATTTAATCTAGGCGCTATACCACCATTTGGGAAGTATATTGTGGGTATTGTTTCCTAGCCCTCAGGAAACCTGGTGGTTAAGCAGCCGCAATTGAAGTTTAAAGTTGTTTCAATTTTTATTGTGCATATAAGCGCGAGAGGAGTATTGGGGATAATATATTTTTTATATATATATATATATATATATATATATATATATATATATATATCATATTACTTTACATTTAAGCCTAATGCCCACTAGTGCTTTCCTAGAATTTTTAACACTAATAAGAAATGAATCCCTGTTAACATACTTTGGACCAGATGTGCTAAGTTTGAACACTGATAAAATATAAAGTGATAACCCACCAGCCAGTTCCTAACTGTCTTGTTACATGTAGCTGATTGGTGGTTAATAACTCTCCATTTTATCACTTTTCAAGCTTAGTACATCTCGCCCTTTGTGTTCTTAGCTTTGTGGCAGTCACTTAATGTATAAATCTGTAGATGCTTTGAGCCTATATATATATATATATATATATATATATATATATATATATATATATATAGTCAAGGAAATGTTAGCAGGTTATCAGTTGAATTATTAGAAATCTTTTTTATAATAACTTACATGACCTAAAAGAAATATGACATTCCCAACATATATTTTATAGGTTTTAGCAATGTTTATGAGATAGAAGAATTATGCCCTGCAACCGTAACAAAATATTGTGTGAAAGTGTACAAAAGTGTCTTGCTTCCTTTATTGTTCTGTTACATGGTTAGCACATCTGCATCCCTCTGTTAAAGCAGAAAGCAATCTACAATACCATTAATTCTGTTATGTGCAGGATATCTGTTTTGCAACTCATACAAATGACCACTAGATGGCAGTACTATATACATATTTCCTACAGCATCTCTGACCTAGTGTATGCTGCAGTATTAAGCATTCATATTCAGACAGCATTATATTATCATGCATTGTTTTAGTTTTGTAACTGACTATTGTAATAAGTATAATGCAGCAAAATCGTAATGTGATTTCATTTGTGATATTTGGTCCACAAAAAGTTATGTCAGTTAAAGTTTGGACAGACAATTTTGAAACCTGGATAATGTATAGCATACACTGTGGACTCCTTGACCATAGACCTATTGGAGGCATTTAGGTAATTGTTTCAAATGCGTGAAGGGACCCATATATATCAGCAATCACAATTTTATAAAGTGTGTGATTTTATTTCCCCCAGATTTATTGTATCTTTATTCTGACTGCCCATACATTACAGATTTGTTTCAGTTATCTGCAGATATTTTCTGCATAAAAGTCATCCCATACATCCCCTCAAGCCATTGTCACTTTACTAGTCACGTATAGAAAAAGTAAATAGTTAGCGGTACTACTGCTATTATCCCTTGCCACTCTACCATCACAATAAATCCCTCTGTAAATAAAGCAACATTGGGCTCTGATTTAAATAATACAGGAAACACAATGTGTAGGATTTACCTGTATTTAATAAACCATCACCGGGCTCTTGGGATGGGGGGTGGGTGGGGGGGGGGGGAGTAAATGACTAGTGGTTCCCTGTATTTTTAGAATCAGCACCCAGCTCAGCTAGCAGGGTTATACCACAGCCAGGGATCACACTTGACAGGGGGGAGTTCAATAAAAGGGGTCACCCCTCTTAAGTGTCCCCCAAATGACAACATGCCCAAACATTAAGGATCCTTTGGCACCTGTTATCACCCTTGAATGGAAATATAAAAAAATAAAGGGTACTTGTTTCCTAGCATGGCGCCCATCGCATCGCAGACCATAGAAACATAGAATTTGACGGCAGATAAGAACCACTTGGCCCATCTAGTCTGCCCCTTTTTTTAAACATGTTACCTCAAACCATATTTGATCCTTATTTTTTTGTAAGGATATCAATATGCTTATCCCAAGCATGTTTAAATTGTACTACTGTATTTGCGTCTACCACCTCTGATGGTAGGCTATTCCACTTATCTACTACTCTTTCTGTGAAGTAATTCTTCCTCAGATTTCCCCTGAATATTCCTCCCTCTAGTGTCAGTGCATGTCCTTGTGTTCTGTTGCTCCTCTTCCTGTGAAGAATGTCTCCCACCTGTACCTTGTTAAAGCCCTTGATATATTTGAAAGTTTCTATCATGTCCCCCCTTTCCCTTCTCTGCTCTAAACTATACATATTAAGATCTTTTAGTCTTTCCTGGTACGTTTTGTGATGTAGGCCATGCACCATTTTAGTTGCTCTTCTTTGTACAGTCTCTAATGTATTTATATCCTTCTGGAGATATGGCCTCCAGAACTGAACACAATACTGTAGGTGAGGTTGTACCAATGACCTATACAGTGGCATTATTACTTCTTTCTTTCTACTGCTGATACCTCTCCCTATGCAACCAAGCATCTGACTTGCCTTCTTCATTGCTTTGTTACATTGCCTACCTGCTTTTAAGTCCCCTGAAATAGTGACACCTAGATCCCTCTCTTCCTCAGTAGTTTCCATTATAGTGCCATTTATACTACAGGTCGAGTATCCCCTATCCGAAATGCTCGGGACCACAAGCATTCCGGATAGGGGAATTTTTCGGCTTTTGGAATAATTTTTTTAAGGCATACTTACCTGTCCCCTGATGGTGTCTGGTGGTCCCTCGGCGTCCACACAGTCCCCGGGCGTCCACAGCAGGCCTCCGGCATCTTCTCTGGATCTCCAGCGGTCCCAGGAATGCATTGCGCGGGTGTGCGCGCGCACCGGTGACGTCACCGGCGCACACTCGCGCAATGCATTCCTGGGACCGCTGGAGACCCTGGAGAAGATGCCGGAGGCCTGCTGTGGACACCCTGGGACTTGGTAAGTATGAAAAGAGGGTTAGGGGGGGGGGGGGGAGATTATTTGAATGATTCCAAAAACCACGGTTTTTGGAATAATTCGGATAATGGATGCCCGGATACGGGATACTCGACCTGTATATTGAGTCTTTGGATTTCTGAGACCCAAGTTCATGATTTTGCATTTTTTGGCATTAAACTGTAGTTGCCATTCTCTTGACCATTTCTCTAATCTACCTAGATCCTCAATCATTTGTTTTACCCCTCCTGGTGTGTCTACCCTGTTGCATACCTTTGTGTCATCTGCAAAAAGGCACATTTTACCCTCAATTCCATTTGCAATATCACCAATAAAGATATTAAAAAGCATCGGTCCAAGTACAGATCCCTGGGGTACTCCACTTGTAACCTTTCCCTCCATTGACTGTACTCCGTTTACTACAACCCTCTGTTTTCTGTCCTGCAACCACTCTCTTATCCATTCAACTATCTTAGAATCCAATCCCAAGCTTTCAAGTTTATTTAACAGGCTGCGATGTGGGACAGTGTCAAAAGCTTTACTAAAGTCTAGATAAGCTACATCTACAGCCCCACCTTGATCTATTACTTTAGTCACCCAGTCAAAGTCAATAAAATTTGTTTGACATGATCTTCCCCAAGTAAACCCATGCTGTTTTGGATCCTGTAAATTGCTGGTTTTGAGATATTCTACAACTCTTTGTTTTAAGAGTGTTTCCATCAATTTCCCTACTACTGATGTAAGGCTCACTGGTCGATAGTTGCTTACCTCTTCCTTGCTTCCACTTTTGTGCAGTGGAACTACATTCGCTGTTTTCCAGTCCTCTGGGATTACTCCAGTAAGGTCCTTATACAGTTAAAAATCGTATAGGGACTTATACAATTTAAAATCGCATCGCATGCCATATGCCCGCAAGCAATGCAATGCGATGAGATGTCATACAACTTAATATCGTGGGCGCCGTGCTAGGAAACAAGTACCAAGGTAAGATACATAGGATGGTATCAATTCCATTAAACCGCATTCTTCATGTAGGGAGGGCAATTGCCTTTAAGTTCCTTTGTATGGTCGCAACATTGCCAATTGATTTTGAAAATTATTTTCAAAACTGATAATTGCCCCAATCTATCTCAGATCTGTGGGGGCCGTAATTCTTTACTAGTGTAAAATATTGACTGATACTCTTCCTGGGCTATCCTATATAACACTGCATTTGGTATTGTTTTCTTTTATCTGTGTTTTATAAGTCTGGACTTCTGAATGTAAGCTATTGTAAACATTTGTGCACCATTCTATGTAGTACTCATTTTCCATTATTTTAGGCATCAATTTACTGATGCATTCTCATTTAATTTGATACTGCCAATGTATCGCTTTTAACATTGCTATGCCTCTATAAAATGCTTATTTTAAATACATTACTGGTTAAGGTGGTAAGGGTTACGATTTACTTTAAAATGATACTTTTAACTAATAAGTATCAATGAAACATATGTATTCTTTTAAATCTGTATTGCCACATCAATTACCCATTGACTTAACAATACTGAAAAAAATGGTTCAATAATAACTAAACATTGTACTTAAGTAAACATTTTACAATGGTCAAGATTATGCGCTTTGCGTAGTATAGCAGCCGGTAGTATGCTCTCTGTATTGTTTGCTCTTCACTAAAGGTGCCCATACACGTTACAATTATTGTATACAATATTGGATCTTGGTTTCGCGATGACATCTAGTACAAAAAGTACTGTATGTGTTGCGCATACTTTTTGTAATAGTTCTTATCTCATTGCAAAACCGAGATGCGATATTGTATACAATAATTGTAATGTGTGTGGGCACCTTAAGGCTTGGTACACAGTTATGACCAGCGTAATGAAAATACGGCCACTAATTGGCGTAAAACGGCCGCGGATGGCCGACCAAATACGGCAGGAAAATACATTTCATTTTCATGTCGTATTTGGCTCCGTGCAGGCTTCAGTGTTTATAAAATAGAAAAATAAAAAAATACATTAAAAAAAACGGCATGGGGTCCCCCTCACAGCCGTAACCAGCACCAGGCTGAAAGAGCCGGGCTGGAAATAAAAAATCAGGAAACCCGATTTTTTTAAACCAGCTCCAGGGCCGGGGCTGGTTCCCAAAATACAGTGGACAAAATGACTAGGGGTCCCCCCTATTTAAGAACCAGCCCCAGGCCAAACCAGCCAGCAGGGTAATGTCACAGCCAGGGGACACTTATTCTAAAAGTCTCAGAGCCCCCCCCCCCCCCTCCAGGACCTACCTGATCAAGCTGGGACTTGGAGAACCACAAGTCCCAGCATGTGGGGCATTAAAGGGCCCGCTGGCACTTGTAGTTCCACAGTATTAAAAATAGTCAAATAAACACACACACTGACACATGAAAAATAACACTTTAATACATCCAAAGCCCACACATACTGATATTTACCTTTCTTGAGCCCGTAGGTAGGTCCCTGGGACCGGGGCTCCATGGTCCTGGGTCCGGGCCCTTGGTTACGGGGTCCTGGAGGCTGGGGCTGGTTTTAAGAAATCGGGGAACCACTATTTGCCGGGTTTCCTGTTTTTTTTATTACCAGCCCCGGCTCTTTCAGCCTAGTGCTGGTTACGTTTATTTATTTTTCATTTTTTTTTACACCTTGCAGCCTGCACGGATCCGACTGATCCGTGCAGACTGCCTATACGAATTCGTATTAACGGCCATATACGGCCGCTAATATGAATGGATACGCCATCAGAGGTTTACAAAGTAGTCGTATTTGACTGCATTGTAAATTACCCTCCGGAACACGAATTTGCATACGGCTAAAACAGCCGTATGCAGTCGTATTCATTCGTATTACGAATAAGAAATATCATATTTGTAAATTTCCCCCAAATTTCCCCCAATATATCAGTTTTGCTACTTTTTCCTTAGTTTTGCATTTTACTTTGCTTACAGTGTACTAGTTACTTAGAATAAGCATAACATTTCATGGCTTTGACCACTCGTATTGGACTAGACTTTTGCTTTTTATACTCTATATTGGGTACTTTCTCCTCTATTTTCCATCGTAGTTCGCTTCTAGTTTACTAGGAATTTATTATTAGTTTTTTTTGTTACGGCTGAGTTGTGAAGTCTGTGACAAGTTAAATAGGGCTATTTGGTGTGATTTAAGGATAGGTGGTACTGTATATGTGGACGCATCTCTGAGATACTTTTTGTAGCATTTGCATCTTTGATACAGTAGCTCTTTAAAATGTTTTGGCTTTGTGATAACAGGGCAGCAGGGTTTTGGCAGCACCTATGTTTCAGTTACAGAGCACTGCTAGGAGAACCTGTGACATTTCCAAGTGTTTGCCCAAACTCAAAAGTTCGGCGGTTTAACGTCACCTGTAATGAGGGACATTGAAATTAAATAACCTGAAGAGTAAAACCCAATGTAAGTCAACTCATAAAACATTTTTATCTTTATTCACAGAAAAGAAAATGACATTTCAATACCAAAAAATATGAAATCCGGGATAGCTCCAGCTAAAATTAAGTCCAAAGGTGAGTGTTTTATTGAATTCCTTAAAAAATGCCATAAAACCTTTTTCAGGGATACATTCTGGAAGTTACTGGGTAGACGTTTTCAATGTATACTGTATATTATGGATCTGAATTTGAGCTGCATGTACAAGTTGAGTATCCCTTATCCAAAATGCTCGGGACCAGCAGCATTTCCAATAGGGGATTATTCTAGATTTCAGCATTTTTTCTTTTTCCATACACACCTGCGGCCTTATTCTAGTTCACTCTTTCTGACAAAATCCTTCTTAGATGGACAAAACCATGTGCACTGCAGGGTGGCAGATGTAAAATGTGCAGATAATTAGATTTGGGTGAGTCATTTTGTTTCTGTGCAGGGTAAATACTGGCTGCTTTATTTTTACACTGCAATATAGATCTCACTTTGAAGTAAAACCCCACCCAAATCTAATTATCTCTGCACATGTTACATCTGCCCCACCTGCAGTGCACATGGTTTTGTCCATCTAAGAAGGAATTTGTCAGAAAGAGTGAACTAGAATAAGGCCCCTGGTCCTCTGGTTTCCCTTGGCGTCCATCACCTCCAGCTTTTCAGGCCACTGGCATACCCGCGCATGGCATCATTGGGACCAGGGATGCCTCTGAAGACAGACGCCGGGGGACCAGATGAGTATGAAAAAACAAAAAATCTAGGTAGTAGTTTTAGAAAACAAAACAAGATATTCTGAAAATCTATGGTTTTTGGAATATTTAAGTTTTTGGATATCCGCTTAAGGAATATCCGACCTGTATACAGTCGCACAATCCTAAATCCTGTGCAACCATCTGCCTGTATTCTGGGTCATGCTGCCCTCCTCTAACCAGCGGCAAGAGCAGCGTTCATCACTGGGTACAGAGCAGGATGAAGACTTTGGGGCACCCTAAAGAACAATGTTACAGGGATGGCTCTTAAATCATATATAGTTGTAATTACTATTGCTGCGGTTTCAATAGAAGCAGCAGCAATCGCTCTGATGTGGTCATTCAGCAGGAGGCGGTACACAATATTGTTCAGTGACGTCACCGGGACCCGTTAAACATTCAGGTCTTTTGGCTTTATAGCAAAATTGGCCTGCATATTCATCAGACAGGACTATACCGCCATTCATTGTTAACAATATTGAGTGTACAAAATAGAGTATATAGTAAAAGTTATGGATCAGAAAGCGTGTGTATGGGGCTTTAGACTTTGACTTAAAGGTTGCTCATATGTTTCAACTACCCAACTACACACTGCTGCTTCACATTACTGTGCAACTACAGTTACTGTAATTGCTCTGTAACTTGCACACAACTTTCACTCAGGCTACAATTTTGATGTTCTACCATGAGTTAATTTAAAAACTTATCACAGCTCATCAGAAAGCCTTTGATACACTAATAAAAAAGTTTGTGGTCTAAGAAACGGGGTGTGGTCAGCAGGACGACACAGTGAGTATGTCAGCATGACAATGGGCAGTATTCAACGTGAAAAATTCTCCGTGCATGGCGAGAGATTTTTTCTCTCGCCATGCACTCGCCCTGTTCCGGAGGGCTCGCTGCCTCTCCTGCTCCCACTATTCAATATGGTTAAGACTCGCCGCCACTCGCGGCGAGTCTTAACCCCTGCAGCGGACGAGCGTCCGCGGCAGGGAGCTGGCAGGGAGCCGGGGGACGGTGGCAGCCAGGGAGATTAAAGTCTCCCTGGCTGCTCCAGAACATATGTGGAGGGGAGGTGGGCTCCCTGGGACCCAGGCCAGGCAGCACAAGCTGCCCCCCCCTATAGCCAGCGGGGGACCCAGTATTCACTGCACCCGATCGTGCATATGTAATGATCGGATGCAGTGAATATATGAATATCTAAAGAGCGGCTCGAGAGCTCCGGCCCCCTGCTGGCTGCTCTGTGTAAAAAAAAAAAAAATAATAATTTTTTAAATTAAATATATATTCATGTGCTTATAAGCACATGAATAAAATTAACATGCCCCTTCACAGAAAAAAAAACCTTTTAGTTTAAAACTTCACATTCCGGTTCTCCATGAAAAGATGGAGAATTGCTACACGGAGAGACACGGCGAAAATCACTTAAAAAGACGGCGAAAATATCACATTGAATAGGGTGGTTCACTTTTGGAGAGCAAAATGCTCCTTCCAACGCGAAAACAGCACAAACTCGCCATAAAACAAGGCCAGCACCGGAATAATGATTCAAGCATAATGCTACTGAGAGTGTTTTCACAGTACGGTCTTATGGCTTTAAACATGATTATTTCTGACATATTTGAAGTGTTGCCATAATGTGCTGAAGTAAAGAAACCAAGGATTGTAATGCTGCTATCCACTGCTCAGAAATACTTCATGTAAAACGAAAGGCGCAGTGCTTCTACTTAAATAGGCGATATAGTGACACACTTTTCAAGCATGCACTGTTATATTGGACATATAGAGATAAAACATTTAATCAAGGGAATGAGTGGGCGGGTCCAGTGGCAGGGCCGGATTAAGCCTTCGTGGGGCCCTGGGCACTTTAGACAGGGGGGCCCCCTCCCACTTGTCATTACTGGCCGCAAAGTGCACGGGAGAATATTACACTGTCAAAACACAGAGTAAAGGCAGTATAGACTTACTTCACAGAAAGAGTAGTAGATAAGTGGAATAGCCTCCCATCAGAGGTGGTAGAGGCAAATACAGTAGTACAATTTAAACATGCTTGGGATAGGCACATTGATATCCTTACAAAAAAATAACAATCAACTATGGTGTGGGTTAACATGTTTAAAAAAGGGGCAGACTAGATGGGCCAAGTGGTTCTTATCTGCCGTCAAATTCTATGTTTCTATGACTCGGTCAATGGTTAACTGCAGGGGGGGGGGGGGGGAATTAATATAAACATAAATAAATATATGGTATCGGTGTACAAAAAAATATTTTTATTAAAAACTTCTTAAAACTTCATAGTCCATATCAGTTATTTCGGCTCATAGTAGTCGTATACAACACGATTTACGTCCAAACCCATATATGACAACACGTATATTGTGTTGTCTACGACTACTATGAACTGAAATAACTGGTATGGACTGTGAAGTTTTAAGAAGTTTTTAATAAAAAAAAAAAATTTGTACACCGATACCAACTGTTTTGAAATTTACGTTTATGGCAAAGTCCATCAGTGTAACTGAACTAGGTGGTGCATATACTAGCGCTCTCTATCCCATATTGTCTATACCTATTTCTGTCTCCCACTAACAGGGGGATTTTATTAGAGGAGTAGCTGCTTCATGACAGGAGGGGTCACTTCTGTGCATGAAAATATATATATATATATATATATATATATATATATATATATATATATCTATATAATAAGTTGAAGAGTCTGTGTGCGTGTGTGTGTGTGTGTGTGCGTGTCCGTCGCATTGTGTACACACCATGGCACTCAGAGACACCAAATTTGCCAACAAGATACCTCTGGACCCGGTGGTGTGCACCTCGAAGCCGTTTTTGGGAAATTTCACTTAGAATTTTAAAAAACACCAAGTTTTAATTTTCCTTCATTGATGATCTGTGGAAAAGATCGACGATCTGGGAAACCGTGGACGAAGGAACAACTCCACACCTGATTTCATTGCTGTCATTGAGTATGACAGACACATTCTAACATTATGGTGAAGGCTTTAAACAATTAGGAAATAATTGAGGATATACATAGACCACACATAACACACATTGTACACGCGCACACACACACACACACAGTACACCACATACGCAGACATAGCACACAACACACACATTTATACGTAGAGCACCTCACACACTTAAGCTGTGTACACACAGGGGAGATAGGGGCTGAAATCGCTGGAAACACACCGCATGCAGTACAATACAAATCCATACACACTACAACACACACCCAAAAACAGTACAACAAACACACAACTCCTGGCTTCAATCAATTCTATGGAGACCGACCACGATAAAATGGCCGCCCCATAAAAGCAGACCGTTCTCTGAAACTGTTTGCGGTATGGGGGCGGCCATTTTCTCGTGGTCCGTCTGCATAGAATTATTAATTGAAGCCAGGAGGGGAGCCGGGACGCGCAGACAGGTAAACCTGCGCCGATGGGGGGGGTGGCACCGGCGGCCGGGGTGGGGAGTGGGGGAAGCGCCCCCCCCCATTAACGGCGGGGGTGGGGATGCTGGCGGGGAGGCGCCCCCCCATTAACGGCGGGGGGGCGCCCCAAACCAAGCTACGCCACTGAGAACACACACACTTAAACATTGCCAGGATATGCACAGCACACTACACACACATATATACGTAGCACACCTCACAAACTTACACATTCGGCAGATATACACACAACACAACATACACACACATAACACACAACTCACAGTACAACACACACCAACATTCACTACAACACACACCCAAAAACAGTACAATACACAGAACACACACTTAAACATTGCACAGATACACACACATAACATACCTCTAACAGCACAACACACACCCACATTCACCACACACACCCAAAAAACAGTACAACACACACAAAACACACATTTAAACATTGCACAGATACACAAAGACACAACACACACATACTGTATATACATAACACACCTCACACACTTACGCATTGGACAGATACATACAATATAACACACAAAACCACATACATTACAACACACACACAAAAACAGTACAAAACACACAGAACACATAAAAAATAATTTGTCGTTTATTTAACAGTCTGTACCGGCAAATTAAAACTGTACCTAATGTACCATTTCTACTTTGTTCCCCATATCCGTCTCTCCAGTCCTCCAGTTGCACTGAGAAATCTTTGTCCTGGCCAATGCACCCATTGATCAATACAAAGTGGGTACACTGCACTCACCCTGTTAGTCAGTTGGATATCAGGCACTGCTCTGCCTTAAGGGTTTCCCAGACTCTTTTGGTTCATAGATAATGTTTGGTCGATGGGCATGAGCGCTGCATGCATTTGTTTGAATGTTATGAGTGTAAGAAGTTGAAGAATAAGACTGAGATGAAGATTTATCATGTTATAGTGTACAATTTACTCAATAAATCGTGAAAAAAATATGTGCACATAGAAGTGCAATCAAGAAATGAAAGTAGGATTAAATAAATTATGATTCAAACTGATCATTGTTTGGATGGCGGTGGGTTGCGAAACAAATCTATAGGTGGAGGGGGTATGGATATTGTGGGCATAATTGGTGTTTGGTACACCTACAGGGGGTACCCAGATGATGAGAAATTTTCACTACAGTGTCACCGTAGGGAGATTTCCAATTGGGGTTCAGGTGGTCTTTTAGGGACCCCTTTACAATTCCGTTGGTCTCTTCTCCTGGAGCCTATGGTCTCCCTCAGTGATTGACTATCATTAAGGGAGACTGTAAGCTCAAGGAGAAGAGACCTACAGGATTGTAAAGGGTCCCTAAAAGACCACCTGGACCCCAATTGGGAATCCCCCTATGGTGACAATGTGACCGTGACACTGTAGTGAAAATCCCATCAATTGAGGGCCCCATGTAGGTGTAACAAACACCAATTATGCCCACAATATCCATACCCCCACCTATAGATTTGTTTCACAACCCACCCCATCCAAACAATTATCAGTTTGAATCAGAACTTATTTTTTAATCCTACTTTCATTTCTTGATTGTACTTCTATGTACACTTACATTTTTTTCACAATTTATTGAGTAAATTGTACACTTTGTAACATGTCAATTCTTTTTCTCAGTCTTATTCTTCAACTTCTTACACTCAAACCTTATCAATGCACCCATTGATGATTGTGATGGCTGGATCAGTGGATTGGCCCGGCGGGTGTAGGGAAGAACTTGGCCCATTGCACCCATTCCCAGTGGGGCATTACAGTGGTGCGGGTAGCGTGCGTCGCGTCATGACATCATGTGGCCAGGCCCGTGGACCTGCTCCCACACTCAGGGGCTGCCCCACTGTTTGGTAGAGATGCCCAGTGCATGTGCTTTACAGATCCCCAGACCTCAGAGACTGCTGCAGGTTCGGTGAGGGGAGTGGCAGTGGCAGGGAGCAGTGAATTTTTTATTAATTATGGCGGGGTAAGTAACGCCCACCCCGGGTCCCTTTGCACTCAGCGCCGGTAAGTATAGAAATGGAGGTGTGGCCACGTCCCTTTCTGATTTTGTACCGATTTCTGACCCTCAGATGTTGGAGGATATGTCATGCAGTAGGTGCTAAATCTCAGGAGTGGATGTGGAATTCATCAACACATACAAGTTATCAACTCAGGAGCGTTGTGTTTCAAACAACAACACCACACCTGATTTCATTGCCGTCATTGAGTATCAATGCAAACACATTCTAACATTATGGTGGAATCTATAACAAATTACAATCTTAGGTCTTTGGCACAGAATACCGTAAGATGACATTTTTCAGCAATTTTGGAAATAAAGAAACCCCAAGGGTTTCCCGGGCAATGCCGGGTGGGTCAGCTAGTGTGTATGTATATATATATATATATATATATATATATATATATATATATATATATATATATATATATATATATATATATAAAGCTGTGGGGGTTGCTGCGGCACAACAGAGACTGGGCTGTTCAAATGTAGATATTTAATGTGGTAATGACACACATCACGTGCCCAACGTTTCGGGGTCTATCATGCCCCGTTTTCAAGGTGAGAGATGGGGCATGATAGACCCTGAAACGTCGGGCACGTGATGTGTGTCATTACCACATTAAATATCTACATTTGAACAGCCCAGTCTCTGTTGTGCCGCAGCAACCCCCACAGCTTCTACCCATACCTAGCTGATGGCACCGGAGCAGCATTGAACAGTCAGAGAGGAGTGCCGGACCACCCACCTCCCACTATCTCCATCAGCATTGGTGAAACTGAGATCACCTCCACCGACCAAACGCGCTGCCTCGGTGTCATCATTGACTCTTCCCTCTCTTTCACCCCCCACATTCGTGCTCTCTCACAGTCTTGCCGCTTTCACCTACGCAACATCTCACGCATCAGACCATTCCTCTCCACTGACGCGACCAAAATTCTCATTCACTCTCTTGTCATCTCCCGCCTTGACTACTGCAACATCCTTCTTTCTGGGCTACCTCTCACCCGCCTCGCACCTCTCCAATCCATTCTTAACGCTGCTGCTAGGCTCATCTTCCTCTCCCGCCGCTCTACCTCCGCCTCCCCCCTCTGTCTATCTCTTCACTGGCTCCCCATTCCTTTCCGAGTTCTCTTTAAACTCCTCACCACCACCTACAAGGCTCTCTCCTCCTCCACAGCTCCCTACCTCTCTTCACTGATCTCTATCCACACTCCCTCCCGTCCTCTTCGCTCCATCGCTGACCGCCGACTGACCTCTCACCTAATCACCTCCTCCCACTCCCGTGTCCAAGACTTCTCTCGTGCTGCCCCCCTGCACTGGAACAACCTCCCGCCACCCATCAGGCTATCTGATTCCCTTACCTCCTTCAAGCGCTCCCTCAAAACCCACTTTTTTCGACTAGCATATCCCTCCTCCTAACCTCTTTTGATCCTCCTATCCTGCCTCCGTTCCCCTCCGTTCCTACTTATCCTATTGTATTTCGTTCGTCCACCCACCTATTTTTAGTATGTTAACTCTTATGAGTAGGGTCCTCCTTCCTCACGTACTCACCCTACCTCATTACCTCACCTGTGCTCCTGTCCTGTTCTTCCCTTCCTCTACTTCATTTTCAGTCTCCTCGAAAATTTCCACACCTACTTCTGAACTGATGCTGATTTTAGTTCTACCAGCTATACCCCTATCTATACTGTATTTTTCAACACACCCTGTACGTTACCTTGTAATTTGTTTTTTTTGTTTGCTATGTACGGCGCTGCGGACACTTTGCGGCGCCTTATAAATAAACGTACTACTACTACTACTATATATATATATATATATATAAAGAAAAAGCTGTAGAGGGCGCTGTAGGAATTCCCACCACCTTATTGTGTGCTCAGGCTTCAAGCAGATAGGTAGAGTAATAATTCAATCACATTTATTAAAAATACAAATGTATGACATTTTACAAATTCATATTCTTGTGAACCGCAAGGAAACGACCCGACGCGTTTCGTCTCCGAAGAGACTTCCTCAGGGGTACACGGTGGAATGCGGTATGTTGTAAAAACAATCTTTTAAAATTCAAACGGAGTTTGGAAAGGACTTTGTAAAAAATTCCAATGTAGACTGGCCTTCAATAAGGGCCCTTTTGGCAGAGTAGGGCGCTGGAAGAAAGGGGGAGGAGTGTACCAGAATTTGGTGAGCACAACTGAACTCTCCTGCACCTTTTCCAGAAATCATTGATTACAACATACCGCATTCCACCGTGTACCCCTGAGGAAGTCTCTTCGGAGACGAAACGTGTCGGGTCGTTTCCTTGCGGTTCACAAGAATATGAATTTGTAAAATGTCATACATTTGTATTTTTAATAAATGTGATTGAATTATTACTCTACCTATCTGCTTGAAGCCTGAGCACACAATAAGGTGGTGGGAATTCCTACAGCGCCCTCTACATCTTTTTCTTGTGTCTTGTCCCTCATCTCCCACTAACAGGGGGGATTTTGTAGAGGTTGGCCGCTATCTAGTATTGGAAGCGCATTCAGGGTCAAACCCCCACGTGTATATATATATATATATATATATATATATATATATATATATATATATATATATATATATATATATATATATATATATATATATATATATTATAGAGAGCGCTGAAGCTATCCACCACGTGTTTCCGCCAAAGATATGTAGACAGAAAAATGCAACTGAATGTAATACAATTTATATTTTTATTAAAAATCTTCTTTAAAACTCATAGTTAACGTCTGATCATTCTTAGCCAGATGAAAGTTCTAACCCAACGCGTTTCGTCGTCTTAAAAAAACTTCATCAGGGGTTCAACCATTATGGCATTGAATCAAAAACATGAAGTACATTGAAGGATTTTTTCACAGAAATACCCGACGATCTACACAAAAGTAAAGTGACCTTTAGGTCAATTGAATGATGTTAAAAGGGTGGTACGTCTCATGAAGACTTATCCCTTCAATTTCATAAATCGGTAAGAAAATTCCAGCATAAAAATTGAACCTTGTAGGACTCAAAAGATCACTGAGTGACAATGAAATAGCTGTCTGAGAAGACTATGAAATCTCCTCAGCCAGACCTTGGAGATTTAATAATCTTCTCAGGCAGCTATTTCATAGTAATGTAATATTGTAAATCATTAAATACCCAATGACGTAGTCTTAATGCTTTGTATTGCTCCTCATATGTATACAATAAAGTGGGTGTAAAAGGTAGTCATGGGCAAAGCGATTCATTGAAATGAGTTGAGACACGAGGCTCAACTCGGTGAAGTGTGATGAATCAGTGACTCGGCTCTCGGGTCGCTACTCATATGGAATTACAGGCACAGGGAGACAGTGCAGGGCTCACAGCACATTTAGGCCCTTATTCTGATCGGTGCGGAAATTCCCGCATGCGGACGGACCGCCGATGTTGATCGTCTGCGCATGTGCAGAGGTCACTCTGCGCATGTGCAGGCGATTTCGCCGCACGGATTCTTTATACGCCGCACAGGGGGCGTAGAGGGGCGTGAGGGGCTACTTAGCCTCATTACCCTATGCATACGCCCCCCGTTTCATGGGCGTTCCCATGCAAACGCGGGGCGTATGCATGGTAATGAGGCCGTGACGCGTGTGTACGGGGCGGGCATCTGACATCGCCGGATGTCAGCTGCCCGCCTCTATACATGATTTCACACGGACAAGTGTCCGTGTGGTCTTGTGTTGCGGGACCTGGTGGAGCGTGCGGCCCTGCATTCGATGTTCGGCGACCATCGAATGCAGGGGCTGCTCCCACCATGGAGGAGGCGTATCCCCGTCCAATTTCATGCGGATCGCCACATATCCGCATACGGACGGCAGGTGGCGATCCGTATGGAAGGCGGGGATTCGCCTGCACGGTTGCGGCCGCATATTCTGATCGGGCCGCACCGATCAGAATAAGGGCCTTAGTGAGTTGCAGAGGCTCAGTCCCTTGCTGCAGGCTAGTAATGCTATGCTACTGCTGCTGTCTCGACTCATCCAACAGTGAGGGTCTCAAATCATGCAGTCAGCTTAATGAATCGAGACACTGAGTCGAGACAGCAATTCACTAGCCATCTCTAGTAAAAAGGCTTTATTTATTGTGTTATCTTAATATTATCTGTCCCTGAGTTCCATTGTGCCTGTGATCCTGACATTTTTCTCCATACCGACACATTCTAAGGATCTAAAATATTTAATAAAACACAATAAATATCAAATATCTGTCATCAGTAACCAGTGTAGCAACATTTCATATTATCCTGCTCTAATTGTAAGGGACAAGTTTGCTTTGTTAGCAGCTCAGCTGTATTCCATGTAATCTCAGTGAGATAATAGTGCAGCTACAGTATTTGAGTGACATACTCCTTTCTATTATATCCATCCGTTTCCTGCTTATTTTTCAATTCCTACAAGTGTGACCTTACAGCACTATCATTTTGCTTTCAAAAGATAATTCACTGCTTGTCTAGGTGATAACATGACACTGAAAACTTATACATTAGCATAGTTTTCCTCTGTTCTTTAGTAGGTCTGTTAGATATCTGAGCATAATCACCCTGTATATACTTACATAGTTGCATATAGGAAGCTTTATTGTAAATATAACAACCTTTTATGCAAGATTGCTTTTAAAGTACAGTTGTGTTCTGTTTTTTTTTTTGGGGAGGGGGGGTTACATTTTTATTGTTTTAACATTTGTAAATACTATTTTGGTACTTGTTTCCTAGCACGGCGCCCGTCGGGGTTAATTGCATACCTTAAGTTAAGGTACTTAAGGTATGCGATCAACGCGATGGACACGATTTTCTGTCAATTACCAGCCTTTATTGCCGGCAAAGAGAAAATCGCGTTGATCGCGTCCATCACATGCCATTATAAAAATTGGGGTTTCGGGGGCTTTTAACATTGGCCACAATGGTAAAATGGTCTCATGGACCATTTTACATTGATTACAATGTAAAAATCGCGTCGATCGCATGCGATTTGGTTGCATGCGATGCGATCGACGTGATTTTTTTTGTCCCGATGCTTTAGATGAAAATCGCTGGCGCCGTGCTAGGAAACAAGTACCACTGTTTTATTATAATTGAAGTGGCATACAGTATTTATGTTGTCTTACATTTTTACGCCTTTTCTTTCTTTCAGCTTTCTGGGGCGAATCTGAAGACAGCAGCTCGGATATTGAAGCCATGTTACGGCCACAAACTCAAAACGCTGATGATTTTGATGACTTCTTCGATTAGAATAAAGGGTACTTATGTAATATCTGGGCTCCCGTTTTTCTTATGAGCCTGCGTCCCCTCGCGGGGCTCGCTGCGCTTGCCACGCTTCGGGCACGGTGGCTCGCTGCGCTCACCACACTATATAAAATCAACTCCATGCGTAGTTGGATAGTAGGGGTATGAAAAAATGGGGTGCATTTAACATGGGAGCCCAGATAATACATAAGTACCGAATAAAGAAGCATTGAAATATAATGGAAAGGCCTGGCTTTATAATTATGATTTACAGGTCACTCGCCCAAAGCTCAATTTGTCATGTCTGGTCATATTTCTAACACTGACTTTGCATGGGAACTCAGAGTTCACAGAGCACGATGCTACCTGCCCTTTATTGTACGATAAATACCAAATCAAACATTATTCTGAGAATCTATACAAATGTTTTAAGATGGGCTATAGATTTATTTAGCAACAGCTAGCCAGATATAAGGTTTTATGCAAATTTTACATACACCGTGGTAAATTGTCCCAGTTATACAGTCTTCAAACTCCGCTTTTGCTGTTCCATTTCATAGACTGCCATTTTACTTTTTACAAGGTGCACTACATTCAGGGTTTGTGGAACATGTTACCTATGAATGGAGCATGGAGTCAATTGATTTTGTTTCCTGATATGTTTGGGGGGTGTATCTTTCCATTTTATTCTCTATTATACCACTCCCTAGATCTTGTCCTTGTCTATCCTCAATACAACTAATACACCCTAGACCAGTGGTTCCCAAACTGTTTGCCGTGGCACCTTGGGGTGCCTTGAGGGACTTGCAGAGGTGCCCTGGATTGGTGGTCCATGACCAATTCAAGTTATTTATGGCCAATTTAAAAGACAAATTGTGGACAAACAGGACTGAATCCTGTCCATTACCACATAACTGACCGTTAGATGAGATATAAACACAATTTACTTAACTTAATATTTTTTTTTCTAACTTCCTGGCCAAGGGGTGCCGTAAAAAAAATCTGATACTTCGGGGTGTCATGATTCAATAAAGTTTGGGAACCCCTGCCCTAGATGATATATCGTCCTAGCCAGCAGATCGGACCAACATATGGGGCACATAGTCTAGTGTGCACCCGCTATGTGGATCCCAGGGCATCATCTTCGACATCCTCTATTGGGTCTATATGCAGGAGAGATATCACTATCAAGGGCCATACTGCTGAATGCAGCATGATCGCCACCAGTGCTTCATTGCAACCAGCATTAGCAAGTGTGTATGCACTTGCTGATGTCGGTTCCCCCCACTGGGGACGTTGCTAGGTACACACATTGTGTAGTGGTATGTACCTAGCTTTGTATGGAAGCTGTTCCTATCAACACATCACAGCAAATTAATTTTCCAATGAATCTATTCGCTCAACAGCCATCACACTTTATAGCAGCAGGATCACGCAGAAAAGTGTTCACTGCCCTATTGGGTGGCAAGCAATTTTGTGGTAATTGGGCATTCAGCCAGCTGGGCGAATGGTGTGAGAATGGCTGCCGTTGTACAGTACTGCAGTTTGACCTTATATATGAAACGTTCTACACTGTCAGTTTATTTGGTGCAAACCCATCATTACTTTTGTCTTTCATATAATTGTATTCAATTTGTATTATGTTTTCCTTACTCTGTAGTTCTTTGTAATATGTTAATGCTTTATAAATAAAGGATGATATTAATCCTAGGGTACGTGTTATATGTACTGTAGAGAAAATTAGTTGTTACTCTTAGTTGGATATGTTTCCAAAGAGGATTTTTTTCCAGCATTTTGTGGAAGATGTATCAACCCTTCGAAACAGTGGATAGATATGAAGTAGCCCAAAGCAACCAATCGGCTTCTACGTATCATTTTATAGAATGTACTTGATCATTAATTAATCACATATTTGTCCTTAGGTAGAATGATGATCCTTTCTCCACATATGTGAATATGTGGCTAATACACAGTTACCTCTCTTTATCTGTGGAGGAATACGATTGATGTCTCCCTGTGCTGAGAGTTATCTGCGATGAAGAATTGCAGCTGTGTATAATGCACAGAAACGGCATCCCTTCCATGAATGTTGTTTAAGCAATCTGTTGTACAGCGGTGAACCGTGCTCACTCTGTTAGAGGATGCAAACAATTGCTCCACAAATAACAGGGTCTATAAAATATAGGCTGACGCGTTTCGCTCCTACCTTGTGAGCTTTATCAAAGAGTCCTTGGTGTATCACCACACACATACCAGTATATTGTGCAGCTTATTAATTATTACAACAATTCACCATTTTCAGTGTATAACAAGCATTAAATAATTGGTAGTCTCTAGCTGGAAACATGGCAACTTCTCCACTCTTTAAAAGATTTAATACATTTCCCCTACTACTTTTATATTAATGAGACACCATAACTGCATTTTGAAATGGCTTTGTTATAGTCATGCATTTTGTATAGATATTCTCCTTCCAGTTAAAGAAAGTGGGCCTGGTGCGTAATCAAAATGGCTGTGCGTCTTCTTTCAGGCAGAAACTTAATGGATCACACATTGGGGTGTATTCAATGCCGGCCGGTAAAGGAGTTAAACGGCGTTGATCACCGAAAACAAGCGGTCCTCACTGCTTAACCCCCGCGCTGGCCGCTCACCCTATTCAATGCGCCGTGGAAATCCTCGCTGTCCTCTGACAAACAACAAGGCTCACGGCTAATGCAGGGAGCCCGCTGCATTTAGCCGCGAGCCTTGCTGTTTCAGCGGCCCGCACATGCCGTTTCCCCCTCGCTCCAAAAACCTAGCAAGTGGGGAAATGGCGTGTGGCAGGGGGTCAGTTGAATACTGAACCTGCAAGCTGTGACAGCAAGCAGGCAGCCCTGCTCGCTGTCACAGCTCGCAGAAAGCATTGAATATACTCCTATGGGCGAAATGTACTAAGCCCTGAAAAGTGATAACATGGATAGTGATAAGCCACCAACCATTCAGCTCCTACCTGCCATTTTTCGAACTCAGCCTGTGACATGTCAGGTAAGAGCTGATTGGCTGGTGGTTTATCACTCTCCATTTTATCACTTTCCAAGCTTAGTTCATCTGGCCCTAAAGGGTTAAATATTTAAATTGTCTTTTTTTTTTTACTTAAAGTTTTTTTAAAGGTTTTGTTTAATTAGGGATACAGGGCCAGATGCACTAAGCTTCAAAAGTGATAAAATGGAGAGTGATAAACAGCCAGCCAATCAGCTTCTACCTGCCATGTCACAGACTGTGTTTGAAAAATGTCAGGCAGGAGCTGATTGGCTGGTTGTTTATCACTCTCCATGTTATCACTTTTGAAGCGTAGTGCATCTGGCCCACAGATAAAAGAATATGGGGGAAGGAAAAGAAACCAAGGGCAATTATAAAAAGAAAAAAAAAACACCCTAGCAAATGAGGTTTGACCTACAGTAGATGAGCTTTCAGAAGGTAGAACATAAGTAATGCCATCTTCTCTGGAGAAATAAACGTCCTGACATTGAGATAGGAAAAGTGTCTATTCATAATCTTTCAAGAATGGCACATTGTTTATGAGTGATCAGCTTTGAGGAGAAAGAAAAGTTGGCAACTTATTGTGTTCTTATTATAAGAGGAAACATAGAATGTGTGTCACTTAAACTGGGCTAGTTTAAAAAAAAGTATCACTTACAGTATGCACGGTGAGTTGACTTAAGATGGTACACAATGGGAGGTTGGATGTTATCTGAAGGGGCCTTCTACAACTTTTTGGGGACTTGTCTGCTGGGGAAGGGGGGATCTAGTGACTTGACTGGCATTTGCGTTTTTTCAAGGAGGCCACCACCCTCCATCCGAGCCTGGGGTTTTACACCCAAAATTGTAAGCAATAATCCTGAAAACAAACTAAAACATCAACTGAATTTTATCCATTTCAGCATGCTCCATAAACCATTCAGAGACTATTTCTTTAACACCTGGGGAAGAAGTCTAAAGATGGCCATACATTTAGAGATTTATTGTCAGATCTAGCTGGTTGGAAAAAAAATCTGGTAATATCTGAATGACAGTTTTCCAGCATTTTGAAGCAATATGTCAACTGTCATTTGCTCACATCCATTACCAGGTTTTTGTTACAACCAGCCAGATCTGACAATAAGGGGCAGATTAATTAAGCTTGGAGAAGAGATAAACTGGAGATAAAGCGGAGAAAAGGTAAAAGGAGATAAAGCGCCAGCCAATCAGCTGTGTTTAAAAAAGACAGTTGGGAGTTGATTGGCTGGTGCTTTATCTCCTTTTACCTTTTCTCCTCTTTATCTCCAGTTTATCTCTTCTCCAGGCTTAATAAATCTGCCCCTAAATCTCTAAATGTATGACCAGCTTTATGGTCCAAGTTTGCCGAGGTGCAGGATGCCATGGATGCATCAATTATCGCCTGGTGGGACATAGCCTGCGATAAAGCTCTGTCCCTGCAATGAGTCTCTGCAGTAATATCGGGTATTTTCCATAAAATTTACCCTGATCATGGGCTGCAAATGCATTGTTGCCATCATGCTTACCAATACCTGGGGATCACTGATCAGATCTGCTGCAGTGCTGCTGGTTATCGGACTTCCTGCTTCTGTGACCTCCCGGGATTGTAAAGTGAGCTGCCGCTTTGCAGTTTCACCTTACTGCAGCGGTAGGCAGGGAGTGCCGATGACCGGCAGCCCACAGCGGACCAACAATCAATGTATAATCAATGTGTCCCTGCTTATATACAAGGAGATTCAATGTTTAAATGGTACAACAGCACAAAGACATCCCCAAATGCTTCAGACACTATTATGTACATGTGTTTGCCTTTAATGTGAATAGCAGAGAGGCATCCAATGGCAAAAAGGAAACTGTATATGAATGCTTTCAGTTGTCCTCAAATGCCCATATGAGATTTGCAAATATATTCTAAATCTGGGCTTTTTCAAATTAATTATTCTAAATTAATTAACAACTAAATGTCAAGAAGAGCATTAGAGCCAAAATACAATGCAAATCTTGGTTGTCTTTCCAGGTAAATAAGTTAGGCTATATTTATTTATAAAGGAAAATAATCCATTTAAAATTGCTATCTCACTTTTTTCCTTGTATGTTGCATTATTTCTAGAAATGATGGTACCTAAAATATTTTATACTATCACAAGCAGGGTATCCTTCCCCTTGGGGACACAGTTAAGCTCAGTGTATATGTGCCTGTCTGAATTTGTATACGTCTGTGTTAGTGTGTGTACCATACCTCCCAACTGTCCCGATTGCAGTGAGACAGTCCCGCTAATTGCACACTGTCCCATCTTGGGGCCTCAGTGTCCAGCGGGCGCGTGGGACAAACTCTCACAAAGTTGGGAGGAGAACTTATGCTCATCACTGTTCTGTTCATCAAAGCAGCTCTGAAGATCTTATGCGTATGTGCACAGCGTGTGACATTGCAGGAAGTGGAGCCGGGGCTGTCTAGCTGCATGCCACCAAAATGACGCTTTGCTGCAATTTCTAGGATGGCCAAAGTTGGGATGTATGCTCTACATATGCTTGTTGTCAGTCTTACTGTTCACGAGAAAAATGGATTGTCTTGTGGATGCACGTTCATTGATAATAAACCGTTTATTTATTTGATTTAAAATTAAACTTTTTAAACTCCGTAACTTGTGTATTAGCACAGCGCCCGTTAGGCAGTTAGCATAGCGGCGCTGTCCGAATCAGCGTAGTGTTCGCGCAGGCAGCGTAGTCAGCGTAGTGTAGTGTTCCCGCCTGTTCATGGCTAGCCAGAGCTTATGTAGTTAGCGTAGTCAGTCAGGCATCCCTGTCAGTATCAGCGTTGTGTTCTCGCCCGTTTGCGACCAGCTGGAGCTTAAGTAGTTAGCATAGTCAGTCAGCGATTACTACATTGTGTGGGCACCATTGACCATTTAAACCTGGCTGACATGACAGGTGTGAATGTGTTCCTGAAACACCCCCACTATTCACGCCAGCCCGAAGCGTGGCGAGCGGACGCATTACATGTCCTCCCGACCTTTTCATACCCCCACTATCCACGTCGACGTGGAGTTGGTTTTATAAAGTGTGGCTAGCACAGCGAGGGGATGCGGATTACTTTACATGTATTCCATGTCCCCTCGCAGGGCTCGCTGCGCTCACCATGCTTCGGGCACACTTTATAAAATGAACTCCACGCCGATGTGGATAGTGGGGGTATGAACAGGTCAGGAGGACGTGTAACGGGCTGGCATGGATAGTGGGGGGTTCAAATGGAGACATTTTCCAGATTAATCCCAAACCGATGGACAATAAGTGAATTTCGCAGTTTAGGTAATATGTCTGTAAAGCGATATCCTTTCTCAGTACTAAATACTTAAATATATTAGTACACGAGACTTGGTATAAATTCGCATGCCGCCGGGGCACAGCGGCAGGCAGGGAGATGGAAGCCTCCCTGCCTGCGCCGGAGTCTGTGTGGGCGGTAGGAGGGCTCCCGGGGACACAGGCAGCACAAGCTGCCCCCCCCCCTGACAGGGGCGCTGTGTACGCGGACTATGCAGGGCTGCCGCAGAGTCACTATGCTAGACAACCGTTGGGCTACGCTGTCAACGTAGCTTAGCCTACGCTGAAAACGTAGTGTAGACGGGTGCCGTGATATTACACAAGTACCCAATTTCTTTAAATGTACGATAATTGTCAAAAGGGGGTGCAGGATGACACTGAAAGTTGGGATTCCTGCATCAATACATCTACAGTGGAATCCTGACTGTTAAATGTCCGACAGTCGGATCCCAACTTACAGGGACTGTTCTCCCTCGTGGGGGTCCACCACCCCCATAGAGGGAGAATAGAACCTGTGGTAAGCTTCGCAAGCCACCAAGCCCGCAGTGTGGCAGTGAGCCTGCAATCATCCCCCTGTTGGTATCCTGATTGTCGGAGCGTCCTACCACATCTGTCAAAGGCCAGTTCAACTTTTGATCATAGCAAAGCTCAGAAAGCATGCAATCCATCCATTGTTCTAGCCCAGTGGTGTCAAACTCCTGGCCCTACATCTGTTGTGGAACTACATATCCCAACATGCCCTGCCACAGTTTTAGAAATCCATTATATAAAATATGTTTTAGGGCATGCTGGGATGTGTAGTTCCACAGCAGATAGAGGGCCATGAGTTTGACACCACTGTGGCAGTGTAGTCTTATTATAGCTAACGCTCTATAATAATAGTATCAATTTAGTAATATTATGTAACAGTTTCCAGATGGATTGTTAGATCTTGGAGATGTAACAATAATAGAAATACATTGTATCTAATCCTGATAGTATAACTAGTGTGCCATGAATTACAAGGGGAAATGTATAGTTAGTTAGAATGCAGTGGAGTGTAATACCTAATTACCGGGTATAGGCCAGTTTCTTACCGGTTCAATACGGTAATTAGTGCGATGTGAAAGGGGTTACCAGTTACAGCTAACCGGTAGCAGCACGGCAATCTGAGCGGGTAAAAAGCTGAATTCTTACCTGTTAGTTGCCGTGTTGCTCTGCAGTGTGAACAGGTTAAACAGGTCGAGCGACCCGTTTCCCGTTCACACTATGCAGAAGGCAGTGCTTGGAGCAGCGCCAGCTCCTCCCCCGTCCCCATTTATTCGCCGCCGCACTCCCACATGACATCAGTGAACCGCCAATTTTGCCGGTTCAGAGGTGATCGGAACAGACCTCACATGCAGGGTTGCACCGGGACTGGACCGTTTCAAAGTCCCGGTGCGATCCTGCATTTGCGATCTGAAAGTGGCATTAATCTCCTGCGAGTAAATTCCAGCTTGTCACTAGTACACTCACTGTCTGTCATCCAGCACTCGTGTCTTTATTGGTCACTTGTGGTCATCACAGTTATTCAGAGACCTCCTAACATGTAGTGGTTGTATAGAGTTGTTTTATATGAAGAGCACACAATACACTATTTAGGTAGGTTATATAGCCTACCGATCAGTGCTCATGTGCACATGTGTGAATGTAATGTCTCGGCACCCGCTTCAGGGAGATGGGCAAATATCTGTATTTAAATAATATAGATTGGTACTGGAATGTGCTGTCCAATGGATACTGCTGCCCTTATAGGACATATCAGTGCACATACGCTTTATTTGTAATGAACATCACATTACTGCTAGTAATGCTCAGACTGCAGCTAAACTAAATCATTCCTTTCTGTCTTCTGTCGATTGGGATCGACTCAGGATCAAATCGAAGGACAAGCAAAACGCATTTGATTTGGACTATATAGTACAGATCTGTACTATAATGCGGGGTATGCAATGTGCCGCCGCTATTTCCGACGTGGGAAATATCGTCGGCTCCCTATTCAATGCTGTCATTAACGACATTCTGGCGATAGCGACTGTGAATTATCGTGATACAGGCCGCAGATGGACATTCCATGGCAGTTTTCGTGGCCACGCCCCCTTTGCGCCCATCGGCAGATGGGACATTGAATCCCATCTGTCGTTATGCGGTCTATTTAACCGCAAATTGGCCAAGATCACGGCTGTTGGTGGGAAACGACAGCCGTGATCCCAGATTGCATACCCCCCCCCCCCCCCCCCCCCATAGTCTTGCTGCACAGTCCATTTTTCTATTTGATTTAGAAGCCGCGGGACCGCGCATCCAAATGTGGATGAAAACCTTTCAATGTCCATTTGATTTGAATTGGATTTTGCTTAAAGAAACAGTCGCTTCTTATTCCAAAAGAGCATTGGGTTCATTAAAAGTGGAGAACCATTCCAGGCCGTTATTATTATTATTATTATTATTATAATTTTATTTATAAGGCGCCACAAGTGTTTCGCAGCGCCGTACAAAGGAACAATACAGGGAAACAAAACTTGGCATAACATTGAGTAAATAACAAAAATACAGTACAAATAAAGAGCGCCACAGATCAATACACATTACAGCTTGGATATAAGTAGTGAGGACTCAATCAACATACAACTAGAGGCTTGAGGCCAATGATGGAGAGGAGTATGCAGATGAAGATGGTCACTGAGTGTTGGAGTATAGGAGAGCTGTGAGTGAAATGTGAAGAGAAGTGGGCTTTGACAACAGGAGGGAAGAGGGCCCTACTCGGAGGAGCTTACAATCTAGTAGGAAGGGGAGACAGACAGATTACAAGAGGTGCAAGCAAGGGGGTGGTGGTTAGATAGCAGGATGTAAACAGGAAACAGGCAAGGGGTCGGAGAACCAGCTGGTTTATGCAGTGGAAGGGTACGCTTTGATGAATAGGTGAGTTTTCAGTGCCCGTTTGAAGCTTTGCAAGGTCGGGGAGAGTCTAATGGAGCGAGGGAGTGCGTTCCACTGAAGGGGTGCAGCACGGGCAAAGTCCTGTACTCTAGCATGGGAAGCAGTGATCAGGGTGGAGGAGAGACGACAGTCGTCAGCTGACCGTAGAGGGCGGGAGGGTGTATGAATGGAGATGAGGTTAGAGATATATGGAGCAATGGAATTAGAGATGGCCCTGTATGTGAGTGTGAGGTGTTTGAAGAGGATTCTGTAGGGGAATGGAAGCCAGTGCAGATTTTGTTGAAGGGGAGTAGCAGAATTAGAGCGGCGGGAGAGGAAGATAAGCCTGGCTGCAGCATTGAGGACAGATTGGAGAGGAGCTAGTTGGGATTGAGCAAGGCCGGTGAGAAGAGCATTACAGTAGTCAAGCCGTGAGATGACCAATGAGTGGATGATCAGCTTAGTTGCACTCTGTGAGAGAAAGGGCCTGATGCGAGCAATGTTGCGTAACTGGAACCGGCAAGAATGGGCCAGCGTTTGGATGTGGGGTGCAAAGGAGAGGGAGGAGTCAAGAGTGACACCCAGGCAGCGGAGTTGGGGAACAGGGGAGATGATGGTGTTGTTAACAGTGATAGAGATATTAGTAGGGGGCATAGCTCTGGGTGGGGGAAAGATAATAAGTTCGGTTTTGTCCATATTCAGCTTCAGAAATCGCTCAGACATCCAGGTAGAGATGGCAGCGAGGCAGTTGGAAACTTGAGAGAAAACAGTGGGGGACAGATCAGGAGAGGAGAGGTAGATTTGGGTGTCATCTGCATAGAGGTGATATTGGAAGCCAAAGGAGTTAATGAGTGCACCCAGAGAGGAGGTGTACAGAGAGAACAGAATGGGGCCAAGGACGGAACCCTGAGGGACCCCGACAGGAAGGATAGAAGGTGGTGAGGTAGAGCCAGAGGCAGAGACTGAGAAGGAACGGTTGAAGAGGTAAGAGGAAAACCAGTTGAAGACTGTGCCAGAGAGGCCAATGTTTTGGAGTGTGTGGAGGAGGAGAGGGTGATCCACAGTGTCAAAGGCAGCAGATAGGTCCAAAAGGATAAGCAGGGAGAAGTGACCCTTGGATTTGGCTGACAGCAGGTCATTGGTGACTTTCACTAGGGCAGTCTCAGTGGAATGAAGTGGGCGAAAGCCAGATTGAAGGGGATCTAGGATGGAGTGGTCAGACAGGTAGCTGGTGAGACGCCTGTAAACCAGCCGTTCTAGTATTTTAGAGGCAAATGGGAGAAGAGAGATAGGGCGGTAGCTTGTGGGAGAAAAAGGGTCCAGGTTAGGTTTTTTAAGAATAGGCGAGACCAGAGCGTGTTTGAAGGGTGAGGGAAAGATGCCAGTAGAAAGAGATAGGTTAAAGAGGTGAGCAAGGTGGGAGCAGCCAGTGGGGGAGAGGGAACTGAGGAGACGGGAGGGGAGAGGGTCCAAGGGACAGGTAGAGGGGGGAGAGGATGAGATGAGGGAGCGGACTTCCTCAGCTGTAGTAGGGCAGAAGGATGACAGAGTGGGGTAGTTGGTAGGGGAGGATGATTGGGGTGGGTGGGCAGCAGAGGGGGTATGGAAGGAGATATCATGTCGGATTACCTCAATTTTAGAGAGGAAGAAGGAGGCAAAGTCAGTGGCAGTGAGGGATGAAGGGAGGAGGGGTGGTGCAGGGCGAAGTAGAGTGTTGAAAGTTTCAAAGAGACGTCGGGGATTGGAGGAATGGGAAGAGATGAGAGATTTGAAGAAAGATTGTTTGGTATAGGAGAGAGCAGCGCTGTAGGAGGAGAGCATAAACTTGAAATGGAGGAAGTCTTCCAGAGAGTGAGATTTCCTCCAGAGGCGTTCAGCAGAGCGTGCACATTTTTGCAAGAAACGAGTTATTTTGTTGTGCCAGGGTTGTGGTTTAGAGCGTCGAAGGGGAACAGTGTGGAGGGGGGCTACAGAGTCGAGAGCAGAGGTGAGAGAAGAGTAATAGAAAGAGGCAGCCTGGTTGGGGCAAGTCATGGTTGAGAGAGGAGAGAGGAAAGTCTCCAGGGAAGACAGGACAGTGGGGTCAAGAGACCCGAGGTTACGTCTAGTGACTGTGGGTCTGGGCGATGAGGGGAGAGGGGAGGATGAGAGGGTGAAAGAGAGCAGATTGTGGTCAGAGAGTGGGAAGGAAGAATTAGAGAAATCAGAGAGATTACAATGGTGGGTGAAGACTAGGTCAAGGGAGTGTCCGAGATTATGAGTGGGGGTGGAGGTCCATTGAGAAAGTCCAAAGGAGGTGGTAAGGTCAAGAAGGTTAGAGGAGGCAGCATTATTGATATCAATAGGAATGTTAAAGTCACCGAGGATGATAGAGGGGAGGTCAGAGGCGAGAAAGTGTGGAAGCCACGCAGCAAAGTTATCAAGGAAAGGGGAGCAGGGGCCAGGGGGGCGGTAGATTACAGCCACAAGGAGGTGAATGGGGTAGAAGAGGCGGATAGTGTGTACCTCAAAGGTGGAGAATGTGAGGGAGGGCTCAGGTGGGATGGCGCGGAAGGTGCAGTTGGGGGAGAGGAGGATGCCCACTCCTCCACCCTGGCGGCCATCCGGTCTGACCGAGTGTGTGAAGGAGAGGCCTCCATAAGAGAGGGCAGCAGGGGAGGTAGTGTCAGATGCGGACAGCCAGGTTTCAGTGATGGCAAGAAGGTTAAAAAAGTGGGAGATAAAGAGGTCGTGGATAGTTGGGAGCTTGTTGCAGACTGATCTAGCATTCCAGAGAGCACAGGAGAAAGGAAGGGAGGGGACAGGTGAGATAGTAATTAGGTTGTGAGGGTTGTGGGTGCGTGTGAAAGGTGTGGAGGTTGAGAGGGGGTGAGACCTGATAGCAAGGACTGGTATGGGACTGGATCTAGGAGCCATATTACTGTGTAAAGTTGATCAGAGTAGTGATATAGAATGAGGTTGGAGTGGCCTAGAATGAGTAGTGAGAGGGTGATATACTGGAAGCGTGGAGAGCCTACAGGAAGTATAGTTAATGTATAAGGGAGACAGAAGCAGTGTGTGACAGCATTTAGTTCAGCATGGAGATCAGTGTCCAGGTTGTGCAGACTGTAGGTGATGATGAGGCAGGAAACTCACTGCAGTATGTTATCATAATATATCATGAAAAATGTACTATTGTGAAAAGGATGTACAGGTATTATCAATATACAGTATTGAACTATGAGTTACTTCATTTAAGGGAATTAAAATAGATGAATTTGATTGATTTGACCCAAAATGATGACCCTATTTTAAATAAGAAAATATTTTTTTGACAATTAAATTATTAGTGAATCAAACTATATTTTATATTGGTTAAAAGTGAAACGGACTATGCTGTGCTATATAAGAAACTGTTAATAAATAAAAGAAAAATATCGAAAGAGAGGGAAAGAGAGTCCCAGATAATACAATAAATTAACATATAGACTTCAAATCAACAAATGTTCCTGAGTGTGCGTTTCCATTCTGCTGCACAGTCTGAGTCATACCAGTGTTGCTGGTTAACCCATTCAGTTCCAGCTGATTCCAATATATTCTGTTACCTATGTGTCTCCACACCTTCTGGAATATCCTGCTGCCTCTGAACTTCCTCCATTCCCCTGGAGGTTACACTCAGTTCATTCTGAGTCCTATTGGTATTATTTATTTATTTATTAACAGTTATTTATATAGCGCACATATTCCGCAGCGCTTTGACATTCAGCATTTGTGTTAACTTTACTTCAAAATGATATTAAACATTTAAACATTCAAAACAGAACACAATGTAGTTAATGGGTGAAACACACATTAATTGAGTCCACAACTGCAAAAAGGGACCACTGCTGCTTTGTGCGCTCTGTTGTAATGTCTGTGCGCACACAAGCACAGCTTAGAGGGAACACTGCTTATAATCTATATTCCCTACCACATGTACACACACAGACATTCTGGGGTTAATTTTGTTGAAAGCCAATTAACCAACCAGTATATTTTTGGATTGTGGGCAGAAATCGGAGTACCCGGAGTAAACCCATTATAACACGGGGGGAATATACAATAACCCCTGATACTATTAATGCATAGTCGTCTGTCCACTCCCTGCCTTCAATCACCAACATCGTTTGTTATCATCAATCTCTACCATTGAACACTAGCTGTAGTTTCTTCGATCTCCAACATTGTTATTCAACCACTGATATCCAACCATCGATCTCCAATTACTGATCTCCAACTATCGATCGTCATCATTAATTGTCATCACTGACTGTCATCATTAATTATCATAATAAATTGTTATCATTGTTTATTGAAGCATCGATTGCAAATATTGGTTCCTATCGTCATCCGTTAGCTTCAAAGGCATCGCTCTCTAGCGCCAAATGCTAACAGCGTGCCCTAGCATTGATTCTACTGTTTGCATCTGCTGATTTTAAAGTTCATTGATGTACTTCTACACTGTTTCCCTCTCAAGTACCTTCCCTTTCCCAGTCACCATCAGAGAGTCCACACTATCAACCACCATTGGTGTCCAGCATTGGTACCCAACATCATCAAGTGTACTCCACTCTGTGCCTGCGGTATCGGTACTCCAAGTCTCCTGTAGATCTCAGCATATTACCTGCCAGTGTCTTCCAAGATACTTACCTATTCTTAATCCATCAATGGTCATCATCGGACATCAGTGAAGACATCCACTTTTCAGCACTTGTTGATTCCATTCCCTACTGGTTCCATTCCGGCCATAGACTCTACTCTGATACTATCTTAGTCACTTCTTCAGCTCTCGCTGATTCCATTCCCTACTATTTCCACTTCAGGCCGAAGGGAGAGATTAATCTGGATTATTTGTATTTGTATAAATCTCCAACCTTGAAGGATCATTCCACTTTCTCCATGCCAGAGGCATCACCATGATTAAATTTGAGAAAATGTTTTGCAATAGTTGTAAGGTTCCTCATTTGCTGCCTCTCTTTTCTTGAATTGTGGATAATGCCCACGTGTTCTAGAATAGTCCCCTTTAATGGTCTGGTGGTCTTATATAATTATTTTGACAAAGATATTCAAGACTATAGACCACATTTTGCGTATTGCATTCTATATAGCTCTTAATGGGTTGTGTTACTCCATCTCTGTCTACATATTTCTCTATAATGATCATATACTGACATGCTTCACATCTCCTGCTGTATTTAGAACCTAGTGTCTAATAAGAGGGTTTCTTGATGGTATTTAAATTACTCTGTACAAGGAGATCTTTTAAGATTTTGGGATTTTCGCCAGCTAATAGCAGACCTTGGATCCAGGATCTCTTGTAGGTGATCGTCAGTGTGTATTGAGTTTCTTGAATCCCCCATCCATTGTTTGCAGAAAGTGCCTATAAAACAAATAGGTTCTTTCTTGGTTGTTTTTGACTTAGGAATTAGTATTTTTTTCTTTCTCACATTGAGATGTCTCTTTATGTGCTCTTCTAACCGTTCTCTTACTGTATCCTCTTCTAACTAATCTTTGACAGTCAAGCCTGGTTCTGAGGAATTGTTCTTTAGGGACTCCTTTGGTGTTCACTGGGAGATGGGAATTGTCAGGGTGGAGAATGTTATTCATGGTGGTCTGTCATAACTTGCAATTCTGATCGACATTTATAGTTAGATTTAAGAAATGTATTGTCTTTTTACTGAATTCTGCAGGGAGTCTAAGATCTAGATCGTTGTTATTCAATTGGTTCAATACCTGGAACAAAGAAATCTATTCATCCCAAATCAAAAGTGCATCATCAATGTGCCGCAGTCGTATTACAATATGCTGTGTGTACATGTCTCATTAAAAACATGTTCTCTCTCCCACCAACCTAATTACAGGTTGGCATAACTTGGAGCACATATAGTACCCATGACCGTGCAATGAATTTGTTGTTAGAACCCCTCATTGCAAACTAAATAATTATTTGTTAAAATAAATCTAAGAAAAATACTTAGGGGTGTACACATCCCTAAACGCATTTCTGACCTCTATAGGCTCAATATGACCAAAATAGTACTAAAACCTATTTTGGCAGAACTGGAAAATTGGAAACCTCTTATGCTCTCATATCTGGGACGAGTTCATTTATTAAAAATTATCACATTCCCTAAACTATTATACCCGCTTCAAATGTTACCGGTTCTATTAACGGCCTCCAATGAAAAACTTATTAACACCAAATTTCGCAAATTCATTTGGCAAACTAAATGGCCACGGATAAGCTACCTTAAACTGCAACAACCTGTCTCTAATGGAGGAGTGAACCTCCCAAACCTATCACTATATAATCAAGCCAGAATAATACGATATATCCGAGACTGGATTCACGCCACTACCAACCACATGGACACTGTTATCGACCAATCATTTTTGCCAAACCAACACCTACTTTCCTTTTTACACTGCCACAAACAAGAACACAAAATCCCCTACTGATGACGGCATGGACTGTCTGGCACCGTACACGGCACAAACTAAATCTTAATAGCCACCACACATTGTTTCTCCCACTTCTGGGCAATCATGACTTTCAGGATGGCCTGGCAGGGCACCTATTTTTTTCCAGGAAATCCAAGGGAATTCTGCATGTTCGGGCCATTGTCGATAGCATGACCACATCTCCACTGACAACACAGGCTTTGGTAGACAAATTTGATCTCTCTGCTACACAAGCACTGGCTGTATACCAGGCCAGACACTATGCTAGCTCAGTACTCCGATATCTATCACCTACAGATCACACAAACAAATTTGACTTGCTGCTCTCCAAACCCACCTCTGGCAGAAAAGCAATTTCCATTTATTACCAGACCCTCCATACACCCATTGACCATTCCACAATTCACAGGTTTCACTGTAATTGTAAAACATGTTGTACAGTACATATGCACAATCCTTTATTTAAAAAAAAAAAAAAAGAAAAAAAATGTGTGATGAGAAAATTATTGAAATCACTTTTCAGTTGCATAATCTATAATTTGCTGGCATTTTCTGTCAGGCTTCCCATGATGGAGACAATTGTCTTACTGGCAGTGTAACGCAGTTTGAGGGAATAGGTACAGTTTTCCCCAGTTTTGGGGAATAGGCAGGGCCGGTGCAAGGCACCGGAGCGCCCCAGGCGAGTCGGGGTGGGGGAGACCCGGTGCCCGGGGGGGGTGGGTGGTACCTGTATTATAAAACTGGCGGCGTCAGCGTCCCTGCAGTGCTGGAATCTCAGCCAATCAGCGTGCGGCAAGTGTTTTCAAACCCAGAAGCGCTTCCCGCGCCGCTGCATAGCGCTAGTTATTCTCTATTCACTGCAGGGACCCCGCCGCCAGCAGCTTTATACACAGTGACAGCGCCGCAGGTACCCCCGCGGCACGGACACCCCTGCCCGCTCCAGCACTGCAGGGACGCCGACGCCGCCAGCTATATGCACATGCTGGGGGTGAGGGTCGAACTGCCGCCCTCCAGGTGCCGGCGCCCTAGGCAAATGCCTAGAGCTGCCTAGTGGTGGCGCCGGCCCTGGGAATAGGTACAGCATTTGGAGTTTTGGGCTAGCTACGTTAAGAAAATCAAAATCAGATTTGGATATCAGTCCACTTCCCCTTGCTACATTTGATAATCATATTGTTGCAGAAAATTTTGTGTGGAAGCAGCTGTTATCAGGGGGCAGGGCCGGACTGGCACTTCTGGCAAATGCCAGAAGGGCCGATGGCCTTGTGGGACGATTTGCTACACTGCGCCGGGCCGGCCATGTCATTTGCATATTGCCCTAATGACACGACCGCTGCACATCTGATACGCCCCCTCCTGTCTGAGCAGCCTATGGGGGGGGGGAGCTGAGAGGCCGGCCATGATGCAGCAACGTCATAACGTCTGAAGCACGCCGCCCACTGGGTGTATAGACATTGCCAGGCCTCATGCTGCTAACATGCAGGGGCAGAAGCTGTACCGTACTCCATTGTGCGGGTAGCAGCGCTGGCTCTTACTGCGACAACATCGGGCGGGAGAAGCTGTACGGCTGGCACAGAGCAAAGCAGTCATCACGCGGATCTGTCCTGGGCTGCCTGCCTGCGAGAGTTCTGGTGAGTGTTCTGCGCTCTTGTCCTGAGTCTGACTTCTGCCACTGTGAGTGTCATCCTCTCCTTTGTCATTGGGAAGAAGCACTTACTGGCAGTAAGTGCTGCCAGTAAGTGCTTCTTCCCAATGGCTAAGGAGAGGATGACACTCACAGCAGAATGACTTCTGCAGAGCATTCCTCCCTGAGACATCTGCTGAGGGAGGAAAATAATATATATCTGTGTGTTCCCACTGGTACTAAGCACTCACATTCTAATGGCTATTATTAGAAGGTGTTCCATAATGTGGAATGGGCATATTCAATTGTGTAATATTCTGTAAAGGGCATTACGTGTGTTCCATAATGTGTAATGGGCATTATGTGTGTGCAAATGCCATAATGTGTAATGGGCATATTAAATGGTGTAATATACAGTAATGGGCATTACGTGTATTCCATAATGTGTAATGGGTAACGCCTGCATTTTCTGATGCCACGCTACCTTTTTGCTGCGTAAGGGTCCCACCTCCTTCCGGTGGGCCTGTGTGCTCAAAATGCCAGGGCCGATTTCCCATTCCAATGAAAGGGGGGACTCCAAAATGCCCCTCCCCCACTGCGAGACACTGCAGGCCCATGGTGGGATGCAGGATAGTCCCAAAAAGACTGGACTTTCCCGCAAAAATTGGGACAGTTGGGAGGTATGCAGGTGTGTCATGGCAGTTCCAGGGCATTTATATGCCATCAGCTACAAGCTCTTATGTGGTAAAATATGGCGCCTGTGCGTTTACTCCTGTATCCAGTGTGACCACAGAAAAACCATAGTCAATATGCATTTGAAGATGAAAGAGAAATCTGCATTTCCCCTTGTGTGTTATGAGTGAGCAGCCCCTTGTGTTTGTTGTACCTGCCTACCCTCCTGGAATAGCCCAGAGGCTTCCAAAATGTATTCTCCCCCCTGGCTCCCAGAAATGGTGGGCAAGTTTCCCGCATGCTCCCTGGAATTTTCAAATTGTATCACCTGTCCCCACTTTCGAGGATTGCAGCTTTTTGTGGAATGGGGGCAGGGGATGTGGGTAGAGGCTGACCAGTTCTCCGTTTCTTGCTCGCTGCAATTCACTGGTGTATTACAATGGCATTTTCACTGGGATTCGCTGATAGTGTATTCAATGCTAGGATGGAGAGCTGCTTTCTCCCTGATTCACCGTTTTGCATTTGACATCTTTTTTAGGTGAACTCGAAAGTGATTTTTGAAAATAAATTTTTTTTGATTTTTTTTTTTGTGTAAAAAAATCAGAAATTGGGCATGCTAATTTTATTCATGTGCTTGAAGCACATTAATATATATTTCATTTAAAAAAAAAAATTTATTACACATTCGCCAGCAGCCGGGAGACGTTCATTAAATATTCATATATTCACTTCACACTGGTCCCGGCTCATCATGAGCGGAACCAGTGAAGCGGCTCCCTACCCCTGTCAGCTTTCCCTGGGGTGCAGTTTCTGCTGCCTGTGTCCCCGGGAGCCCTCCTTCCCCCCCACACAGTCTGGGACATGCAGGGAGGCTTACATCTCCCTGCCTGCCACTGTCCCCCAGCTCCTGCAGCGCTGAATTGGGTGACAGGGAGGTCTGGCAGCGAATGCTGCAGCCCTCCGGAACCCTGCGAATGTGCAGCGAATCCTAAACAGGATTCGCTGCACATGGAGAAAAAACACATTGAATACTCCCCGTTGAGTGCAGCAGGCAGTCATGAGTAAAAAGAGGGGCCTGTTCATAAGAGTTTACAATCTATTGGAATTTTGAAACCACTGTTGCATTGTTATAACCCATAGCAACACAGAGAAAAGTAACTTCTGTCTGTCTAGGGTGGATGATAAAAAGCGAACATCTGGTTGCTATAGGCTACAGCACATATGTTCGATTTACACTTTCAATAACTAAGCCCTACAACGTCCATGTTCTCTCTACATATTCTTTCCTATGGGCATAAAACTTCTTCATTGTTTGCAATTAAATATGTGATTAAATTTCCGTATTGTAGTGCTTGGTAACGCGTTCACAAAAGACAGTAAAGATAAATGTTCGAGCAGACGGTTTTATACCTCAGCTTATCCACTTTTTGTAGTCCTCACTGCTGATGTCTCTTTTTATACACATTAATTACTGTACTGATGCCATGTACATTAATTTACACATATTTATAGCTAATTGCCATGTTCGCTCAGATATATGCAAAGTTGATTGAGAACCTCCTAAATGCAGATTTTTACCACATCAAATTCCACCTGACCCCTTAAATCTTGGCAAAAATACAGATCTGTTTTTGAGATAATAATCAGAGATAGTGAGAGCTTCAGAGCTGAAATCAAAGAGAAACAAACTTTGATGCTTTTATATAAAAGATACTGTGTGTTAGCAATTTAAAACTCGTAAATCAGTCAGCCACAAAAAAATCTGTAATGAGATTAGAACACCTGTAAACAATTCAGAAGAAAGGCACTAATGCTGAGCCAATGAAAGAAAAGAGTTAATCCTTGATATGTCAAGACCAAAGTGAAGTGTCTCTAGAGAGTGGAACGGTTTCTGTATATGATGAGCAAATGTAAGCACAAAAACTAATGCAAGCCAAATACCTTGTGTTTGATATTACTTTATTTGGCAAAATGTAAAGCATTTTTTGTTCTCATTCACACACAAACTATGCTTCACAAGCTTACATAGGTCAGGCCCATAATACTGGTGTGTGTGGCCATTTTGTCACCTAGAAGCTCCTCACAACTGGGTGCTTTTGTGGTTTACCTCAGGGTTGCCGACCCTCCCGGAATTACCGGGAGGATCCCGAAAATCGGGTCCTCCTCCCGGCCCCCCGGAAAGGTGGGCAACCCTCCCGGATTTCGGGGGACCCCCACGCCACCCCCCGATTGCGGCATCTTCCCCATACCTTTTGGATTGAAATCGTCAATCCGCGGGTCTCCGAGGAGGGTGCGGAGCTAAAATCGTGTCATTTTAGCCCCGCCCCCTCCACGGAGATCCGTGAATTGGGGGTTTTAACATCCTGGGGGCGGGGCTTAATGATGTAAAGCTCAAGCCCCGCCCCCCGACCTGCAGCTGGAAGTCTCCTCTCCGGGCTTCTCCTGGAGAGGAGACAGAAAAAGTCGGCAACCCTGGTTTACCTGCTGTTCTCAAGAAAATATTACATTTTTCTGAGGCAGAATGTGAGACAGATACCTCTCTAACCAGTGTAAGGGCAACCACTGATCTACGTTGCTGACACAAATAACACAATTCCAATCATAGGTTGTTTCCTCATGTGCTATACAAAGCATGCACATCCCAATTATGTGCAGAATGGGCCTGCATTGATGCCCATAGTTCCACTCTGCAGCTGCCTGATTGACAGTACTCCTCAAAACTGAAGACTTCTTCTGCTAGGTGTCACCATGCAGACTTCTTTCCCCGCCATGTGCTACCATGCCGACCTACATATCACTCCCATAACATGCTCATAAGAGTGGTCATAACTCCCATAACACACCACCCTTGAGGGGGAAGCCATCTTGGAACATCAAAGAGGCGTGATATGGGCCGTGGTATTTATTAAAGAAAGTATTAGAGGCATATAATCATTGTGATATGGGGGGGGGGGTGGCAGGGCCACAGTGCCAACGTCCAGTGCACATCACCAGACCGCCCACTTTTGGTCAATGGCTGGGGAGTGGAGTTTGGGTGGGGTGCAGAGGCAGAACTCTGGGAGGCAACGGAGTCATTTGCCACCGGGCTCCTGCTCCTAAGGGGGCACTTCTGCAAGTTTAAATCCATTAATAGAAAGCCATCGATATCGCTTCTGTGGATGAGTTCTGAAATATGTGTTCTCTCACTCTATATCCATATATAGATATATATTTCACAACAGACATATATATTATATAAGGTTGTGTGTCTGTGTGTGGGTGGGGAGGGGGCACAAATATATATCTTGCCTCCGGGCAACTGGGACAAACTTACGCCACTGGTGGGGTGTTTGTGTGGGGGTCTGATATCTGGCCTGGGAGGCTTTTCGCTACCCAGCCAGGAGAGTAGGTAAGCATGCTTTATTCCCAGATCAGAGTTAGGCCCTCAGGGCAGGAGCTTTGGGCCTGATTCCAACCTGATTCCCCCCCCCCCCCCCCCCCCCCCGAGTGAAATCCCGCCCTGTGCTAGCCTATGAACTGTATAGCAGGGCTTGCAAAAATTTCACAGAAACCCAAGCGTGGCCGAACGCGGGAATCTGGTTTTGGATTCTCGCGAGACGCCAAGTCTATAAAAGCACAGTATCCCACGAATTTGTTGCCATTTCACACTCACGCTTCCAGCTGCGCACAGCTCTGCTCATGCCCGAAGGGTCTAGTTGTGCTGCGTGCATGAGCCTGGGGTGTTGAACTTGAATCATCACTCACATTGTCACATTAATCATTAGTGTGCAGAGGGGTGCAGTGCAGAGTGCAGACAAAGGGGTGTTGTGCAGTGCAGACTGCAGAGGACTTTGTGCTGTGCAGACTCAGAGGGGTTTTGTGCAGTGCAGACTAGAGGGGTTTGTGCAGTGTGTAGAGGGATGATGTGCAGTGCAGAGGGGTTTGTGCTGTGCAGAGGGGTTTGTGGCAGTGCAGTGCAGACTCACCAGATGGGTTTGTGCAGTGCAGAGGGGTTTGTGTGCTGGGTTATATATTAATATATATTATACTTAATTATATTGTAATGTAATGATTGTACTGGTCGTGTGTTAGGCAGGCTCTCAGTCAGTGTAGTGGGGTACACAGACAGTCTGTCAGTCATTGTAATTTTTTTTCCATTGTGGTGTGTGGTGTGCTGCACTGCAATCCAATACACCATACATATATACTACTGTCAGAAGCAGAACAAGGTCCGTGTGTGATTGTTCTGCCTCCACGGTCCACGCAGTGTTATCCAAGGCCCGTTCATAAAAAAAAATACAGCATATTTTTTTCTGTATACTGCACCCCAATAGAATACACCACAAGTGCACTAAAAATAATTAAAGTAAAAAAATCCCAATCTTGTTTTCTCGTGACACATTATACTTCAAATTAGTGGTAAATTTGGGTCGATACAGTCTGTGTTTTTTTGTGAAAAATACCAAAATGTCGTAAAAAAAATGGAAAATTTAGCAATTTGCAAAATGTTAAATTTTCTGCTTGTGAGACAAATAATCATACCACTCAAAATAGTTAATAACTAACATAGACCATATGTCTACTTTATGTTTCCATCATTATTTCAACTTCCTTTTAATTTTTTTGGACACTAGGAGGCTTACAATATGAATAGCAAATTCTCAAATTTTCAAGAAAATTTCAAACACTGATTTTTTTAGGGACCAGTTCAGTTCTGATGTGACTTTGAGGGACTTGTATGTGAGACACCCCCATAAATGATGCCATTTCAAAAACTGCACCCCTCACAGTATTCAAAACAGCATTTTGGAAGTTTGTTAACCCTTTAGGTGTTTCACAGGAATTAAAACAAAGTGTAGGTGAAATTTCAAAATTTCATTTTTTTTTTGCAGATTTGCAATTTTAATACATTTTTCTAAGGAACACAGTAGATTTTACTAGAGAAATGTGACTAAAAATTGATTCCCCCAATTCTTTTGTTTTCATAAATATCCTATATGTGGCCCTAGTGTGCACGTTGACCAAACCACAGGCTTTATAATAGAAGGAGCACCTACTTGATTTTGGAGCCTCCTTTTTATGAGATTATTTTTTAGGCACCATGTAGGTTTCTAGGCACCATAAGATGCTAAAAGTTAGGAACCCCCCCACAAGTGACCCCATTTTGCAAACTACACCCCTCAGGGAATTCATCTAGGGGTATAGTGTACATTTCAAACCCCCAGGGGTTTCACCAATTGTGGTACAACTGGGCAGTGAAAATGAAAAATTAAATTTTTTACACAAAAATGCAGTTCTGGCTCAAAATGTTTCATTTTCACAAGGAATGAAGGAGACAAAGCACCCCAAAATCTGTGCCCCAATTTCTCCCGAGTAAGGCAATGCCTCACATGTGACCAAAAAATACCATTTGGGTGCATGGCAGGACTCAGAAGGGAAGGAGTGATTTTTGGATTTTGCAGCTCAGATTCTGGTGGAATGTTGGTGGGTGCTATGTCGCATTAGCAAGACCCCCCAAGCACCAATACAGTGGAACCCCCCCCACAAGTGACCCCATTTTGCAAACTACACCCCTCAGGGAATTCATCTAGGGGTATAGTGTACATTTCAAACCCCCAGGGGTTTCACCAATTTTGATACAACTGGGCTGTGCAAATGAAAAATTACATTTTTTACACAAAAATGCAGTTCTGGCTCAAAATTTTTCATTTTCACAAGGTATGAAGAAGAAAAAGCACCCCAAAATCTGTGCCCCAATTTCTCCCGAGTACGGCAATGCCTCACATGTGACCAAAAAATACCATTTGGGTTCATGGCAGGACTCAGAAGGGAAGGAGTGATTTTTGGATTTTGCAGCTCAGATTCTGGTGGAATGTTGGTGGGTGCTATGTCGCATTAGCAAGACCCCCCAAGCACCAATACAGTGGAACCCCCCCACAAGTGACCCCATTTTGCAAACTACACCCCTCAGGGAATTCATCTAGGGGTATAGTGTACATTTCAAACCCCCAGGGGTTTCACCAATTTTGATACAACTGGGCTGTGCAAATGAAAAATTACATTTTTTACACAAAAATGCAGTTCTGGCTCAAAATTTTTCATTTTCACAAGGTATGAAGAAGAAAAAGCACCCCAAAATCTGTGCCCCAATTTCTCCCGAGTACGGCAATGTCTCACATGTGACCAAAAAATACCATTTGGGTGCATGGCAGGACTCAGAAGGGAAGGAGTGATTTTTGGATTTTGCAGCACAGATTCTGGTGGAATGTTGGTGGGTGCTATGTCGCATTAGCAAGACCCCCAAAGCACCAATACAGTGGAAGCCCCCCACAAGTGACCCCATTTTGCAAACTACACCCCTCAGGGAATTCATCTAGGGGTATAATGTACATTTCAAACCCCCAGGGGTTTCACCAATTTTGATACAACTGGGCTGTGCAAATGAAAAATTACATTTTTTACACAAAAATGCAGTTCTGGCTCAAAATTTTTCATTTTCACAAGGAATGAAGGAGAAAAAGCACCCCAAAATCTGTGCCCCAATTTCTCCCGAGTACAGCAATGTCTCACATGTGACCAAAAAATACCATTTGGGTGCATGGCAGGACTCAGAAGGGAAGGAGTGATTTTTGGATTTTGCAGCACAGATTCTGGTGGAATGTTGGTGGGTGCTATGTCGCATTAGCAAGACCCCCCAAGCACCAATACAGTGGAACCCCCCCACAAGTGACCCCATTTTGCAAACTACACCCCTCAGGGAATTCATCTAGGGGTATAGTGTACATCTCAAACCCCCAGGGGTTTCACCAATTTTGATACACCTGGGCTGTGCAAATGAAAAATTAAATTTTTTACACAAAAATGCAGTTCTGGCTCAAAATTTTTCATTTTCACAAGGAATGAAGGAGACAAAGCACCCCAAAATCTGTGCCCCAATTTCTCCCGAGTACGGCAATGTCTCACATGTGACCAAAAAATACCATTTGGGTGCATGGCAGGACTCAGAAGGGAAGGAGTGATTTTTGGATTTTGCAGCACAGATTCTGGTGGAATGTTGGTGGGTGCTATGTCGCATTAGCAAGACCCCCCAAGCACCAATACAGTGGAAGCCCCCCACAAGTGACCCCATTTTGCAAACTACACCCCTCAGGGAATTCATCTAGGGGTATAGTGTACATTTCAAACCCCCAGGGGTTTCACCAATTTTGATACACCTGGGCTGTGCAAATGAAAATTACATTTTTTACACAAAAATGCAGTTCTGGCTCAAAATTTTTCATTTTCACAAGGAACGAAGGAGAAAAAGCACCCCAAAATCTATGCCCCAATTTCTCCCGAGTACGGCAATGCCTCATGTGTGACCAAAAAGTGGCAGGACTCAGAAGGGAAGGAGTGATATTTGGATTTTGCAGCACAGATTCTGGTGGAATGTTGGTGGGTGCTATGTCGCATTAGCAAGACCCCCAAAGCACCAATACAGTGGAACCCTCCCCACAAGTGACCCCATTTTGCAAACTACACCCCTCAGGGAATTCATCTAGGGGTATAGTGTACATTTCAAACCCCCAGGGGTTTCACCAATTTTGATACAACTGGGCAGTGAAAATGAAAAATTACATTTTTTTACACAAAAATGCAGTTCTGGCTCAAAATTTTTCATTTTCAGAAGGTATGAAGGAGAAAAAGCACCCCAAAATCTGTGCCCCAATTTCTCCCGAGTATGGCAATGCCTCATATGTGACCAAAAAATACCAGTTGGGTGCATGGCAGGACTCAGAAGGGAAGGAGTGATTTTTGGATTTTGCAGCTCAGATTCTGGTGGAATGAATGGTGGCTGCTATGTGGCATTAGCAAGACCCCCGAAGCACGGTGAAATGATGAACCTAATAATCCATAGATGTGTGGTATATTTTAAAACACTCCTTTATACATAGGCCGGGTTTGTCGGGGCAAGTTTCACAGTGGAAAATAGTTTCCTTTCTTATTCCCTTTTTATAGCAAACTTTGCACCTTTTTTGTGTCCTGCCCTTTCTTGCAGTGGAGGGGATTTCGTTAGGAAAATGCTGCCCTGGTACAATACGGGGGCCAGTACTAGAAGTACTGGGGCCCTCTGCCTGCTGGTTCCCAAATATTAGGCCCTTTATGACTTCCTCTTGAAAGTGCATAAATGTCCCCCTCTGGCTGGTAGAACGGAATAGCACGTAAGCGTTATACAGTGCCATCTGGATGATATACACGGCCAGCTTCTTGTACCAGATTTTTGTTTTCCGCAGGGCACTGTACGGCTTCAGTACCTGATCTGAAAGATCCACTCCGCCCATGTACCTATTGTAATCTAGGATACAATTAGGTTTTGAGGTGTGGGTACTGGTACCTCGTACAGGGATGGAGGTGGTACTGTCTCCATGAATTGTTGTCAGTATAAGGACATCCCTCTTGTCCTTATATTTGACCAACAACATATTTTCGGTGCATATTCCCCTGCTTTCACCCCTTCTCATTACTTGGGCAATGTGCGTTTTTGGGAGGCCTCTTTGGTTCTTATGCACAGTACCGCAAGCTGCTGTACCTCTTGAACCAAGGGCCTTAAACAGGGGGATGCTAGTGTAAAAGTTATCCACATAGAGGTGATAACCTTTATCCAGGAAGGGGTGCACTAAATCCCAGACAATTTTTCCACTAACACCTACGAGGGAGGGGGGGCATTCTGGCGGTTCAATTCTTGAATCCTTCCCTTCATATACCCTAAACCTGTCGGTGTACCCTGAGGTGCTTTCACACAGCTTATACATTTTTATGCCATACCTTGCCCTCTTACTGGGAAGGTACTGGCGGAATTTAACCCTTCCTTTAAAATGTATAAGGGACTCGTCAATACAAATAAATTTTTCAGGGATGTACATCTCTGCAAATTTGGCACTGAAATGATCAATGACCGGCCTGACTTTGAATAGCCGGTCAAAGGTGGGATCATCTCTGGGTGGGCACAGTGTATTATCGGTGTAATATAAAAATTTAAGGTTTATCTCAAAACAAGCCGAGTCATGGCCATACGGTAAAATGGGGTGCTGTACAGAACATCTGTACTCCAATATTGCCTTATTTCTGGCTTTTTTACTATGCCCATATGTAACACCAGACCCCAAAACGTCATCATCTCTACTGCATCTACAGGGGTCCACCTAGCAAATGATGACGTGGGGTTTTGAGCAATAAACTGCTGGGCATATAAATTAGTTTGGTCCACCATTAAATTTATAAAATCATCAGAGAAAAATAATTTGAAAAAGTCAATTTCTCTGAGACCTGCTGAATCAAATTGGATTCCTGGGATGGCCAAAAACTCAGGAACCTGGGGCTCAAAATTGTCTGGTGGTGGGGTCCATACGGGATCAATCATTTGGGGGGGGTCTCAGCTGCTCTACGGGGGCGTCTTTGAGGGGGTCCCTCATCAGCAGAGGAGGAAGAGGAGCTTAAGGCGAATCCTTCAAATTCCCCGCTTGCATCACTGGCTGTGTCAGAGTCAGAGTCAGAGGCAAGCATGGCATATGCCTCCTCCGCTGAATACATTCTTCTGGATGACTGGGATGACATTTGGGATGACATTTGGGATGACATTTGGGATGCCATTTTTATTTTTGTGTTTCTGTAAGTGTAATGTTTCAACACGTGTATAGTGTAGGGGGGGTACAAACTTTATTTCAACACGGGGGGTATGTAGTGTGTAGTGTGTATGTAGTGCAGAAAAAAAAATACTTTATACAGGAATTTGATCCCAATAAAAAAAAAAAAAAAAGGTCCTGCGCCAAAAATTGAGCACAGATGTTGGTCAGTAACGTCCGTCACTGAACAGCGCTCAAAGGCAACAGGACACCCACAAAAACAACGTGGGTGTAAAAACAAAAAAAAAACAATTTAAAAAAAATTGCAGAAAAAAAATTATATCAACCTGTGCCAAAAATGCTGTTCAGTGATTGTACGTCACTGATCAGCGGCCACAGGACACCCACAAAAGCAACGTGGGTGTAAAAACAATTTAAAAAAAATTTCCACAGCACTCTCCAAAAAAAAAAACAATTTAAAAAAACTGCAGAAAAAAAAATGATATCAACCCTGTGCCAAAAATGCTGTTCAGTGATTGTACGTCACTGATCAGCGCTCAGCGGCCACAGGACACCCACACAAGCAACGTGGGTGTAAAAACAAAACCCCACTGCACTCTCCAAAAAAAAAAAAAACTGCAGATCAGTGATGCAGTGATGCACCACTGATTAGCAGTGAGGGGCAGCAGACACACAACCTGACAGGGTATATATATAAAAAAAAAAACCTGGACCCCCAAAAAGTTGCTGATTAATTAATTAAAACTGACCAGCACAAAAGGGGGGGCAGCAGGGGGGGCAGCAGTCAGTTGCACACGCAGTACAACCTTTGGTGCAACTGACAGGTATATATATATATAAAAAAAAAAACCCTGGACCCCCAAAAAGTTGCTGATCAGTTAATTAATCAGCACAATCAGCACAAAAGGGGGGGCAGCAGGGGGGGGCAGCAGTCAGTTGCACAGGCAGCACAACCTTTGCTGCAACTGACAGGTATATATATATAAAAAAAAAACCTCTGCACCCCCAAAAAGTTGCTGATCACCTCAGATATAGTGATCAGCACAAAAGGGGGTGCAGCAGACACAAAATATAGCACTCTCTATCACTCTCTATCACGCTCTATCACTCTCTATCACTCTCTATCACTCTCTGTCACTATCTGTCCCTATCTCTCACGATCTGTGACTCTATGACACTGCTGCAGCAGCACACACAGAAGTCACAAGATCCAGGAAGTATCCAGCTGCTGGCAGCACGCTACCAGCGGTGATCAGCGGTGATCAGGTAAGTTTCAGGCAAGGATCAGGTATGTATCACGACAGATTGGCACGGTGACCGCTCTGCACGCAATTCCAGACCGGAATGGCGTCTGCAGCGCAGTCACCATTAGTTTAAATCACGCGCCTTGGCTGTGATTGGTCCGTGGGTCCCACGGACCAATCACAGCCTTGGGGGCAGGTGGGGTGAGGTGTCGTCGTCACCGATGACCCCCTCATGCCCCCTGACGCCCGGCGGTGATTGACACCTGTGTTACCGAGCGTCTGATTCGCCGGTAACACAGGAAAACGCTGTGAATGGCTGTTCACACTGAACAGCCAATCACAGCGATCGCCGACGGGGGGGGCGGCATCGCAGCCCCCCCTGGGCATGCAGGGACATGTCTGCTGTCAGGGACAGCAGACATCGTCCCTCTGTCCCCGCGTCTATAGACGCGGGGACAGTTTAAAGTCATGACGTATATATACGTCATGTGTCGGGAAGTACATCCCGGCCATGACGTATATATGTCAAATGTCGGGAAGGGGTTAAAGAATGAATGCGTGTGTGATTGTTCGGCCTCCAGGCAGCATTACACAAGCTGCGCATTAAAAACAATTTAAATTAATTACATTTTAAAAAATCCAAATCAATTTCTATCTTTATTCATTCTTTGTGTGTACTGCATCCATAGTATACTGTCAGAAGGTGGGTGTGTGATTGTTCGGCCTCCACGCAGCGTTAAACAAGCTGCGCATTAAAAACAAATTAAATTAAAGTAAAAAAATCCAAATCAATTTTTCTCTTCTTTATTCATTCTTTGTGTGTACTGCACCCATAGTATACTGTCAGAAGGTGCGTGTGTGATTGTTCGGCCTTCACGCAACATTATACAAGCTGCGCATTAAAAAACAAATTCAATTAATTTAAGTGACAAAATCCAAATCAATTATTCTCTTCTTTATTCATTGTTTGTGTGTACTGCACCCATAGTATACTGTCAGAAGGTGCGTGTGTGATTGTTCGGTCTTCACGCAACATTATACAAGCTGCGCATTAAAAAAACAAATTCAACATTGTGAGTGGTAAAATTTGTCTGGAAAGGGCTGGCAATTAATGTTATTAGGGTCAATTTTACTCTGGGGACAAAAAAAATGCAAAAATTACGCAATTTTGACTTTTTTGACCATATTTGAAAAAAAAAAATCCAAATCCAAAGCCTTTCACCGCTGTTTGACAAAGCCAAATCCAAATTCCGGTGACAAATCCAAATCTAGTACTATGGGCCATACACATGTGCAGCCTACCAATAATCACGGCCTGTACATAGCAGCTGTGTGATCAGGTCTGATTCAGACACATTGTCTGGGTGAAGAGCTGCAATAAGATATGTAAATCTAGATTATATGGTCCTGATAGTATTGTGTGCATACAAAATTCCCAACTATAATCATTTCTGGCAGGACCCTTGTGTGTGCCCGAAATTAGGGGGTGGGGGGTGTGTGTGTGTGGTGTGATGACATGGGGAGGTGGCCTACAAATTGCATCACTCCTGCAAGGCCACCCACCCCCCATTTTTACGCTGTGGGGACATGGCCAGCAGCTCTGTGAGCTGCTGGCCATGCTCCCAGTCCCTCTGCCTGCCAGAATAAATGCTGTGCAGAGCAGTGGGTGATAGGGGGACCCATAACTGTCCCCTCTCACCGCAGGACACTGCCGGCCCCATCGGGATGCAGGAACATCCCCCCAAAAATGGGAAAGCCCTGTGAAAATCAGGACAGTTGGGGGAGGTATGTGATATAGTCCAGTCCACATTGGCTGTAGGTTACATTTATCTGATGTAGACACAGCCTCTAGGCTCCATGAAGTTTTCTTTCTCTTAGTTCTCTTATTGGACCTGGGAGGAGAAACACTTGACACTTCTAATTAGTGTTTTGCACGTTGCAATATTACAGGATAAATCTATGTCAGTTGCAGGTCAAGAACAGAGAAGGAAACAGAGGGATTATGCTTAATTCATAGTGTCCTAATAATATTTAATGAAAGCTTAGTTCATTCAGTCTGCTAAATCTCATGTACAAGAAGGACGTGTGTAATACATCAGACAATTTTATTTTTAAAACAACATCTTTCAGTACTTTCCCCAAATAGCAAAGGTACAATCATTTGGACAATCATCTGCACGATTCCTATAGCTATATATATATATATATATATATATATATATATATATATATAGTAGTGATGGGTGTGCTTGTGTTAGGATCAGTATTCAAAATCTATTTAATCGAATCTATTTTTATGTATGTATGTCTAATGTATGTCGCATTACTAAGGGGGTGGGCGGAACACGGATTTCACCTGCCAAGGGTTCACACCAAAATGGCAACTCTTCAGTGACAGAAGCTGGGTACTGCAGTTACATCCAGCACTCAGGTCCTGTCACAGTGTAGGAGCTGACACTGCAGACAGACACCGGGGGCAGACAGGCATTTTTAGGTCCCCTGAAGCGATGAATACAGGGATCCACCCGCTTTTTTTTTGTTGCCAGCATGCATGGAGGGGATTTTAATCGCATTGGATGTTCCAGAGCATGGAGACCACCGGTAGTAGTTTCTGCTGTGTCACACAATGGAATACAATTTTTCAAAACATATACGTAGCTAATGTTCCCGCTAGGCTGTTTTAGCGGGAAGCTGCGCCCTGCCCGATTTTTAAAGGGCAAAATGCGCCCTGCCCCTCTAGCAGCACCCCCCTAAAACCAGAGCCGGCCCTAGCCTAAATGACGCCCTAGGCAAGATTTTGGCTGGTGCCCCCTAGCACCGCCACTAGTTTCACCTCTGACCCTGCACCCCTTTCCCAGCATCATCAACCCTCATCAAAGCAGTCATAATTTTGGTGCTCCTACCCGCAATATTTTAAATAGAAACAGTGCACACATTCGGTGCGCAGCCCAAACAGGGGTGTGTTCTTGCTGGGAAGGGGCATGGCCACACAATAGTACCCCCAATTCAAATTATGCCAGACAGTAGTGTCACATTATATCATGCGATAGTGTCCCTTATTCACGTTACATCACACAGCAGTACCACTTTACCTTATGTACATTACTCCTCAGATTATTCACATTATACCCTTAGAAAGAAATCCTGAGAATATATTGTATTTTAAGCACCTCCATGGCCACACTGCAACCCAGCACAAAGCAGTGTGTGCTGGGCAGAGGAGAAGAGCTGCTGCTGTCACTTAAGGGGAGGGGGCCCGGGCCCCCACTGGGCCCTTCCATCAGACTTTGGCCTGGATAATTTGTACCCCCTACCCCTTTCTCTCGGCACCCCTGATAATACCAAACAGTAATGCCCCTTACACATAACACACATTATTAATGTCCTTATAACCATAATGCCCCTTACACATTATACCAACCTTTATTAATGCCCTTCATACACATAATGACACACATAATGCCCCTAACACATATGTTGCACATTATTAATGCCCTTATATGCATGACACACATAATGCCCTGTAAGGATTCTGGGAGTATCCCCGGCAACCTAACTCCGTTGCCTCTGGCTGGGTTTGACGGATGTGTGCTGTGCTAGGCTTCACCTGGGCCCGTCTCGGCTGAAGGGCGAATTAGGTCCGCCCCACTCCGCTACAGGCAGGTCTTAGGAAAATACAACACATCCGCCGAGGCCAGGAGAGAGCAAGGGGACAGCCTAACTAAACCCCAGAACCGGGGAACTCCCAGAAACCCCAGGGGAGCAATACTGCTCAATAGGTGACACAAAATGGCAACAATGCTAGTGAGATGTTATATAAAGAAATGGCAACAATGCTTGTGAGATGTTATATAAAGAAATGGCAACAATGCTTGTGAGATGTTATATAAAGAAATGGCAACAATGCTTGTGAGATGTTATATAAAGAAATGGTAATAATGCTGACTGAAAAGCCCAATACGAAATGATGCCAAACAGCAGGAGGAGAAACACAGGGTGACCCCTGACTTATCTGGAAAGATGACAGAGACCCAGACAAGCCTCTGCAGACTTCTGAGGATGATGAGTCACAGCCGGGCACACCGACAGAACTCCAGACACCGCAGGACAAAGCAGGCAAGGCAGAGCAGGCGGGGAACAGCAAGGGAACTTCCGACTGGGACCAGGACCAGGAACACGAACTTTAGCAACAGCTGACAGAACGCTATAACCGGCGTCAGTGAGAGAAAGACGCCAGCTTATATTTGAAATAGCCGCCCCCTGTGGTGACATCACTTCCTTGTACGCTCTGCATAATCTTCCCCGTGCAGGAGCGGCCGGAGCGGAAGTTCGGGGTGTTGCCTAGCAACATCCCTGAAGCTTCCTGATGACGCGCGTCGGAAGATGTCCGCCGTCCTAGCAGCGCAGATGCTGCTGAGGGACCTGGACGGCGGCGACGCCAGGTACGGCGCCTAACAATGCCCATTACACATATGTTGCACATTATTAATGCCCTTATACACGACACACATAATGCCTGTTACGCATATGATGCACATTATTAATGCATTTATACATGACACACATAATGCCCCTTACACATACAGTGTGACGAACACTATTGCACAACCAACCCACCCACAGACAGCACTCGCACAGCCGCTAACACTGTGACCTCTGCCTCTGCTTGGATACAGATGTTTCCTCATACATCTTTCCTCAATAAGCCATGCAGCTCCTGGCCAGTTCTGCTAACGTTGGGTGCCTTTTTTGCTGAAAATTTGTCTTATTTGCATTGTTATGACCCAAGGAGCTTCCCATGACTAAAATGATACAGTATGTGGCATGAATATATTCTGTGTGCGACTGTGGCTGTACCTGCATACAGAATGCTATGTTACAGTGATTTCCATGAATACACTATTCCATATGCAGATGCAGCCTCACTCACACACAGAATATAGGTATGCTGCATATCATTTTAATCAGCAGAAGCTGCTGATGCCCCTAGGCATTCCAAATGCCCTAGGCAATTGCCTAGTTTGCCTATGCCTAAGGCCGGCTCTGCTTAAAACAGCCTGGTGCCTGCCCCGACGGTGTTCACGGGGAAGCCCAGTGCCGCCTTAGACCGCGATGCCCGGTGCTTCCCCGGCAGCACAGCAACTTCGGCAGGGCCGGGCCTGTCCCCTTTAAGGACGGCGGTGGCCGGGCCCGCCCCTATTCATGAGTATCTAGGCAGCGTGTTACAGGCACAGCTATCACCCTGCACCTCCAGCCTGCTCCCAGCTACAGGCAATTGGCCGGGGGCAAGCAGCCTGGTGCCTGCCCCGAAGGTGTTCACGGGGAAGCCCAGCGCCGCCGTAGACCGCGATGCCCGGCGCTTCCCCGGCAGCACAGCAACTTCGGCAGGGCCGGGCCTGTCCCCTTTAAGGATGGCGGTGGCCGTGCCCGCCCCTATTCATGAGTATCTAGGCAGCGTGTTACAGGCACAGCTATCACCCTGCACATCCAGCCTGCCCCCAGCTACAGGCAATTGGCATAGACTTATCACCCCCACCGAGTACATGGGACATACGCTGCGCTGTAGCCGGGTTACTAGATCTTTCCCCCTGTCCTAGGCGTGGTGGCTTGCGGAGTTACTACCGGATACAGCCCGCAGCAGTGATAATATTAGTGCTACTACATAGAATAACATTGGGTTTAGCGGAGCCCGCAGCGCTGGCCTGTACCCGTGCTGGGAGCGTGCCTGCCCTGACAGTGTGCACGGGGAAGCCCAGCGCCATCGTAGACGGTGATGCCCGGTGCTTCCCGGGCAGCACAGCAACTTCGTCGGGGCCGGGCACGCCCCCTTTAGTGACGGTGGCGGCCGGGCCCACCCCCTTTATTGTCGGCGGTGGCCGGGCCCGCCCCTTTAATGACGGCGGTGGCCGGGCCCGGCCCTTTTCATGATGTCGGCGGCCTGGGACCGCCCACAACTGTGACGTTCCGCCCCCCAGCACCCTGCTCGCACAAAATCCTAGAGTGAACACTACGTAGCAGCAAGATTTTCTTAGCTGGATGAAGGCAGTGTTCAGACTTACAAATTAGCCCCAAGCCAGGGGTGTTGACAGCCTAATGTTGACACGTTCTGAATATGTTCAGGATGTCGGCATGCTGACAGAGGTTTGCAGTTCAGTCTAATCAGGCCCATACATTAACAATCAACTGGGCAAGTCTGCATTTTGAAAATTTTTGTGTTAAAAAATCATCAATGTATGGGGTTCACCAATCGGTAATTCCAACCAATAAGTAGACGGAATCTGTAAATCAGGTTGCAGACTGTTATTAATAGTTTACTAGTAAAATGGGCACTTTCATGAGTTGCAGATCTAGTTAAAAATAATCTGCAAATTGTTGAAAAATATAAGCGCTATATGTTCACATATTAGCAGATTGGAGAATCATTAAATCAGGGTAAAAACACAGAATTGATTAATCTTTTTTTGTGTTTTGTTTAGCTGGTGTATGGGCTTATTTACTCTTATAGTCTAACCCTAATATCTGCCTAAAAGGGTGTGTCGACATTCTGTCTACATTGTGAATTTCTATATGCTGAATATTGACATTCTCTGACTGCATAGACAAAACAGGGCACTAGTACCTTGTTTATTGCATGTAAAAAGGGCACTTCAAGTGCCAGATCGCATGTGAGCCTCCCGGGGAGCTGCAGGGGGGCTCTGGGCAAACTGGTCTGACTTGTCCTTAGGATTAATCGGGCCATTGTACTGTGTATGGGGCCTTTTATCCTCATTCAGATCACAATCAATCCATAAAAAAAAGCAGACGGATCTCCTTCTACAGCTAATATTCCCCATAGAATAGCATAGTCAAGCCTACTCTTGGTCATATGTGACTACTATTGGCTATTATAGCACACTATCTTTAAATATGTCTCAAAATAAAGATCTGTCTGAAATTGCATTCACATCTTAGCATGTACATGAAATGATCAAGTACCATAGTTCCCAATATTGGGGTATGGTGGTAATTCAGGATAGGAAGTAGTTACAGGACACCTGCATGGCCAGATTAACAATGGGTTGAATGGAGCTACAGTTTCAAGCCACAAAAAAAAGACCCATCATTTTTGCTGCATGAAAATAACCGATTACCTAGCTGGCCACTTGGTCAACCTTTTATCATATCTATTAAAACAGTTTTTCTATTTTCCTCCCAAGATGATGCAACATTTCTACTTTTATATATTCATGGGGACATTGGTATTGATAGTTCCAGCATGGCACTGGCCACACCAGCACACGACTAGCCACACCCATTCAGCTTCTCACAATAATCCCTTGATAATTTTCAGCTTCTGCTCCAGCCCTTAATTATGTCCTGCACACAAGAAGTACCCAGAAATAAATTGGAAAGATAGGTCAAGTAGTACCTTTAAGAGGAATGTTTTATTGGATGCCCTAAATGACCACTATTTGTATCAATTTATTGAAAGTCCAACCAGAAATAACAATATCCTGGATGTCTTTATGAGCAACAATGGGGCCATTCTTACTAACATAACCATAAGGAAGACTTTGGGGAAAAGTGATCACATTTGATTTAAATTTTAACAAAGATAATTACATTGGAGCAACTAGGTCCTTGAATTTCAGAAAAGCAAACTATGGTAAATTTGAGGAGTCGTTCAAGTATATAAACTGGAATTAATTATTTAGAGGTATGGATACTACTAAAAGGTGGCAAACTCCTGCAAGTGGGAGTCGAGCTGATGGCGCACAGTGCCCCTTTGGCATTTGTTGCGCCACTTGCAGGATCCCCAAAGGCGCTTGATGTTCTGGGTGTGAACCCCGGTCTCCGGATCCACAAAGTTGTACCGGTGGTTCACCCGAGCATGGTTGTACCCTGCCAGCTCCAGCTGCTCTGTGTTGTAGGCACACAAGCAATCGGAGTAGATGGTTGTCCCCGGTTCAATGTGCTTCTCAATGGCGGCCATTATGGTGCTGTTGTCACATCTTTCAACTGCTGTGACGAAGCACTCACCGGTCTCCCTAGAAATGCCTCCGAACAACCACTGCTGGGGCAGCATACATCCGACATGGCTTTTCCTTTGAACGAAGAGGCTCTCGTCAACCTCAACGATCTTGTCTGGGCCGCCAATCGTTGGGGCTGTGACATTAGGTCGACGGTGCAGGCCTCCCACATCAGATTGTTGTACTGCACTGTTGTTTTTTGGGAGATAGACAGATGCCGCTCACAAAAGGTGATACTGGTGAGCTCCTCTGCCCAACAAAAGAGGAATCGAATCAGTGTCACAAAGGTGAGATAGCACCCACGGAACCACTGTGCAGCCCTGACGCTGACCTTTTTTTGCCACAGCTTCTGATGTTGCAGCGCCACATTCGCTCCCTCAGATTTAGTCGCATAGGGTGGCCATTGGGACAGGTCTTGGCCTCAGGGAGAAACTTGTGACTCTGTAAAAAAGCCACAAACTCTTCCGTCTGCGGCAGGTTAAAAATTGTAAGCTTTTCAGCAGCCATAACTGACCTCAATGTAACTCTGAGACAATGGACCTGATGGCTGACTACGCTAACTGCGTACGGCTGACTGACTACGCTGTCCGCGGCCATGTGAACACTACGCTACGCTGACCGAGAGAACACTACGCCGATTCTGACAGGACGCTACGCTAACTACGCTAGTACCAAAAAAAACCTTTACGCAACAAACCAAATTCAGGGCCCGATTCAGACCTACTTGCTGTATTGCGAGTGTTCAGAGCCCAGTGAACAGGTAAACGATGCCCCACACATGAGAAATAACACCCATGTGCACAGTGAATGCATTCGCAGCCGTGCTCACAAAAGGAAAATCATTTGAATGGTTTTCTCATCTGACTAGACTTACTTGGCGCTTAGAAAGCCGTGGATAGAGGCCAATGATGACATCAGCGGCCATCCCTGCCAATGGCCAGGGAACACCTTCGCTTTCTGGGGTACTCCCAGAAAACGCTGCGTTATGCCCGCAAACGGCCCTTGCTGTGTATCATGCGCATGTGCAGTTGTCCGATAATTGCTCCTTCTGCGAATTCGCAGCATAGCGAGCAGGTATGAATTTGGCCCTCACTTAAACAGCACCATGTAAGGGCATTGTGCCCTGATCAAATATGGCCGCTAAGCGGTCAGGTCCGGCTCCACCCCTATTTGGTATCTTTATGAGGTGTTTCTCGTCATAGAGTGCCGTTTCCTGTTCCTTGCTGCGTATCGTGTGTATGAATCGCGGCCTGCTAGCTCACAGCTCTGTAATCAACCGGCCTGTGACATGGGAGTCCCGGCCTTTTTCCGCTGGCTGAGCCGCAAGTACCCGTCCATCGTGGTGCATTCAGTGGAGGAGAAGGTGGGTGCTAACGCGCATGCTAGGGAGGCGCTGCGTGTGTCCCCGTCATTCCTCCGCACACTGCAGCTCCGGGCTTCTCCCACTGTGTGTGTTATGGAGGCCCTGTGCGCAGCTTCCACCGTGTTATTGTGTGATGTTTCCCACCTGGATTCTTATTGTAGCTGGTTACTGTTGGTTGCCTGTGTAAAAGTGCAAAGGGCCATGTGTGTTGTATTCCCGATTGTGGCTATAAAAATGTTATTTTTATTATCTGCGTTTTGCAACACTATATATTACAAAAATGCATTTATAGGAAGACTGCCTGTGTATCATGCAAGCACAATATGTTTGGTAAGGACACACTGCTAAATCTGTGCCTGGCAATGCCCTGGGTCTGGCCTAATAGGTAGGCCTCACTGCTCAGAGTAGGTATGGTTCAAGAATTTTCTGCACCCTAGGCAAAGCTTCAGCTTACTGCTCCTAATGCCCACACACCAATACTGACCTTCAGAGCCTCAGGTAAACATGCAGAGATGGCTTCTTAATGTCCATACACACTGGGCATTTTTGCCCAGCGTGTATGCAGAGTAATTATGGGGAAAATTGCTGGGCGGAAAATCGTGGTGTGTGTGTATATTTTTTCCCCCCAACACCGTCCCTCATCTGTTTGTAATGGTTGTGTCTGGATCCACTTCTGTTTTGTGGGTAGGATCTGAGGTTAGGGGCAGGTGGAAGTAGTTAAATGCCCTCACGTCGGTTATTTTATTGCATACGGATTATACCTTTGCTTTGCTCGTCATGCTTTGGGCACATTTATACCCTCTCCAGTAATAAGTGGACCCAGTGCATGCTGGGAAACTTCACAATACAGAAGTGGTTCTAGCCGCAACCTCCTGATAATACCAGCAGATGAGCGGTGGCTGGTGATGATGGAGGAGCGTGCTTCAGCGCTCATTGCCGGGCCATACATTGAGCTGAAAGCAGCTCAAAGGGCAAAACTGGGCTGCATTCGGCTCAAAATCGCCCAGTGTGTATTGTCTGTGGTTTGCATTAAGGTTAACAAGGATGAATCTGAGTCCTGCTTAATTTTGTGATCTGCTCCAGGGAGGCCCCCAGAACAGGAACACCTAGGCAGATGCCTAATGGTAGAGCAGGCTCTATCGCTCTGATCTTCTGCAAAGATCAATTTTCATGGCCAACACTTAACAAATTTTGCATTGGATCAGTAGACTAGATGTTTTACTAGAATTGGTCCCAATACCGCTACACTACTTATGTGGTTTGCATGAACGTCCCAAAAAAACAGGATGTTCCTGCGATAAGCGGGAAAGTTGGGAGATATGCAGATGTCAGTGCGGCTCCAGCCACCCTCCTGAAGCCCTGCTGTGTTCTTGCCCAGCATCCACCTCATTGTGGCAGTTGGTGAGAGGGAGCCTGCTAAATGTAAGTGTTGCGGCCAGCTATTTTAAATCTGCTCCCTTGCCATATAGCTCTGTACACTGGCAGACCATGTTAACCCCATAGCAACAAGCCTTAACCCCTGGCATAGCATGTTGACCCCATTGGCAACGAGCGTGTTGGGATGTGGCATAATATTACCGCTTTCAGACCGCACTCTAGACCCGGGTTATTGCCGTGTTCTTGCGGCCCCAACACGGGTCAAGGTGTGGTCTGAAAAGGCCACCACGGGTCGAGCAACACGGGTGTTCAACCCTGGTATTGACCAGGGTTGAACACGGCTATGACCCATGTCAAGTGCAGTGTAAATGGGTGCCTGGGTCGAGCGACCCATGTCCTGTTCACAGTATGGAGGAGGCAGCACTGTCAGCTCCAAGTACTGCCTCCTCCCAAGCCCCCGATGACGCTCCGCCCCATGTGACGTCACCAACTCGGCAATATGCCGTGTCGGTGTCGGAACTTTCAGACCGCAATGCCGTGTTGCTCTGGGGATGGGACCAGTGTCCTAATTCCGTGTGCGACACGGCATTTGCGGTCTAAAAGTAGTATATGTAATTACGGAATGAGGTATTATATGTAAAAGGCATTACAGTGTGTGGCATATTGTGTAATGAACGTTACAGTGTTTGGTATGAATGTGTAATGGACATTACGGCGTGTGGTATATGTAATGGGCATTATGTAGTGTTCATTCTAGCACCCGCCATCTTTGAAAACCCATGCGGTTCCTCTTCCATGCCTGGGGTGTCGCTGTCTGCTGTGATGTTAGCCCTATACATTTTATATGGGATTCTGATTGTCCTAATGGTCGGCATCCACGGCCAGCTCGCCTGCAACTGAACAGGTGGAATTTAATGCATTGGGCTGCTCTGGCTAGACTGTCTCAGGGCATCACAACTTAAATAGTCACTTTTTTTTTTTTTTCATGTTTCGGGGTTCCCTGCGTCCCAGGTGGTGACCCCATAGTGTTAGGGACCTGCCCAACAAGAGTTGACCTGGACGATTGGTGGGCAGGCCAATATCACTAGCCAATGATATACCAACAACCTCTTATTATATATCATATTGCAATGTAGTGATCGCATAGTGCATTTGCACCCTCTCTCTGTGTGTAAGCCATTTTATTCTCAGCAGATGGCACCTTCCATTAGTGAGGGTGTGCAATTTAGAGCCACTTTTCCCTACTAGGAATTCAATGTTCTGCCTGTTGAGACGAAAAGGGGGCGTGTTGGTAAAAATGGCTGTGAATTGTCGAAACGGCCGTTTCCAGGCAAAACAGATCTAATCTGTTTTTTTTTTGTTTTTAAATCCTCTTTCAATGCAACCGCAGAACTGAATAGGCGGCAGGTTCTATTTCCCCTGTCAGAAATTGCACCTGTTATTGAATACCCCCTATGTGTGGGAACTGCAGTAGCCGTTTTTATTTTTTTGGATAATTTCTTGAACCGATTTAGAACAATCTGAAGACATATGTACAAATGTTTCACACCAAACTGGTCAGGGCAAGCTATCAATGTATTTTGGAAGCAATCAGATTGCTTGTGCTGCAGGTATGACTTGCAGGCTCCGGTGCAATGTGCATGGGGACCACGCATTGTGCCGGATTTGTTGTCATTCATCTGCAATTTGGGCACTAACATAGAAACCTAGAATTTGACGGCAGATAAGAACCACTTGGCCCAGCTAGTCTTTTTTTTAAACATGTTACCTCAAACCATATTTGATCCTTATTTTTTTGTAAGGATATCAATATGCTTATACCAAGCATGTTTAAATTGTACTACTGTATTTGCGTCTACCACCTCTGATGGTAGGCTATTCCCCTTATCTACTACTCTTTCTGTGAAGTAATTCTTCCTCACATTTCCCCTGAATCTTCCTCCCTCTAGTTTCAGTGCATGTCCTCGTGTTCTTTTGCTCCTCTTCCTGTGAAGAATGTCTCCCACCTGTACCTTGTTAAAACCCTTATCAAGCTCCCCCTCTCCCGGGGGAGCTTGATAAGATTGGCACTTGATGTGCCATTTTTTACACGTGATAAATTGTCTCGATTTATCACCTGTAAACCCGGGGAGCAGGGGGGGGGGCTGCAGAACAGGGCTGCTGGTGGGGGGCGCTGCTAAGGCAGCGTGCAGGGGACACTGTGGGTGACAGAGCCAAGCAGGGGGAGGCGGGAGCTGTCAGTGCTGGGGAAAAAAAGCCCATACAATGAATGGGCAGCCTGTGATTGGCTGAGCGCTCTCTCAGCCAATTGCTGACTGGCTGAGAGAGCGCTCAGCCAATCACAGGCTGCCCATTCATTGTAGGGGCTTTTTTTTCCTAGCGCTGACAGCTTTTCCTGCCCGGCTCTTGTACTGCCAACTCTGTGTCCCCCGCAGCGCGCCCCTTTCTTACTAGCAGCGCCCCCCGCATTGACGGCTCCCGGCTCCCTGCGGAGGTAGTGCAGGCGGGGACCGCAGGCGTCGCAGAGCAGAGACTGTCGGCGCGGCGGGAGAATAGAAAGAATTCTTATTCAAAAGACCGGGCGGCTGCTGAGCTCAGCCAATCAGCGCCCGCCCTGTCTTTTGAATAGGGAGCCGTCAATGCGGGGGGGCGCTATATATAGATATATCGGATCTGAACATCGTGGGTGCTAAAAAGCACGCATGATGGCTCAGATTCCAATATATCTTATGTTCTGCAGGAGCGACGCCGTGATCCGATGCGCGCAGGACCGCGCATCAGATCAGATGTCAAACACATGCGATTTTGGTCCGATTTAGGCTCACTAGTCGATAGTTGCTTACCTCTTCCTTGCTTCCACTTTTGTGCAGTGGGACTACATTCGCTGTTTTCCAGTCCTCTGGGATTACTCCAGTAGCTAGTGACTGGTTGAATAATTCTGTTATTGGTTTTACCAGCTCTCCTTTAAGCTCTTTTAGTATCCTTGGATGTATCCCATCTGGCCCCATTGATTTATCCACTTTCAGTTTTAAAAGTGAGGAAAAGGGCCCAAATTGCATAGTGTATGGGGGTTTTAAGGTTTTTAGATGTTTTGATGTAATATTTTATTGTTTCTGGAACACTTAACTTTTTGGACCCAGATAATTGTCGGGTTGGTGACGTATGGACCTGGCTTAAGGTGCGGTGCAAAAGCACCACCGTTTATAACCTGGGTTGAAAAGCCCAGCAATTCGACCAAGGTTATAAGATGGGTTAAACCCGGGTCGCCTTTGTTTAATGGGCAAACTGGTTTTAGTGTGAAAGCTCTTCGTCAGGTTCGGGATTGTGCTTCCAGGTCCGAACCAGCTTTGTGATGTGACAGGGGTATTGCATTGCTACCTATCTCGGGATCTTCTGTCTAACTGGCTTATCCTGTGCTTTTTGACATGGCCAGAAGTTCATACCAGGTGCCCTGCAGAGACAGATGGCAGTGCCAAGCCCCCACACACACAGACGGCACTGGTGACCCAGTGACACTACATATAGCATGACTCCATTCGCTTGGGGGGGTTACACCACTGTACAGACATAGTTCCGGTTATTAGGTCGAAAGTCAATAGGTCTACCACAGTTGGGCGAAAGGCAAAGGATTGACATGCAGTAGGTTGACGTCGGCAAAAGGTTGACAAATGCAATAGGTGGCCATGGCAATGGTCCCCTAATTAAAAGGTCGATATGAATTTTTTTTTATAATTTTTATTTTTCTCCATTTATGATCCATGTGGATTACTATTGAGAAGGTTATTGTGCGAAACGGAACATTACACTAATTGGAGGTCCATGTCGACATAGACACACAACAATGTGTAACGTTTCATTGTTGAACATTCATGCTCGACCTAATGACTTGGCCTAGACACTGTTCACTAGTAATCCACACATGTCTTCTGCATCTAGGCCCTCATTCTGATCTGTTTGGTAAGCTGCTAAGCTACAGATATCGGCAGTGCCGCCTATCGGCCATTGTGTAAGCACCTTAAGTTTGCTTCTCATGTATAGCTCATAGATCATAACTACAGCCTGCCTCTGTAAAGTGGAACCATGTTTATCATCTAAGGTTCTTTGTATAGTACGTGTGTATATACCCATAGTTATGAAACGTCCTTAAATTGGGTACACATCAGATCTGTCCCCAGCCTGACATTGCTGGCATCTTTATCTTTACACAGCCAAATAAAAAATCACTACAGCTCTACCAGTAATTTCTTAAGATTGGTAAAGATGCGATGGTAGTCTGTCCATTTGTGAGCAATAAATGAAAATATGCAAAGAACTGTGCTGTCTTAAAGAAAGGTTTTTCTTTTGACTCATACATTATAGTAAAGTACATATTTTCATTTATATGTAAACCTTTCCAAAGCACATTATGTAGATTATAAATGGGTCTAGATACATGGAGTCAACAGGCTTGGCTTCCTTATTATATAACACGCCATAACATCTCTGTAATATACAATGATCGGAGCAGGAAAGGAGAAGAGAGAATATAATCTCACCTGGTGAACCGTTCCTTTGCAGAGTAGCCTATATGTGTATTCCTTCTGTAACAATTCAGAGACCTGTTGGATGTATGGGCTATATTGGGATCTTAGTGCCTTGACCCTGTGTTGTGCAGATTCCAGGGATATGAAATGAATTAAGCGCCATTCTAACATGTGCTACCATCTCAATTGTCAAGCGATGTCTGTTCTGAGCAGCTTTCCTTGTTGTTCATGAGAAAGATAGCCCCCTAATGTTTAAACTGGTATTATGTAGCAATAACTATATTTGCAGACAGTGTTAGAATTTGACGGCAGATAAGAACCATTTGGCCCATCTAGTCTGCCCCTTTTTTACCATTCAGGTAATCTCAACCCTTTTTAATCCTTATTTCTTTGTAAGGATATTCATATGCCTATCCCAAGCATGTATAAATTGTTCTGCTGTCTTAGCCTCTACCACCTCTGATGGTGTTGTGCTCGGACACAGTGGTTCTCAGTCATGATATCAAGCTAAAAGGCCAGGGTCGCCCGCATAGGAGCATCCTCCGGACTCCCTGGGCGCCTGCACAGGTTGCAGTGTGTGCCTGGAGTACCCAAAGATACAGGAGCTACTTACACGACCCTTGTTATTGCATGGTTTTCGAAACCAAATCAGAAGCTATGCAATGGTATGTACCCCTTCTCCCCAACTGGTAGGCATCGCATTGAGCATACACAATATGGATAACTGGTAAAAAAAAAAAAACACATTATTTTTGATGTTTGTGTCTGGTTACCATGTAAACCACTATTACACAAAAATATAGTATATATTGGCACTATATACAAAGGACTCTAAAGAGGAAATGTAATTGTTCCTACAACAAGCAAAATGTGCATGTTACATTGATTCAATTGGTTATTAAACAGACCTACAGTAGTCTCCTATTTATCTCAATATTTTACTTTAGTTGTTTTTTTTATTCTCCCCACAGATTATCCAATCTGTGACCAGTTCATTTTATTTGTTAAGGCAGTAAAGGTGGTGTAATGGTTAGCATTACTGCCTCACAGCACTGAGGTCATGGGTTCGATTCCCACCATGGCTCTAACTGCAGAGTTTGTATATTCTCCTCGTGCTTGCGTGGGTTTACTCCCACATTTAAAAAATATACTGGTAGGCTAATTGGCTCCTAACTAAAAAATTAACCCTAGAATGAATTAATTAATGAATGTGTCTGTGTACATGTGGTAGGGAATTTAGATTGTAAGTTTCACTGGGGTAGGGACTGATGTTAATGTTCAAATTTTCTCTCTGTAAAGCACTGCGGAATATGTGTGCGCTATATAAGAAACTGTTGATAAAATAAATAAGGCCCACTGTGAACTCCTTGCTGCTCGGTCGGAACTGAATAGGATCCTCTTAGATAAGATCAAATTCTCCTACAGAAAATGCCGTAGCAAATACTATAAATGGGGCAACAAACCTGGCAAAATGCTGGCCCGTGCTCTTCGCGAAAAAAGAGCCATTTCCTTCATATCCTCTATCAGGGATGGGACGGACCAAACTTTCCACGAGACGCATAAGATAGCGGAAGCCTTCTGCTCCTACTACTCCTCGCTCTATAACCTCCCCCCTACAGAATCCTTCCCTGAGGCTGGGGAGAAGCAACGCGCGATAGGGGATTATCTCACCAGAGTAGGGTTCCCGAAACTTAGTCCAGCCACTATAGAGGAACTAGAAAAACCATTTTCACTCCTCGAGCTATAAAATCTTCCCCCTCTGGGAAGAGCCCAGACGGTTTCCCCATTGTCTATTATAAGGCCTTCAAGGACAAATTGCTCCCCATGCTCCTGGAAGCCTTCAACTCGATCTCAGACTCGTCCCCCTTTTCCAAACAGTCCCTTGAAGCCATCATTACAGTTATCCCTAAAGAGGGCAAAGACCCGTCCCTCTGCCCCAGTTACCGCCCCATATCACTTTTGAATTCTGACCTGAAACTCTTTGCCAAACTCTTAGCAAATAGACTGAAGTTGCTCCTCCCGAGCATCATACATAGTGACCAAGTGGGGTTTGTCCCGGGACGTGAGGCCCGAGACAACACCTCCAAAATCCTGGCTCTAGTCCACCACATCTCTAAAGGCCCCCATACACTAGGGCGACTTGTCCTTAGGACAAGTCGCCCCCGACTTCCCCCTGAGCTTCCCCTGCTGCTCCCCGGGGGAGCTTGATTAGATTGGCACTTGATGTGCCATTTTTTACATGTGATAAATCGTCTCGATTTATCACATGTAAAAAACCCGGGGAGCAGGGGGGCTGGGGACGCTGCGGGGGACACGTCTGTGTCACCCGCTGCTGGGGACGATGCGGGGGACAGCGTCTGTGCGAGGCGGTAGAGGGAGCAGGGGGGGCTGGGGACGCTGCGGGGGACAGCGTCTGTGCGGCGAGGCGGTACGCAGGGGACGCTGCGGGGGACACAGGCGGCATAGAGCCGGCCGGGAGCTGTCAGTAATGAATAAAAAAAAAAAAGCCCATACAATGAATGGGCAGCCTGTGATTGGCTGCTGAGCGCTCTCTCAGCCAATTGCTGACTGGCTGAGAGAGCGCTCAGCCAATCACAGGCCGCCCATTCATTGTATGGGCTTTTTTTTTTTTATTCATTACTGACAGCTCCCGGCCGGCTCCCCCTGCCCGGCTCTATGCCGCCTGTGTCCCCCGCAGCGTCCCCAGCCCCCCCCTGCTCCCTCCACCGCCGCGCCGCCCCACTAGGTCCCAAGTCGGGTGGTCGGACGTGCAGCAGGTCCGACCACCCGACGCAGATCCGATGCGCACGGGACCGCGCATCGGATCTGAGGGGACATCAAAGCTAGCCGATTTTGGTCCGATTTCGGCCAGATCCGACTGATCTGGCTGAAATCTGACCAAAATCGGCTAGTGTATGGGGGCCTTAAGACGGGTGCTCCAGCGATCCTGCTCTCTACCGATGCCGAAAAAGCGTTTGACGGGATCGACTGGAGCTTCATGTCACGTATCCTCCAGCACATGGGATTAGGCCCCACTTTCTCCCAACACATTCTCTCCCTTTATCGTACTCCATCAGCCAGGGTCAAGGTCAACGGCTCCTTATCCACTTCCTTTAATATTAAGAACGGCACTCGCCAGGGTTGCCCCCTTTCACCACTAATATTTATTCTCTGCATGGAGGCTCTAGCCCTATCTATAAGAGCGAACCCAGATGTCTCTGGCTTCACCCTCCTCGGCCAGGAATATAAACTAGCCCTATTTGCCGACGACCTTCTCGCAACACTCACATCCCCGACCATCTCCCTCCCTAACTTAATGGAGGAGTTTCGTCTCTTCGGGGCCCTTTCCAACTTTAAAATTAACTACACAAAGTCAATTGCACTAAATATTTCCACTCCCCCTAGTATCATCTCCGGCCTCAAATCAGCGTTTCCCTTCACCTGGCACGACTCCCAACTAAAATACCTAGGCGTAGTCATCACCAGATGCCCCTCCCGGCTCTTTGAAGCTAACTTCACCCCCCTCCTTACGAAACTGCGGCACGATTTGTGTTCGTGGAGAGCTCGACCTTTTTCATGGTTCGGTAGATTGGGGATCCTGAAGATGAACTTCCTCCCCAGGATCCTTTACCTTCTCCAGACCCTTCCCATTAAGATCCCCCAACATTGGTTTAAAGATATACAGGCCATAATACGTGATTTTGTCTGGGCAGGAAAACGACCGCGGCTGCGATTAGATCTCCTACACAGATCAACATCTAGGGGAGGCTTAAGACTCCCATATATCCAAGGATACTATCAGGCCTCGCTACTAACTAGGATCATTGAATGGTCGAGAAGAGATACGACAAAACAATGGGTTCGGATCGAGCAGCAGGAACTTCGCACCCCGGTATACATAGCCCCATGGCTCCCTTCCCTACCTGCCTCAAGCCATCCCACTATAGGACCCACCATGCAAACATGGAAATCCCTTAGGAAATTCCCCTCCATTTCCTCAAAGACCTCCCCGTACAGGTCCTTTCTTGCACTTAGCTGCTTTCCTCCTGGTACGCATTTGTCGGCCTTTAGCCGTTGGTTAGACAGGGGACTCTTCCGAGTAGGACAGCTGGTGAGTGCGGGACGTTTTCTGTCTTTTGATGAAGTTAAAGCTGAATGGAGCCTACCAGATTTGGAGTATTGGCGGTACCTACAGGTCCGTCACTATTTCCACTCTCTTGGTCCCTCCAACACGCTAACCAGCCCCCCCGTCACCCTTTGAACTCCTTTGCGCTAATAAGACCCCCCCACAACACACCGTTTCCACAATATACAATCTTATCCTGGCAGATATCAGCCTCAAACCTCCCCACTTTACGGTAGCCTGGGACCGAGAACTGGGAGAGGAGATAGGTGACGCCAACTGGGAAAAGATTTTATGCCTGGCTCACGCATGCTCCACCAATGTGGGTGTCCGCGAAACACAATACAAATTAATATCTCGCTGGTACAGATGCCCAGACACCCTCTCCAAAATGGGCACTGGAGCTCCCAATATTTGCTGGCGTTGCTCCGGGGCCCCAGGAAACCCACTGCACATATGGTGGCAGTGCCCTCTTATCCTACCTTATTGGTCGGAGATATTCAGAATGTCTGCGATTATCCTGGGAGACCAGATCCCCACTGACCAACTATTCTGGTTATTCCACCTCTCACCAGCCCCCATATCGAGATATAAAAACTCCCTGTTATGCCACCTGAACAATGCTGCTAAATCGGTTATCCCGGTGAGGTGGCGCTCCTCCTCTCCTCCAACAATAAAGGACTGGTTCAAAAAAATAGACTTTTACATGGACATGGAAGACATCCTATCCTCAGCTGAGGACAGACACGCCCAGTTCAGGAATACATGGTCCCGCTGGCTGCTCTTTAAGGACTCCAAGACCTACAAAGAAGCAATAACACCTTAACCCTTTTGGTGCCCCCTCCCCCCCCTTTTCTATCGACCGGGTCATCGGTCGTCTCCCCTCTCACGCTTACTCTCCTGCCGTCCCTCCCTGCCGGAAGTGGCCGTAGAACCGCATCCACGACTATACTTTTTATCTTAACTACTGATAACTAAATTTACGAACCAGAATTCCCCCCCCCCCCCCTCCCGACACCCATTCCTTTTTCCCTTTTTCCCTTTTTTTTTTTTTTTTCCTCTCCCCCCCCCCCCCCCCCCCCCCCATGCCAGCCTTTGCAAATTCTATTAAGCTAATGTACTGCTCTTCAATTGTCAAATTTACAATGGAATTATACTGTGTTTGCTACACCTAAAAACAATAAAAATCTATTTGCATTAAAATAAATAAGGCCCATACAACCCTAGTCCTCGAGGGCTACCAACAGTGCATGTTTTGCAGGTCTCCTCACAGAATCACAAGTGAGCTAATTAGCTCCATCTGTGTATCTTTTAAAATGTGTCAGTGATTAATGAGTGCAGCTGTGCAGAAGCTAGGTTGTCTGGAAAATGTGACCTGTTGGTAGCTCTCGAGGGCTAGGGTTGGCTACCACTGCACTAGAATATTGTCTTTCCAACCTGACTGGTTGCAGTGAAAATCTGGAACTTTTTGGAAGCAAATGACAATTGTTTGCTCCTAAACATGGAAAACAGACAAAAATTGGTCATTCAGACAAATGGTTAAATAAATTTATGAAGATGACTGGTTTTGTCCATTTTCCAAGTGTTTCATTACAGATTTTCATTCCAACCAGATTGTTAAGGTAATCTTCTAGTGTGTATGGGCTTTATTAATATATTAAGTTCACTTTGTGTGCATTTGGCTATTTTTTCAATCCATAAACTGTAGCTTCTGCATGTTGCGTGACTTTTTTTGTTACGTAGTCTCTTCTTCCATGTGAATTACAACCCAACCAGCATCCCCAGGCAGCAGTTTGTTTATTTGTGCTCTCACAACCAGTGTGTGATTGCAGGTGAGCATTAAAGGTGCCCATACACGTTACAATTGTTGTATACAATATCGCATCTCAGTTTTGCGATGAGATCTAGTACAAAAAGTATTTGCTGCACAAACTTTTTGTACTAGATCTCATCTCATCTTATCGCAAAACTAAAGGTGCCCACAGACGCATCAATTATCGAATGCATTTTGTACTTTTTAAGCACAAATTGCATCTTATGTACAATTATCGGGTGGTGTTTATGGGCTTGTGCGATGCGATGCGCGTTCCCGGGAGCCCGATATTGTATGTCTAAAGGTGCCCACAGACGCTACAATTGTACTGTGCTATGCGTTTTTGTCTGTACAATGGTTCTATACAATTTTTCTTCCAGCTTGCTATGCAATATGCACTTGGATGCATGCGATGCGATGTGATGAACCCATGTTTGTAATGTTACATTTCAGATGTAGTCTAAAAAGTACATGCAGCACGTACTTTTTTAGACCTACAATATCGGGCTCCTGGGAACGCGCATCGCATCGCACAAGCCCATAAACACCATCCAATAATTGTACATAAGATGCAATTTGTGCTTAAAAAGTACAAAACGCATTCGATAATTGATGCGTCTGTGGGCACCTTGAGATGCGATATTGTATACAATAATTGTAACGTGTATGGGCACCTTTACTACTGCCATATGCTGCTTGCAGGTTGGTCCTGAGTCTCTAATTGAATGGCTCCAATCAGATTACCCTGTCAGAGACCACAAGGTGTAAACGCGCCCCCCCCCCCCCCCCCCCCCCCCCCCCCATCTACATGCACTGCTCACAGGATTGTGAACAAAGTACTGTACAAAAATTATTTTAGAATAATATTTTAAGATGGAACTCCTGTTAAATTTTCAGACTCACATCCACTGCTACTAATGTTTATCAGTTTAAACTAACGGTTTTGATGTGTATGAACTAGAATCTTTTCAAAATGATTTTCTACAATTACTGGCTACTTTTTATAAGATATCTGTTTAATATAATTATCTAGCCAATTGTGTAGCAATAGATGTGTAAAAGCCAGGATATCCCAGCAGTGGGTATATTGCTGGACCAAAAATGGAACCCGGCAACCCAATATGGGAATCCTGACAGGGGCTCTGTACATACCCTAAAGGCCACCATACACGAGTCAGACTTGTCTCAAGGGCAAGTCAGACCCGATTTACTTTGTGCTCCCCCAGCAGCTTCCCATTAGACTTGGCACTTGAAGCGCCATTTTTTTTTACATGCGACAAATCTTATGTGATTTATTGCATGCGAAAGGACTCCTGGGGAACTGCTGGGAGTTCAAGGGAAGACTGATGTGATAGTGTGTGGTTTTTAGCACCTGCAATATGTGCAGCTGATGGATGCACTTATGGTTTTCTTATGCACAGCTCATCAAACTTCTGACTAGATGCGCATGGGACCGCGCATCGTGTCAGGTTGGATGTCAAACACATGCAATTTGGTCCATATGATTTCTCAGTCTGACCTGTTGCCATTGGGTGAAATCTGGCACTAGTGTATGGGACCTTAACCATCTCTTCTCTCCAATAAGGGCAGACGGAAAAGGTTATGGAATGAGTATGGTAGTACAGATTCTTGTGGTTTTGTTTGGTGCTATGGAGTGAATTCAATTCTGCTCGCACCCCCTGCTGTCCTGTTTAAACTAATGGGCTTCTGTCAAACTTTTTTTTTTTTCCCCGTTTATCACAGCCTATTGAGGTGTGAGAAAATGTGTGGAAAATCTATAGTTTAGGCACCCAAACCTGGACTTTTTAAGACTCTCAAACAGAAACTTTGAGTTGAATTTAGCCAAACAAAGATGTCAGTCTCATTAAATGGTAATGGCCAGAGCAACAACTGAATAGCTCAGAATCCCATTCCAGCATTTCACAATTGGATTGGCCTCTTGGTGTAGGTGAAAGTAGTTTTGAAGTACTTTTGGGTAAAGAAAATGTCCATGGTCAAACCTAGAGCAAAGATCCTGATAGCACGGAGACTTATTTCAGTGTTATTTCATAGCTCTCGTGATAGGAACAATAGTTACAAAGAAGCCCTTCCTCGCTGATCCACACAATGCAGTGCTAGGGATTCGGTGTAGCATAAACAAACTAAAATTCATTTTTCAATGATTAACAGTTTGGTGGGCAAGTTGTTTGTGGATATTTACTGGCGCGCCTTTATATGTTATATGCTTTATATTCAGCTTATGCCTAGATTATGTGACCTCCACATTTTTGGTTTTGTTTCATTGTTGAATTGAATTAATCTTTGCCTTTTTTTATTCCCCTCCCCCCCCCCCCCTCTCTATCTACAGCATAAAGAATGCAATGGAATCAAGATACCAGTTGATACCAGCAAACCAAACCCAAATGAAGTGGAGTTTGATAACTTGTATTTGGATATGAATGGCATCATTCATCCATGTACTCACCCAGAGGACAAGTAAGTTGCTTTTATCGTTTTTTCACTTTACATTCCCATTTAAAATCCAACTGTAACACTTTTCTCTTCTCCAAATTTTAGGCCGGCACCCAAAAATGAAGATGAAATGATGGTTGCGATTTTCGAGTATATGGATAGGTTGTTTAACATTGTGAGGCCCAGGAGGTTGCTGTATATGGCTATTGATGGCGTGGTAAGGATTAAGCTTTCCGGCAACACTGATCCTTATATGGCACTATGCTTATCTTTGAGTTATAAATCTTCAATAGGCTATTATAAGTGGACAGATAATATGCAAACCACAGGTGCTGACCCTTTTTTTTTTTTTTTTTTTTTTTTTTTTTTTTTATCCTATGATCCTGAGCGAAATGTTAGATGGTTATTGACTAAATGAATAGTTACTTTGTAGTCCTACCCAATTTCCATTAAAGCCTCAAAGTATATTCACCACTTTGTTGATAAACATTTATTATAGAACTCTGGGCCAAATGTGTTAAGCCTTAACAAATGATAAAGTGGAGAGTGGTGAAGGACCTGCCAGTCAGCTACGAACTGACAGTAGCTTATTTTTATATATTTTTGCACTAAAGCCCCGGGGGATTTCAGCAATAATCGCTGAGGATATGGTCGCTGATCGACCATATCCATGTGCACGCAGGGCAACGGTTGCAGGGAGCGTGCTCCTGCAACCAGCCCTGCAGTGGTCACTGGAACATGCTACTGCGACCAGTGGCTTCCCCCGGCAGGTTCTCTAGTCTTCATCAGCGACTGTCGCTGATGAAAATGGGACACTCAGCAATTTGGTTGCCTAGTGAACTATCGCTCAGCGACCAATCATTCAGTGTGTACGGAGCTTAATAGTGCTGTGGAATTTCTGCAGTACAGTGCTTTACAATTATCACTTGGTTCCATTGAATGCATGTAGCTAAATGGGATGTTTCTTTTGAAGTGGAATTTAGATATTATGTTTCTTTAATAGGCTCCCCGTGCTAAAATGAATCAGCAGCGCTCTAGACGTTTTAGAGCATCCAAAGAAGGTGTTGAGTTGACAGAGGAGAAAAGTCGTATACGCGAGGAAGTGCTGTCCAAGGGTATGTGCAGTTTGTCCAATTTAGCCTTTTTTTGCAGACTGAAATGCGGTTTTCTTTATGCACTGATGAATTTGTTTACTTGCAAACTTCCACCGCATTACCTACATTTTTTTTTTAAATTAAAGTGCCTATTTTCCCTTTCCACCAGGTGGTTATCTACCTCCTGAAGAAGTGAAAGAGAGATTTGATAGTAACTGCATTACACCTGTAAGTATTAGTCCCTGCACCCCCTAGATCCTGTTCTACATCTCTCAATGTCTGCTCGTAATATTGATAATGAGGATTTTTCCTTTTACAGGGCACAGAGTTTATGGACAACCTGGCAAAATGTCTTCGCTATTATGTTGCTGAACGTTTAAATAATGACCCTGGCTGGAAAAACCTTACAGTAAGAATGCATACCTAATTTATGTTGTTTATCAGACTTTGGTGGCAACAAATGTTAGTATTGTTTCTTTGTTTCCAGCCAATTGGTGGAGGGCTGTTCCTTTTCCAGGTAGTCAAAAATTTTCGGTTGAAAATGACTCCTATTATAGAGAATTTGACGTCTGCATTTTTACTTCCTCTTTTGTAGGTCATTTTATCAGATGCTAGTGCACCAGGTGAAGGTGAACATAAGATTATGGATTACATCAGGCGGCAGAGAGGTATAATGTGTTGATTGCTGGTGTGATTTGGCTCTGTTGCATCTCCCAGGATAACCTAACCTTTCTTCTCTTCTGTTTTTTCTGAACAGCTCAGCCTAATCACGACCCAAACACTCATCACTGCTTATGTGGTGCTGACGGTAAGCGCTAGATTGTGACTTTCTGTCTAATGTGGAGATTAAAGTATCTCCATTGTGCAGTTTGTGCTTGTTTTTTATTAATTACAGAGCTCCTTGCAGTTTATAGGTCGGCTTCTCAAATGAAATGATCAAGTTATTATTTTTTTCCTCTATGCAAAACAATACAGGTGTAGAATAAATGGCAACAATTTTATAGCAAAATATTTCCACACCCGCTAACATGACTATAAATTTTGTGTGGAACTTCTTGAGGTTTAATCAAAACTTTTTGCCCTTGTGTGCTACTTTTAAATGTGGGCAAGCTGCTCTTTATACAGACAGATGTGATCACGGCAAAAGTAAAGTCAAATTGCAGATGAGCGAACTATGGCGCTTCATCCATTGCACAATGACCACATGGCTATTACTTTTGCCGGTACTTGTTTCCTAGCACGGCCACACCGATCATGATCTTGGGCATCGCAGGTAAAAAATCGCGTCGGTCGCATCGCATGCGGGCTAAAATATCGCATGCGATGCGACCGACGCGATGCCCGCGATTTCCCATAGGGAACAATGTTAAATGCTTCAATTTACCCAAATCATCATAGGGAACAATGTTAAATGGGCCAGAAACCCCCCAAAACACCCCGGAACAGTGAAATGGCCCCCCCAAATTAGTTAACGCCACCCCACGATCAACGTGAACCCGAAGCGTGGCGAGCGGCGGCGGTACGCGTCCTCTGACCTTTTCATACCCCCACTATCCACGTCGGCGTGGAGTTGAGAATAGAATAGTGTGGCGAGCGGACGCAGATACCTGTGAAGCCCGCGAAGGGACACGTTTACCTGTGAAGGTATCCGCGTCCCCTCGCGGGGCTCGCTACGCTCGCCACGTTTCGGGCTCGGTGTTTCGCTGCGCTCGCCACACTATTCTGTTCTCAACTCCACGCCGACGTGGATAGTGGGGGTATGAAAAGGTCGGAGGATGCGTCTCGCTGCGCTCGCCATGCTTCGGGTTCACGTTGATCGTGGGGTGGCGGTAACTAATTTGGGGGGGCCATTTCACTGTTCAGGGGTGTTTTTGGGGGTTTCTGGCCCATTTAACATTGTTCCCTATGATGATTTGGGTAAATTGAGGCATTTAACATTGTTCCCTATGAGAAATCGCGGGCATCGCGTCTGGACCATTTTAAGGGGGATATTCAATCGCCATCGAGCATCTCCCGTGGGGGAGATGCTCGACGGGCCCTATTCAATGCTGTCTTCCCCGACAGCATTGAACAGGGTTTCCTGGCAGAACGAGCCCGACATCTCTAGCTGTCGGGCTCGTTCTGCCGGGAAGTGACGAGCTGCCGTCTGCATCTCGTCACTTCCCGGCCGCAACTCGCGGCCATGCCCCCTTCTCGTCCCGCTGCAGGCGGGACATTGAATCCCACCTGCATGTTCTCGGTTGAGCTGACCGAGAACGGGACTGGGTCACGGCAGGCGAGCAAGCTCGTCTGCCGTGACCCGAAGATTGAATACCCCCCTAAGCCTTTTTTAGCCGCCTGCGATGCGACCGACGCGATTTTGACTTTTTTAAATGCATTTCAATGGGAAATCGCGGGCGTCGGTCGCATCGCAGGCCACTAAAAATTACCCGCGATGCCCGCGATTGTGGCCGTGCTAGGAAACAAGTACCCTTTTGCCTTATGGCAAGGTGCTCCATCATGCTGGAAAAGGCAATGTTCATCAGCAAACTGTTCTTGGATGGTTGGGAGACTTGTTCTTGGAGGATGTGTTGGTACCATTCTTTATTTATGGCTGTGTTCTTCAGCAAAATTTCAAGTGAGCCCATGCCCCATGTCTGAGAAGCAACCCCTCACATGAATAATCTCAAATGCTTTACTGTTGGCATGACGCAGGAATGGATTGATAAGTGAAAACTGCTTTACACCAGTCCTCATCAGTCCAATCCATGTAACTTTTGGCAAAATATCATTCTGTCTGATGGGTTTTTTTCGTGGAGAGACGTAGCTTCTTTGCTGTCCTTCTTGACTCCATGCTATCCTCCAAAAGTCTTTGCACTTACACCTGCCTGCTTCCCTTCCTGGACAAACTGAGGACTGGTAGTGTCCTGATCCCACAGCTGAATCAAATTTAGGAAAATGTCCTGGTGCTTGCTGCACCTTCTTGGGTGCCCTAAATTGAACCACTCAAGGTAGTTCTTGATGATCAATAAATGGTTGAGGTGCAATCTTACTAGCCGCAATATCCTTACCTTTGAAACCCTTTTTGTTCAAAGCAATGATTTGTGTCATTCTGAAAGCTGCTGGCCATTGTACATTGACTCCAATAATAAGCTGTGGCAGGACCTTATCAGAGCTGTGCAGAAAGTATATGGTGCCTACATATTATGCATACAGTAAAGGAGCATTTGAATTGCTTAGATCTGCCCCTGTGCCTGTTTCACATATTCACTACTGCATGAATGCGCAATCCCTAGGGTGAATATTATTAGAAGTCAAATTACTGTATCTGACCCTAAGCTTTCTGACTACTGGTAATGCAAAAGAAGCCCATTCCAACATACTGCATCTAAACAGACTCTGACCATGGTCCCATTGGTGTGAGGCAGCTATGCCCAGACCTCTTCATTAGTGAATTAAAGCCGCACACTTGAGTGGTCCAAAATTCCTCAAAGCAAAGACACATTCGGAAAGCTTCAGGTTTTTTCACACACACACAGCGGCTTGTTCATTTATTTGTGTGTTGACGTGTTAGAATAGATTTAGTAACTCTTTGTAATTGTGGAGGACAACATCGCAGTCTATTTATGTCCTTGGTTATAGGTATGAAAGACCGTATAACACGGCTATTTGCTGAGTAGCAGGATGCCAAAATGATTTCAGGTTTTAAATTGCTTTGCTATAACTTCTCCCACATATTATTAGTTTCCTTGTGAACCTTCGTTAACTAGTTGTGCCTCTAAATTGGGCATGATGTCATAGCAGGCATTGAATAGAACTGTTCTAGGGTCTTCTCTTTAAAATCTTCTATTTTCTTTTTCAGCTGATCTCATTATGCTGGGGCTGGCTACGCATGAACCTTTCTTCACCATCATCCGAGAAGAATTTAAGCCTAACCAACCGAAACCCTGCGCCTTATGTGGGCAGATGGGGCATGAGCTAAAGGAATGTCAAGGAGTGGCCAGAGAAAAGAAAGGAGAGGTAAATCTTGGTTGCGTGTTACATGAGACCACAGAGAGCTTAAAAGTGACTTGATGGAAGTGTGGATTGTTTAAGAAATTCAAGAGCGCTCATGGGGCATTTAACCATGTTCACATTATTTTTGTTTCGTAGCATGATGAGTTTGCCAGTACTCCCCCAGGCTGCGAGCAGGAGTTTATCTTCATTCGTCTTAATGTGCTGCGTGAGGTATGCGCTGTTCAGTTTGCACTTGTGTAATGGTGTGTCAATGTAGTGTTGCAAACATTCTAATCTCCTTTTTTTTTTCTTCAGTACTTGGAGAAAGAGCTGGTTATGTCGAACTTGCCTTTCACCTATGACTTTGAAAGAACGGTCGATGACTGGGTGTTCATGTGTTTCTTTGTGGGGAATGATTTCTTACCTCACTTGCCATCTCTTGAAATCAGGTATGGCCTACTTTTATTGTTACCTGATATTTTGGATTGTAGAAACCTAGCAACTGGCGTTCTAATTTGTGTTTGGTTTTTTTACCACAGGGAGGGTGCTATTGACCGGCTTGTAAACATTTACAAGACTGTTGTGCAAAAGACTGGGGTGAGTACCTGTTTTATGGCTTGGTTTCCCTTCCTCGACGTGTTACACCTAAAACATTGATTTAACCTATATGATGTATACAGCCGGCCTTCCCAAGGCAAGAGATCAAATTGTTTCTATAAGTTAACAGCGGCACCACCGACTTGTGGCCACTGATTCTGTTGGAGTATTCCAGGCTATTACACGCCTAGGCTGTGTGAGTGCTGCTGCCATGTTGTGAGGCAGTGTATTTATGCAGTTCGGAAGTCACTGCTCCAGGACCATAGAAGTCTGACCACCATTGTGGCTTGGTCAAAAAACTAATTCTAATGAAATGCACCAGCAAAAGACCATTATAGAAGTAACCAACGAAGGGGGCGGTTCAGACCTGCTCGCACGGGTCCGATTTCGCACCTGGTCTCGATTGTGCCGGTTTGCGCATGCACAAACCCGGGAGAAAACTCCTTCGGCGAATTTCAGTAACTGAGCTGTTTGCTATCTGGTGGGTGGGAAGGAGCGGACGCAGGGGACCACCCAGAGTTTTGTGGGCATGCTCACAAAAAAAACCTCTGGGTGTACCCCTGCAAACGCATGCATGCCAATGCAGTCGGCTGATGTGACATGAGGTCAGCGCCTGCCCTTAATGCGCCAGATAGAGGGCATCTGGAAAAGAAAGTATAGACTTTTCAAGGCGAATGCTAGAGAAATCATTCGCTGGTGGGCGACCATCGAATGATTTCTTCTCCTTGCGTGCGAGTGGATGTATAAGCGTACACATCCACTCGCATGCTAGTACGGGAGTTCAGTTGATGGGGAGGCGTGGCTTTAGTGGGGCGGCATTTGGTCGTTCCTGGGAGGTGGCCTTTCCGCCGCATGGTGTTTCCCTGTCTGACCGGCGTGTTTTATAGTTTAAGAACCCAAATGCTTACATTGAAGTCCTTATTTAAATGGCAATTTAGGATGTTGTTCCATGGGAGCGCGCCTTGTTGACTATATTGAGCATACACACTAAGCATTATCTAAAACTATATAGCTCTCAAGGGGCAGAACGAGCTATATTGATATAAAATATTGCTTAGTGTGTGTGGTTTTTTTTTTGCTGTTGGCAGCTCTGAGGCTTGTTCCGATGGTTGCCTTTTCTTCTATTACAGGGCTATCTCACAGAGAGCGGGTTTGTGAACCTGGAAAGAGTGCAGATGATCATGCTTGCAGTCGGAGAAGTTGAAGATAGCATTTTCAAGAAAAGGAAGGAAGATGATGTAGGTTACAGTTTGTGAAAACGCTGGTGTTTCTTGGCTATTCCAATCTGTTTATCCCTTGCTGTATATTCTTAATAAGTAAAAACTTAATGCGTTTTTTGTTTTTCTTTTCCCCCCTTAAAAGGAGGGCTTTAAACGAAGGCTAAAAGAGAAGAAAAAGCGGATGAAGGTGAGCGCTTTGGTTTCTTATAAGGGCATTTGGGAAATACTGGGGTATGTTTTTTTTGAGACTTTCTGGACTATTTGTTTGCTGATTCTTTCTTGTTAGAGAGAACACAATCCAGCTTTTGTTCCCACTGGGCAGTTTGCACCTCGGGCATTAGGACGTGGAAACATGTCTGTCCCAGACTCAATCAGCAACCCGCGACAGGCCGCCTATGAAATGAGAATGCAGAATTCTGTAAGTAACAGATCTCATTCTTCAGGTCTCTGCTGTATATATAAAAAATCCCTTATGGATTATTATGTTGAAAGATTTTAAATGCTGCTCTGAAGATCAGAACAAGCTTTTAAACTGTTTTCAATAAATAAAACCTTTTGATGAGAGTTGAATGATTACTTTTGGACTATCCAAACAGGAAGTCCTGGGTATTGCTATGTGGCTGTTGTGAAAGATGGGAGGGGATTGTTACAATGACCTAGATTTTTTTTTTTTTTTTTATTTCTCGCTAGGTGTGTGTGTGTGTGTGTGTGTGTGTGTGTGTGTGTGTTTTCGGTGACGCCAAAATGTCCACTGCAAATACTCTATGTATAGAGTACCCATTTATTTTAGGTTAGTCAGTCCAATGTGTTATTTACCAAGAGTATTAATAGTGGTGGTTTTCCAGTTTCTAGTTGAAAGTTGTTTTATGTTGATCAGTTTCTATTGGTCTGGGCTCAGGCAAAATGGTGACCAAACTGAATGTGCAACACATGTCATTCGATGACAGTGGGTAGTGTATGGTTAAAGAGATGCCCATGCAGTGGGCCAAACAGAGCTGCAGATCGGTGTGGGAATTGTGCTGGAGATGATCAGCGGTCATTAGTAACTGTGGTGTCTATAGTGAACGGGATGTTGGATATGCTCGGGTAGGTTGGTTCTTTAATTCTCAGCTGAAATGTAAAAAGAATCTTATCCTGCAGTTTTCTATCCAAGATAGTCTTTGATCGCATGAGATTTTGTTTGTTTCGTTTATTATGGTATTAATCCGTCTTTCTTTAGAATTCTCAGGATGGCCAGTCAGGAACAAAAAGGAAAGCCAATGACAGTGACAGCGAGCCCGAGCCAGAAGATAATATCAGGTGAAGCCATTTGTGTCTGCAGCACTTTGTCAGCAAATTGCTGCATTTGGGTAGAGCCTAATGAATGCCATTTAGCTTATGGCGGCAGTGCCTTTGGATAATTTTCTATGATCTTTTTATGAAGGGTAACAATATTCAGCAAATTCCAGCGAGATGCACAAGCTAAAGCTGTTAAATCCAAGTATCTGCATTAGTATGCACGCTGGCTTGCTTTCTTTAAGCCACTCTTTCCTTTGAGACCATGCACTGCATTGGTTAGACATTAAATGATTTTGATTTGATTATGTGATCTGAATACCAGTGTCTTCCTGATGAATATTTAACCCTTAAACTTGGTTGCTTCAAGTGTGTCACATTAACTGATTTCAATGGGGCATCTGTTTTGCATTCCAATTGTGCTACTTTGATCTGTAGTGTGTAAAATCGTACTTCAAAAATATATAATTGTGCAGGTGTCTCATTAACGCCTAGTACACAATTTCTGTGGACATTTTAGTTATACTTGGACTTTTTTATTTTTTTACATTTGTTTTCCCTTTGATGTGACAAAGTAAATGTATGAATACATTAGCACCAAAATGCTTCATAACAGTCAATGTTGGAGATGTAACATTTTTCAAGCTATTTACAGCATTATGTATTTTGGAATAACCATGGCCGCTGTGTGACATAATTTTGGTTTGGGATTCAGTAAAGGCCAGCTTCTCTTTGGTGTGTCATTCAGCCTATGCATTGCTAATGGCTGTTGTGGCTTTGATGTACAGCCAGGGCCGTAGATGGCAGCGCTGAGCACCAGTACTGCATGTGGGCGTGGCCTAAGGTGGTGTGACCATGCCCCCTAGGTAAAGAGCTTGGCCGCTCCACTGGGGGGTGCCAATTAGAACAAAGAGGAAGGGGCGGGGTTGGTGAGAATGGGGTAGGCATTTTACCTAGTTTAATCTGGGAAGTAGGTCCCCCTCTTTAGCTGCTGCCATCTTCCCAGTGCTGTTCGTGAAGATGGTGCATGTGCAATAAAGAGCTTAGACAGTCCCAGTGCCAGAGTTTTTGCTTTCGCTATGCAGTATCTTCCCAAAGCCTTCTCTTTTAGCTAGGGTCTATAGCACTTTGTTGTGACTCGCTGAGATGTGTATGCGCGTTACGTTTCCGCTAGAATCTGTTAAGAACTCAGCTGTTATGTTGTAGTTTAGGCTTTTGCATGATTAGTGTGTAATGGTTGGTCACCCATTGTGTTTGAATCTTGGCATATTGTTGACTTCTTCTCATATGATGAGATTGGTGAAACGCCATAAAACAGTCTAACTGTCCAGATGCATTCCGCTGCAGTGATGCAATGCGTGCACAAGACATTGTACAAACTCTTGTAGTAAGTAGCTCTCGTACAATGATTAGTGTATGAAGAAGCTCTGCATGCCTTTTGTGTACAACAACAAATGCAGGAATCCAATCCTCCTAAATTAGCCCCACTGCTTACTGATTTACCGTCTAGAAGAATATATACCCTTTTTTTTATTTATTTTTTTTAACCATCTGAGTTATAAACTGGCAATATTAAATTGGGTATTAATTGTGGATGCTCTGGTTTCCTCTGCAGATTGTGGGAAGATGGATGGAAGCAGCGTTACTACAAAAACAAATTTGATGTCGATACCTCTGATGAGAAGTTTCGCCGCAAAGTGGTTAAGTCGTATGTTGAAGGTCTCTGCTGGGTCCTGCGATACTACTACCAGGTACATGCTGCATGCTGTGACGTGATTGGTCAGAAGCCGATTTAATATTTTCCTTTGTACGGTGCTGCAAAACACTTGTGGCGCCTTCTAAAAAATAGTCATTCATAATGAATAGAGGGGAAAAACGTTAAATATGTCATTCAATATTTACTGTCAAAGTAAATATCCATGCTACTGTGCCATACTGTGAAGTTACTTGGAAACTGATGAAAAGCTTTTCAGAATCTCCTGCCTGTCTGACAACTCTAATAGGTACTCTTTACCTAGAAGGGCGCCCATCGCGGTGATCGCGGGCAGTACATTATCGGGCGCGACGCGATGGCCGCGATCACCGCGATTTCCCATAGGGGTCAATGTTAAATTTAGTGGTGACCGCGATTTTACATTCAATGCTTCAATGGCCGCGATTTGGACATAGTAATCAATGTTAAATGGGCTACAGAGCCCAAATAGGCACAATTAACCCTTAAATGTCCCCCCAATTTTTTAACGCCACCCCACGATCCACGTCAACCCGAAGCGTGGCGAGCGGCGGCGGTACGCATCCTCCGACCTTTTCATGCCCTACTATCCACGTCGGCGTGGAGTTGAGAATAGAATAGTGTGGCGAGCCCCGCGGATACCTTCACAGTTATACGCGTCCCCTCGCGGGCTTCACAGGTGTCCGTGGCGACGCGGACACCTGTGAAGTCCGCGAAGGGACGCGTTTACCTGTGAAGGTATCCGCGTCCCCTCGCTGCGCTCGCCACGCTTCGGGCCTCGGTGGCTCGCTGCGCTCGCCACACTATTCTATTCTCAACTCCACGCCGACGTGGATAGTAGGGCATGAAAAGGTCGGAGGATGCGTACCGCCGCCCCTCGCGGGCTCGCTGCGCTCGCCACGCTTCGGGTTGACGTGGATCGTGGGGTGGCGTTAAAAAATTGGGGGGACATTTAAGGGTTAATTGTGCCTATTTGGGCTCTGTAGCCCATTTAACATTGATTCCTATGTCCAAATCGCGGGCATTGAGGCATTTTACATTAAAATCGCGGTCAATCAGCCTTTTTAACATTGTTCCCTATGGGAAAATCGCGGTCATCGTGGGCACCCGATTTTTATGTACCCGCGATGACCGCGATTTTTTACCCCCGACGCCCGTGATTCCAATCGCGGGCGCCGTTCTAGGTAAAGAGTACCCTCTAATATTTCCCAGTATAGAGCAAATGTACAAACCAAGGTCTGCTATTGAGTAGTTATATGTGGTGAGTAAATTGTAGGCTCAAGCAAGTTTGCTTACATGTAGGTAACGGTTGTCACATCCTAAAGGCTGCGTGGTGAGCTGCAGCCCCAGCTTCCCTTGACAATTGGTTGTAGGCATCCAGGTCCCTCCTGGCCTGGATAGTGTCCTCCATGGGCTCCTGCATGCAGCAAGCCTGCTGTCTGAGGTAGTCTACAGGATAGAACTCACAATGTGTGAGTATCACCCTTGCCTGGTTAGAGGGGCACATCACCACTGATATATGATGGGGGCAACAAGGCTGCAGCCACGAGTCAGTGTGGCTAGCAGGAAAGGTGTGCAGAGCCTTTTGTGAGGGAGAAATGAAATCAAATGGCAAGATATGCTGGTGGGCAGGGAGTGTAGGAGGCCTTATGCACTGATTGGCTGAGTAATGCAGCCCACACACGCACCGATTCCAGCGTGCGTTGTGGGCTTAACTAGCACACACAGCATCGCATCGTATGCCTTGTGCATACGATGTTCATGCGATGCTGTGCTAGAAAAAGCTGGTTCAAAAAAGTATGTGCAGCACATACTTTTTGTACTGTGCGATGAGGTGCCGCGGGAGCGCGCACCCCATTGTACAGCATCGCACCGGTGCGTGTGTGGCCTGCATAACACTGCTGGATTGTTTTTAGCCACGGTTCACACAGATCATAGAATTCCTGCAGGACCCGCTCATTTTTCAAAATGGACCCTCAGTGCCTGTAGTGCATAAAATGTGCTATAGCACCATGCGTTCAGTTACCTTCAAACACCTGTTGGTATGGAGTTTGTTCTCCACCTGTTTGGGTGGGTTTACTCAAAATTTTAAAACCTACTGGGAAGTTGGCTTCTGACCAAATTAACCTTGGTCACATGTGTCTGTTGCAGAAAATCTCTAGATTATAAGCTCCATAGGGGCAGGTGCCGATGTGAAAAGCCCTGCGCAATGTGTGTGCGTTATATAAATAAGTGTTGACTGAACAATGAATTGTAAGGTGCTGTCTCCATCTGAAAATTGTATTTCCTGTTTTGTACAGGGGTGTGCTTCTTGGAAATGGTTCTTCCCGTTTCACTATGCTCCCTTTGCTTCTGACTTCGAAAATATTACAGAGCTCTTTTCCGAATTTGAAACAAACACCAAACCAGTAAGTGACCAAAAAAGAGATTGTTTTAGGTTCATTCAGTTGCATTTTTTTTTTTTTTGTAATTTACAAAGCCCTAATTCTTCGGTGTTGTGTGTGTGTGTGTGTGTGTGTGTGTGTTTTTTTTTATTTTTTTTCCAAGTTGGTTTCAGTGGACTAGTACACAATATTGAATGCTAACACCAATATTTTGCCCTTGCAGTTTAAACCACTAGAACAGCTGATGAGTGTGTTCCCTGCTGCTAGTGGCAACTTTCTACCTTGCACATGGAGGAAACTCATGAGTGACACGGTGAGTTGCTGTTTCTTCTTCTTCTCTTTTTTTTTTTCCCCCCCAATAGTTTATTTACTTTTCTTACTTTGTGTTGTAGAGGGTTTAACATGCAGCAATTTGTCCATACTTCAAATATATGTTTTTTATTTTTTTTCAGGACTCTAGCATAATTGACTTCTACCCTGATGATTTTGCTATTGATTTAAATGGAAAAAAATATGCTTGGCAAGGTAAAGGCAACAAACCGAATAACACATTTGTGTTCCGCTATAAATAATTTACTCCTAGACTTATTACACAATGAATTGAAGATTAGATGTAAAATATGTATCCGCTTATTTCTGGGTCCTAGGGGGGAAATTTACTATGATCGCTTCGGTACGCCAACTGTAATCAAAGCAGAAATGAAAGCTAATCAGGCTTACTCAGCAGTCCTTTCAAAGCCTTCGGTGGCTTGGACATGCCACTCCTTAGTAATTCTTCCCAATAATGTGGTTTGTCAAATGAATCCCTTGGAATGTTTCAGTGATAAAACGGTCAATGAAGGTGATAAAATACCACCTGCGCGTGAAGATCACTTGGTAAAATCAATGTATGGTTTCAAATTGAAACCTGTGAATTACATGAAAAGACTGCATGAAGGCACAACTGCTTTTATACATGCATGTCTCCAACCCCCCTCTGAATTATGATCTCATTATTTGCAGACAATGGGGGGGTATTCAATTCTGGACAAAATTTTGGTCAGTTTTCGCCTTTTTTTGGGCGAATTCGATTGGCCTATTCAATCTCAGTGCTGATTTTTTCGCCTTGGCAAAAACCGCAGGTATCGACGATATTGCTGCAAATTCATGTGGTTTCAGGGAATTCTATGCCATTTCGGGCGTAAACCCCCCCCCCTCGAAAAAGTGAAAAGGCATTGGCAAAAACTGGCAAAATGCCCATTATTGAATACTGAAAAACTGCTGTTTTACTGCCTTGCGAAAATTTCGGCCTGGATTGAATACCACTCAATGACTTTATTCCTGGTATTTTTTTTACTTATTTTTATATCTACTTTTGTCTACACTCCATCTATAAAGGCACTCATTAACATTAGTTCAGGTCTTTGTGAATGCCCGGTAAGAACGTAATTGTAGAAAGTTACCACTTCCCTCTTTAGACTTTGTGAAGTTGGCCTGCATTGTTTCCACCTTATCAGTCTCCTTGCGTTCTCTCCTCGCCTTCTCTAGCTAATTGATTGCTTCCTCTCCCCTACAGGTGTTGCTCTGTTGCCGTTTGTTGATGAGCGCCGACTAAGAGCGGCTTTGGAAGAGGTTTACCCTGACCTCACTCCTGATGAAAGTAAAGTGATGATATTCGGCTGTGTTGTCTGTCTAATCACTTAGGTTTTTAGCATTAGCGTACTTGTCTTTCATGCTCTGCTTGGCTGCAAATGAACAAAATATATAATGGATGACTGCTATTGATTTGTCTCTAAAAAAAAATCTGTAACCTTTCGCTTCATAGATGATTTAATTGCAGTAAATTGAATGATCCTTGATACACAGAATGGAGCCTTGACAGATGCAAAGCAGAATAGAACCACCTTGCATTAAAACTTGTTAATTAAACTCTCATTTGCAGGTTTCTTGTGTGACTCAAATGATCTGTTTTCACAGGAAAGCCTTTTTCTGAGTATCTATATAAACGGCAAACGCCAAACAATTAGAGTGGGCATTTTGGCAGCATAATTAAGTTTTTTTTTATTTTAAATTGCTTTATGAAAGCAGAAATCACATGCAGGAATGAATCGGCTTGTGTTTGGATGATACGTTAATGAACTTAATGGCAGCTTTTGCAAAATAAATAACACTGGTTGTTCAACACTCGGTCATTTGTGGTAAGTGCTGTTTCTTCTTCTTTGTGTCAGTGAGAAGAAATAGTCTTGGAGGTGATCATCTGTTTGTTGGGAAGAACCATCCCCTAAATGAATTCATACATGAGCTTTACAAGTCCAGTACTAAAGAGGTATGTCCGCTTCATTACCGTTTATGGAAAACTGACCTGCATCTTATACCACTTTTACACGCCACAAAAACCCGGGTTTTTTCCTTGTGTACCGGGGTCAGCGGCATTGGAAAAGGGGTCAACAACCAGTGCCCCTTTACACGGGACTTCTACCCAGGTCCTGACCAGGTTAGAACACGGGCAAGACCTGGGTAGAGGGCAGTGTAGATGGGTACGCCAGGTCAGTCCAGTTTGACGATCACCGGTCCTGGCACTGCCTCAGTTTACACTGCGGGTAGCCACTGTGCAACTGTGCAAATCCCGGATCCAACCTGGCTTGGATCCCTGTTCCAAATGTCAGGTCGGATCCAGGATTTGGGTGTAAGTGTCCGCTTTACACTTTGGAGTTGAACGTTTCCATATGAATGGTTTTATGTTTTATTGATTTATTATTTTTATCATGAGAATTTGCCTTTTTAAGAGGTGCAATGATTTAAGACACTCCAAAAAGTTAGATATGACACTAGCTAGTGGTGAAGATGTTTTATTTAATAAAATATAATTGTCTGATTTTGAAGCAATGTATTGTTTTGACCTTTGGCTAGTTGACAATATTCGTCTAGACTGCATGTTTCCTGCCATTTTTTGGAAGATCCCTTAATGTTGCCAATGCCCCCTACACATGTAGCAATGTTTGCCTATTTTCTAAGTGGGCTGACTACATTTGACTAAATTGCTTAGAAATTAATCACTGATCACGTAGTGTGTACAGCCCATAACTATGGCGATGTGCCATCGCTGGCTTAGATATTTAGTGGACGAAATATCTGAGATTGCCTAGCAATTGCTCATAGGCAAACATCAGGTGGGCACATATCGCTGGTGTATAGCGTTGTGTTCGGAGAAATCTGTACTAACCTAGATTACAGAAAAGTCTCCCCATGTGTAGGGGGCATAGCATTAGTCTTGATGCACACCCAATCTTTTGCTGCTGAACAGCAATAGGTCCTGGAAAGCTGCATCTGATTTTGTGCACTGTATAAGCTTTTGTATATAGCTGCCGCATTTGTTATAGGGTTCAGTGCGGCCCCCGACCCTACTGCCTTATGGTGGGTTTACTTAAGCTTGTGCTGGTCCTTAGACACCCAGGGCGAGATGCCCTAAGCTTCAAAAGTGATCAAATGGAGTGATAAACAGCCAATCAGCTCCTACCTGCAATGTCAGGCAGGAGCTGATTGGTTGTTCACTCTATTTGATCACTTTTGAAGCTTTGTGCATCTGGACACCAGTCTGCTGCCATTCTTTCCCAATAGACTGTGTGTACTGGCTGCTACAGTGATCTTGTACAGGTCTGTTGGGTAACGGTTGCTGGTCTCTTCCACGGCAGCCCTACAGAACTACTGTCTGAGAGCGCATGAAGCTTTAGGTAAAGACCTTTCTCAATGGAAGAAACAATTACAGATCCCTTATAAGGGTAACTTTAGGCCCCGGTGTTTCAATTACATTATTGCTATTTACCGCTTTCCATAGCCTACTGATATACCACCAGAGCTGTGCCACGGGATTCAAGGACTACTTGAAACTGATGAAGGAGCAGTTCTACCAAACCAGTAAGAATAATTAGTGTCTGTTTCTTCGTAAAATGCCACTTATTCCACAATGGTCACGTTGTAGGCATCTGTGCATGGTCTTAGTCATAATTACATTTTTCTTGCCAGAGTTTTAAACTAGTTATCTAAATGAGATTTTCTAGTGCAACCAATATTGGCCAAATTCCGTCATGCCAGCTACAGGTTGAACGCAGATGATCTGGTATCGATTTTTGCCAGGTTATCTGTGGTATCTGCATGTAGGGAGCTCCTCTGCAGCGCATTTGTTAAGCTGTAGTACTTTCCCTATCTGTAAATGTTTATATCAACACTTAACACCTTCATTCACTTGCCCTCAATTTGACGCTGTAAAAAATGAACGATCGGCTGAATATATAAAAAAAGGCATGTCCAAACTATGGCCCTCCAGCTGTTTTGAAACTACACATCCCAGCATGCCTTGCCATAGTTTTAGCATTCCTTAATAGCAAAACTGTGGCAAGGCCTGATGGGACTTGTAGTTTCACAAAAGCTGGAGGACCATAGTTTGGACAGAGGGCGTACCTGAGATGTTGGCTCTGACAGATTAGCACGTTGTTGTACATGCGCGTTACACTGACCGTCCATGTACAGCAGTAATTGTCAGGAAGGGTTCTGGGGGAAAGACTCTTCTGGACATTTTTGAATGACCACATCAATTCCTCACATCTAAAGGCCCATGAGCTGAAAGTCGCTCAAAGCTGCCCTGTGATGAGCGGTGAGCGCTGCTGCGCGCTCCCACAACATCGCCGGGAAAGCAGTTCATCTGCTGGTTATACCAGCAGATGAGCGGCTTTCAGGGAGGGCTTTGCATAGCGCTCCACTATGCAACGCCGTCGGCGCCAGGCAGGGGGAAAGCTGCTCAGTGTATATGCACTGAGCGGCTTTCCCCGCAGTGATGAACACTATCGTCGCTGTCCATACACGCTGGGCACTCTGTACGTTACATTTGCCACACCTGCAGTGCACGTGGTTTTGTCAATTAGCAAACCAAATGTGCTTTGCAAACCAACATGAATCGGGCCCTAAGTGTGCCTTCAGACCCAAGGTTGGGAAACGCTGCCATCTTCAGATAGCATTAGCTGCTGAGGTGGTCGAACTCAGATATACTATGCTTTGGAAACCGACTTATTCCGAACTGCTTTGCAGCACCAATAGAAACATGGACGCAGGGGCTTCTGTCGGAACTGCAGATCAGCTAAAAATCTCCAATGTCTTCAGTTTTCATTCCATAATGCCTTTCATGCCCCTTTCCCACTGCAGCCTTAAAACGGTATATTGCCGATTTTTGAGGGCAAAATACCGTTTAAGGCTGCAGTGGGAAAGCGCCAGAGTTGAAATACCGTTTAAAGTTAAACGGTATTTCAACCTGTTTTCCAAGCAGGGTTTTAGCCGGTGATCTACCGTTTAAGAGGCAATGGGAATGAATCTTAAACGGTTTTACCAGCAGATGCAGCGAGGATGGCTCATATTTGAGCCATCCTCGCTGAATGTGTATACAGCAGCCGGGCTGAAATATGCACGGCTTTCAGTCCAGCTGTCTGCTCCCTCCCTTGTCACCCCCCTCCCCGCCCGCAGCGTCATATACTCACCGCTGCTCACCGGCGCCGTCCCGCTGTCACTCACCGCCCGGCAGTCCTGCTCCCCCTCCCGGCCTGCTTGCCCCGCCTTCCCGCCTGCTGAACACGGAGACCTGCTGAACACGGAGATTATTTATCAGCCAGTAATATATACATTGCTGGCACAGGCCAGCAATGTATATATAATTGGTACCACTGCACACCAATGATTAATTATCAGCCAGTAATATATACATTGCTGACACAGGCCAGCAATGTATATATTACTAGCACCACTGCACACCAATGATTATTTATCAGCCAGTAATATATACATTGCTGGCACAGGCCAGCAATGTATATATTACTAGCACCACTGCACACCAATTCTGTAAAAACGTTTTGAAGAGCTAAAACGTTTTACCTGCAATGGGAATGGTACTTAAATGGCATTTAAAACTGTAATCTGCTGCAGTGGGAATGCTAAATACAGTTTAAGATTACCTGTAACTTAAAACGGGTCTGCAGTGGGAAAGCAGCATCAGTTATACTTAATTACGGGCATTCTGTAAACAGGGTCTTTTTCAGGGGATATGACAAGTAGTGGGGTCAGATAGCGCGGTTACAATATCATATATCCAAACTTTACCACTGCAAATCCTGTAATGCATGATTAACCTGATGAGGTTGGATGTCATATTTGTTCCGTATGTATCGTTTTTTATTTATTTTTTGTTTTGCCATTTTAGGGTTGTGGAGTCTCCAGTCCCTATGTTGCGAGATTTGTCTCAGAATTTTGCTATTAGGTACGTAGATTACAGAACATATTGCTCATGCTTTCTGTGTACAAAAGTCCAATCTTGTCACCTTTATCTGAGGTGTAATATAAAATTTTTTTTTTTTAGCATCAAATTTAAAGACCCGCAATTTGCAGAAGGTTATGTTTTCAAAGCTGTGGTTTTACAAGGCGCCAAGTAAGTAACTGTTTTTCTCATGGAACAATAGAAGTAGAAGAATTGCTATTTTGTATTTAATTTTTTTTCCCCCCGCACATTAGAAAACCAGCTATAACATTAAAACCTGGAGATTGGGAGAGAACAAATAACAATGGCAGGCCATGGAGGCCACATACTGGCTTTAACCAAAACAGGAAAGCTGTTCACTTGGATCAGTCTGCTTTTAGAACTTTAGGGTAAGTAGTTTTGCTTCCGTCTCCCAGGTTCTAGACTAAGGTGACCTAGCTGTGATTTTTATAGACCTGGCAGCAGTCCATTTTTTTATTTTAACAAACCGTATATACATGCGTGTCAGGCCAAACTGCATACTAATAGTGGATACACATGGTGCGATTTTTGCTTGTGATTTGATCTGAATCAATTGATCTGAATCGAATTATACGCAAAATGCATTTGATTTGACTATATAGTACAGATCTGTACTATATAGTCTTGCCTGACAAGACTACTTTTCTATTTGATCTACACTAAACGTTAAGAGCACATTGGGATCGTATCTGCGTCGAATGTCGAAAAACCATTCGACTTTCGATTCAATTTTCTGTTTGATTTTGCTTCTAGAAGAAAAATCGAATAGAAAAATAGTACCTACCTCACCGTGTGTACTCTATAACTCATGCGTGGCCTAATCTGTGCTGTCATTGGCAGTGCACTCTTGCACAGGTTCCAGTTGGAACAATGATCATAATCCGATCCCAATCTGACCATGACTGACTGACTGGTTTATTTTGATGTTCTATAACCTGTATGACATTATGAGTACACCGATAATGCAAGAGACACTACACTCCTTAAGGGAGATATTCAATCCCTACCGATATTTCCTAAAGTCAGAAATATCTGCAGATTTCACTTATAATAGATGAAATTCACATTCGACCTATAAAAAAAAAAATTTCTACTTAAAAAAATAAATAAATAAAGAAATGAAATATTTTCCAAAAGTTAGAATAGACGCAGATTGTCAAATCCACGTTTTAAAACAGAAAAGGCCACAAATTCATAAATTAAGCGGCCGTTTCCACCAATGCAGATTTTGCTGGTTCGGGAGCAGAATCTGGAGGGGCCACAAACTGCCGGTATTAATTAGGTCCTGGCCGGTTTTTCTGACTATTGGAGAGATGAGCCAGGATTGAATTCAGGTTCTATAACTTGTACTATTGGAGTCGTTTTCTCCAAGTCGATTTCATGAGTTTTCCGTTGCATTCTCTTAAATCGTCGGCTAAATTGCAGTTCTTAATCTCCTCTGCTTTTATCACTCTTCGAGGCTTGGTACATCTGCCCCTGTGTCTCTTCCCCTGTATTGCCTTTAGCCATACCTTGTTATGACAGTGTTGTGGAATACAGTTTATCTGCAGACTTCTGTATGCCTGATTTTATTTTATTTTTTTCTTAACCCTTCTATTCCATTTCTAGCCATGCCATGTCACACAGCAGAGGAGGAGGTTCAGGAGGGGGATATTACAGCAACGTCCCACCACAAAGATCTTATAATCCTGTCAATGCGTACAGATCTTCTAACCACAGCCAGCCACCCTTTGCTAGTCTGCTGCAAAGTAAGTTTGGAAGTTCTTTTCCATGCAGTAAACTGAATCTTACATGTGTTTAGCAACGTTTATATGTAAAGTACACACAAGCAGTTTTGTGCAGTAGCGGAACAGAGCCGCTTTCCATACTCTTAGAGCATAGCTAAATGTAATGACTCCCTACAAACTATTGTAGTCAACAGACAATACTGATCTCATAATGATATGGTGGGTAGAAGCCATTTTGTGTCTTGAACAAGTATGCATGAGATTGTTTTTTTTTTTTTTTTTTTTTTTTTTTTTGTGATTTCCTAGAGTTAAAAATTGGTACACAATATTGGTACTTCCTCCTTACAGCATTACTACAAGAAAACTGAAGGAATATAGTGGTGCACAAACCACCTATTTGTAGTCTTTTAGCTGTGCTCGGTCACGTGGGTGGCTGTTTCTTGTATAATGGGTATCTGGTCCCTGTGTCGACAATGTCTAGGTCTGGGGTAGCCAACTCCAGTCCTCAAGAGCTACCAACAGTTGATTTTTTCCAGATTCACATTTTCCAGACAACCTAGCTGCTGCACAGCTGCACTCATTAATCACTGACACATTTTAAAAGACACAGATGGAGCTAATTAGCTCATTTGTGATTCTGTGAGGAGACCTGCAAAACATGCACTGTTGGTAGCTCTCGAGGACTAGGGTTGGCTACCCCAGACCTAGTGTATGTTTACCATACTTAGCGGTCAACCTAGTCACTGTCGACCCAATAGTGGTTGACCAAGACCTTGTCAACCCGTTATCACAGAACAGTCTAATGACACAGTAATAGGTTTTGGTAGTTTTCTCTGCTGTTGAGCAGAATTAGTGTTTCTTTTACTGCATGTACTTTTTTGTTTGAGATACTCAGCACATGCTTTTTTGTTTTTTTGTTTGAAGTTTTCATGGGAGTAAAGAATTAGATGGAAATGGTGGAAATTTGTATAATTGAATTCTCTTCATTGTAAATGGTATATATGTGTTACTGTGCAGGTGTAAATGTGTACAGAAAAAAGTAGCGCTAATATACCAATAAGTAATTAAATGATAAACATTTCATTGTGCACTTGAAACAAAATCATACTTGTGAGGTGACTGGCATATGTAAATGCTGGTAAAGAAGTCATTCTTTCCTGTTATAATATGGGGGATTCTTGTAAATTATGCAGTTTCTGTTGACCTCTCTGTATAAAGATGGTATAGTTACTAATGACGTCCACCTGGGGAATTGATCCAATTTAAGGATGGCATTGCAACTGTAGCTTCCTAGGTGGTGGCAGGTTGAACATTGTCCCACTTGTTAGTAATGAGATGACTGTGAATAGTCCCCACAGCGGCGACTGGTCCAGGTGCAATGATGCAGTGCAAGATGATGGGCCCCCAACTCCTTACGTGTTTCGCTGTCATACGGGACAGCTTTTTGAAAAATAGGAAGGGATTACTTTTTTTTTTTTTTTATCAGCATTTACAAATGCCAGTAGCCTCGCATTGTTTTTAACAAGTGTAATTTTGGTATTTTTGTGCTACTTTTTTCTTTTCTCTATATTTTAACCCTTTTTAGGGATTCACTCCCTCCCTATAGTAGCTGCTTGCCGATCCACCCCTTGCCAATGGTTTTTTTATTTTTTTTGCTACTAGGGTAGCATTTTTGTTTTGTTCCTGTGTACACATGGTATGGTGCATGGAAAGTGTAGTTGAGTGAACACTATAAGTGCTCTGCTATTGAGGCGAAGTACAGTCGCTAACTGGTTTTCCTAAAAGGTGCCCTCATTCAGATTGCTATTCCCAGTAATGCTACACTATAAATCTTTAGCCAAGTTTACAATTAACTGATGGAAAATTAGCCTTTGAAATTATTTGACTAAATAGTTTATACTAAAAATGCATTTCTGTGGCCATGACATTAAATCTGGCCTTAAGTACTCGTCTAAATCACTGAACTGTTTTTAGGAATAGGTATTACTGTGATTCTGAGTAAAACAAGCCAGTGCTTTGAATGCATATTTTTTTTTTTTTTTTCATGAAACCCAAATAGGCTAGGAACAATTTTTATTTTTGAATAAGTGTTTCAGATTTTTTTTTTCTGCCCTTTCAGCCATCATAAATTTGTATTGTCAATAATGCTAATAAAATGAATACTAGTGTATTCTGCCATCTGCTCTAAAAGTGCTCTTATCCCAGGTTCATTCTGTGCATCAACAACTGTGCATTAAGGACATTTTACGGCTGTATATGTAGTGCAGTAAACCTGTTTTGCCAGTTTTTCTTCCCGGCCTGTGGTGTTTGGGGAAAAAATATGAACCAGTTATATAGTTAATGCATGTTCTATAGGATTAAATAATTCTTTCCACAAATGTTGAAATATAACCTAAGAAGTTCTTCAATTGATAAAATACAAGTATACATTCCACTTTAAGGGAGACTTCTGAAACGGCGGCGTGGAAGTACTAAATCCGCGTAACGTTCCTGTCACAGGGTGCATTTGAATACTTTACCTCTCTCCAAATTTAAGCAGTCCCTTTTCACCTTTCCTCTTATCTTTCGCCAATTTCTTTATGGTGTGAGCTAGTGTTCATTCTAGCACCTGCTATCATTAAAAACCCATGCAGTCCCTCTTCCCTGCCTGGGGTGTTGCTGTCTGCTGCAGTGCTTCTAGCACTGTGTGGTCTGTATATCAGCACTTGTATGCAAACCAGACCTGTGCCAGGAACACATCAGCAGACAGTGACACCCCAGGCAGGGAAGAGGAACTGCATGCGTTTTCAAAGATAGCGGGTTCTAGAGTGAACAGGATGCAACTGGAAGAGCAGATACACTGCTCTCAGGGGGGGGGGGGGGGGGGGGGGGGGGTTCAAGATTGTCTCCTCTACTGTAAATTTGTGGCATTTGCTAGTTCTAATGTATCACCGGTTAGTCCCTTAAGAAGTCTTAGTTTCCAGCTAACATGTTGGCTCTGGTTTCGGTATAGGAAAGGAGATGTTAATTGCAATTGTGTTGCTCCAGTGAATGACAAATAGACTGGAGAATAACTGCCTTGAAGGAAAAGGTGCATAAAATAGATACTGTATACTTTATAGCCGCGTTTCTAGAACACGCACTAAGTGACAATACTGTAGAGAAGGGCAGTGTGGTCAATTAAACAGCCACCTCTTTCAAGTGTCTACTGTGGGTGTTACTATTCTGATTTTCCTTGATTTGACATTGATGTACCAATTTTCAGCTGATGAATAATAGCTTTATGCTGATAACTTGCTAAAGTCAAGTATAGTCTGCCAGCGCACTCAGTGAATGGAAGATTTAGTTTATGCAAGCCGGAGTACCTGATTTATGACTTTCATTGCAGTCTGTAAACTTGTCAGTTAGCTGAGTTGGAGAGTGGTTTTGATTAGTGCAATCAGTAAACATGAGGTCTCGTCTTTGATTGCTGAGCTGATTGGGTAAATACGCTCTTAAGTAGCTTTTTGGAGCCTTTAGTTTATAGTTTGTCATCTATGCTTTAGACTCTGTTTTACATTCGCCCTCCCTCTGCTAACCCTGATAGCTGTGTTTTTCTATTTTGAAGTGCTATTTAGTTCCATTGAATACTTTCATGATGCGAGATCTGTAAAACCATAAAATACATCTCCTAGGATTCAAGCGATTGGGAGTATAACTACTTATTCACACGGTTTCTAGACTTGCTATGTATATATGTTATATTTATTTCCAACCAACAGAAGCTGCTGTTCTGTACGACATTATTAATGGGTTATAATGTTTGGGTTATTGTGTTTATTTTGTTTTACATTTTCTATAGGGTTTTACCCTTGCATTTTAGTAACCGCTTAACTAAACTTTTTTAGTCTTGTTCCATTTTATTTATTAACAGGTTTTTATATTGCGCACCCAAATTCTGCAGCGCTTTACAGAGCATAGTTATGAGCAAAAACACATACCGAATTACAGTACAAGACAGTTTATGACCAGTACATGGTAAATATGGATAGTTACATCAGATGACAGGACACTGAAGCAATCATCAGGGTGCCAGAGGTTTATATATTCTAAGAAAGGCACATAAGGAGAGCGGGCCCTGCTCGTGAGAGCTTACATTCTAAAGGGGAGTGTTAGACAGACACGGGTGTCACAGAAGGCATAGAAGGGAGCATAAACAGGTTAGGATGAGAGGTCAGGTTTTATGCAGGAGGCTGGGAAGAGGTCTGCTTAGTCTTTGATATTTTAAGTCTAAAAAAGCACTGGATCATCCAAGAGTAGATAGCAGAGAGACATTTGGAGATATGAGTGAGGATAGAGGGAGAGAGATCAGGAAAGGAGCGGTAGATTTCAGTATTATCCACATAGAGGTGAGAGTGGAAGTCGAGTGGGGGACACCTACTAGAAATGGAAGAGCAGGTGAGGAAGTCATTAGAGTTACAGCTGTGCATTTTCAAAAAAGACAGTGCAAATACAAGCATAAAGAGATATTCAATGTTGTAGAGATGGTGATATCACGGATGAATAGTCAGATAAAGCAGCCAGGAGAAGTATGAAGTGAGCTCACTCAAAGTAGTCTCTTGGTTTTGGAGTTGCTGTTTTCTTTCTGTGTTGCTTTGATACCAAGTTGATTTGCAGTTTCTGTCCAGTTTAAGTCCAGGCTTGAGCTATGTAACTTTTCTCCATACTTAAAAATTGGTACTTATATGTATGTTGATCGCTATTTGCTTAGTTTTCCGCTTCCCCTTGCAGGGCTCGCCACACTATATAAAATCAACTCCATTCCGACATGGATAGTGGGGGTATGAGCGTACTAACTATAGTGGGCGCCCAACTAACATATAAGTACCTAAAATCTTCCTACTTTCAAATCTGACAAATATCAATAGTCTGCTTTCAATGGTCAGCCTGGTATCCACAAATACTGCTTTATGTGTTTGGACTTCAGAGCACAAATACAGTAGCTGCTAAATCAGGGTGGCCTTTAGTCACAGTGCCCCTTGATGACTAATAATGCTAATATACAGGGATAATTTATCCTTTAATGTATATATTCGGTACTTGTTTCCTAGCACGGCCACAATCTTGGGCATCGTGTACCTTTTAAGTTAAGGTACAAGATGGACCCGATTTTCCTTTGAAATCAGGTCCATTTTGCCGGCAAAAGAAAAATCGCGGGCATCGCGTCGGTCGGGACCATTAACATTGGCCCCGACGCGACCGACGCGATGCCCCCAATTTTGCCATAGGCTTCAATGTTAAAATAATTTTTAACATTGAAATCGGGAGCATTGCGTCGGTCTTGTGCCATTATAATGGCACAAGATGAGATGGACTTGATTAAGTCCATCTCACATAGTAGAAAATGTGAAATGGGGCCAATATGACCCATTTCACATTATGGGGGGTATTCAATGTCAGGGGCACGGCTGTCGAGCAAGCTCGACAGCCGTGCCCCTGTCCCGTTCTCGCTTGGCTCGACTGGAGCTCGGCAGTCGGGATTCAATGTCCCGAGCGGCGAGAAGGGGGCGTGGCCGCGAGTTGATGACGGAAATAGATGAGCTCCGGCCAGGAGCTCGCCTATTTCCGGCTTTTCTCGGCAGAACGAGCCCGACAGCTTGTGATGTCGGGCTCGTTCTGCGGTGAAACCCTGTTCAATGCTGTCGGGGAAGACAGCATTGAATAGGGCCCCGCAGCCATCTCCCCCGTCGGGAGATGGCTGCGGGAGCACGACTGTGTTTGAATACCCCCCTAAATATGGCCCCGTCATCACCCCACAATTGACGTGAACCCGAAGCGTGGCGAGTGGTGCACGTCCTCCGTGGCGGCGGTGCGCGTCCTCCGACCTTTTCATTCCCCTACTATCCACGTCGGCGTGGAGTTGAGAATATAAAGTGTGGCGAGCGGACGCGTATACCTGTGAAGTTATACGCGTCCCCTCACGGGGCTCGCCACGCTTCGGGCTCACTGCGCTTGCCACACTTTATATTCTCAACTCCACGCCGACGTGGATAGTAAGGGAATAAAAAGGTCGGAGGACGCGCACCGCCGCCCCTCACTGGCTCGCTACGCTCGCCACTCTTCGGGTTGGCGTCAATCGTGGGGTGGGGTTTACGGTGTTAAATTTGGGGGTCTAGGGAATATTTTACATTGAATCCAATGTAAAATCGGGTCCCAGGGACCCTATTCACATTTGATTCAATTAAAAAATCGGGTCGATCGCATGCAATGCGACCGACGCGATTTTTCCGACACGACCACCCCGATGGAAATCGGAGTGGCCGTGCTAGGAAACAAGTACCATATATTCTTATACTTAAGATCTGTATACATGGTTCTAATTATTGTCTGTTCAGCTTTTTAGCCTAGACTTGTAGTGGAAATATCCACTAACCAGCAATATTTATTACTTTATAACTAGTAACCAGAGCCAATGGTACTACACATGCTGATATTCCTAACACCCTGATTATTCCTAGCACCCCTGGGCTGTGTTTTGTAGGTTACATTTACAAGTGTTCTCTCAATCCCAGCAAGCCTGGTCATGTCCAATTTAATTGTTTGCCAGGGCATACTGTACCTACATTGCTCACCCCTCCCTCCAGTGTTTTTTGTTTTTTTTTCTCTACACATAGAGGTTGCCATAGGTTCCAAACAGGCTGCTTAGTAAATATGGTGGTTCGTAAACTTTTAACACAGTGGTTTACAACTCTATTCCTCAAGCACCCCTAACAGGTCCATGTTTCCTGGTGAGTTCTTTTAGCTGGTTTAATAATTGTACCTCCCTGTTTCAACAGACAGAAATCCTAAAAACATATGTTGGGGGAACTTGAGAACTGGAGTTGGGTACCACTGTGCTAACAGGGTCATTCGGATGGTGGTGGGTTTGGGCCAAAGACCTTTTAGTACTCGTTCTAGAACGCTCATTTTCTTTTTTTAAATGGAAGATGACTTTTCAAGTGATGGCACTTACAGCACCAATATAAGCTTGCCAGTGCCACAGAGTAGTGGACTACTGAAGAGCAGGCAAAGGTTTTATGGTATCTGAAATCTTTGTTAGGCAGAAGCTGATAAGTGGCCCACAATTTAAAAGTGTAGTTTTAATTGCAAAATACCCCATGTTTTTCTATAAAAGGCATTGTCCTTTTTACATTCATATATTTCAGCCCAAAACCTAACTTAAGTTTAAACTTTTTATCTGCCACTTAATAAATAAATCCGTGTGACAAGGGCCCCCCAGACATCAAGATTCTTCCTCTGTTGGATGTGTTTTTCTGTATCCAGACTTGCCCATAGTAATTAGCGCCATACCCTCTTATCTATGCCTTGTTGGTCAAATGTTTTATCTACAGCAGGGGAATGACCCAAAATATACCTCCAGCCTATGGTAGAACTACCACTTGAAAATAAAGAACCAGACCTGTAGGCTTTAAGTCATTCATACTTAACATTGTGCTTGTTTGGGATGAGCTGGTCAGTATGATGAAAGCAAACCAAAACTACAAGTGCAACGCGTTTTGTGGGAACATCTGCTATTGTATTGTGAAGAGTTTCCGAACCATGTTGACATATATTAACTTTCACGCAGAAAGAATGGTTGACGTATGTGACGGAGATAACTTTAAGTCAAAGTTTAATTTTTTTTTGTTGAAGAAAACTTTTCTTCTAGTTAATTTCTAATTCTGTGTTTAATGTATCAATTTATTTTAAAATGAAATTGTCGAACTGTGCAAATTTCAATAAAAAAAAATGGTGGAATTGAAAACCACATGGAAACTCATTGCTTAGACCAATATCTTAATTGCAACGGTGACTCACCGCTGCGAATAGGTTTCTGTGCTATCATAAAAGCCCTAATGCCAGCGTCCCTTCTCCCGATACATTGTTATTGGGGTTTCATTTATTTATTTTTTAATCCTTTTGATTTTTAATTATTTTGGAATAATTCCTACCGTACAACTAGAGGTTACGCCTAGGTTTACTATCCGGCAGCTGCTACAGATCGCTAGGTTTTACCATTCAGTTTTAAGATGCAGTTACATTTTAAAAATAGTAAGATGACAATAATAATAATAAATACAGTACTAGTAAATCTATATAATATAGTCTAGCTAACAAATTATTTTAACACACTGCAGCTTGCAAGGGAGCAAAAGCCCTTTTAATGATATGCAGTTTTCATTTATTGTAAATATGATCTACTGCATTGTTTGTACACCTTAAGGTAAACTAAAATGACTATGAATTGTGTAAAGAAGATGCTTAGTGGTGCCATTGTAATTAGGTTGCTCTTTAAACAATGATCTTACAGAAATCCAAACAGCAGAATTAGAAGTGTTGTGTAGTGAATGAGTATCTATTGATTAGAGTTCTTTCATGCATGCACTGACCAATCCTGTGTAGGAGAGTAGTATCCATCTAATTGCCTGGTTTTGTTATGGCTGTGTTGTCAATGTTGCATTGTCAGACACAAAGGAACGAGTGGGTGGTCCTTCAGCACACGCACTCCTTCCGCTAGAAGAGGACGGCATCGGAAACAGATTCCTGTTTGCTGCATATCACAGATACAGCTAGTGCAGCTAATTTGACATGCAGGATGTTACCTGTGTGGGCTATATCATGGATTGCCTTCATTTTATTTAATTTTTTTGCAAAGCTCTGCTCCTGTAGATTCTATGACTTGCTTGCTTGGGGTATAATAGAGTTTTGTGTATGTGTCTTGCAGAGGGCGTTGTACGATTTCCGGTTACTCATACTTCAGTTGTTCATGCGGTACATTTTTCTGTAATAATGGATCGACTGCTTGTAACTGCTAATATTGTGATACCCGTTAATTATGAGACACGGATTCAGTATGAAATCCCGGCGTTCAAAATCCCGACGCCGGAATCCAGACCGCCAAAATCCTGATAAGGGGGGGACATGGATCGCCCCCACCCCTTGTGGGCTCGCTACGCTCGGCACGCTAATTTATTCTCCCTCCAGGGGTGTCGTGGACACCCACGGAGGGAGAAAGTGTCGGGATTTCGGCGGTCGGGATTCTGAACGCCGGGATTTAAACTGCATCCCAATGAGACACCTCAGCAGATGCAGTTAATTGTAGGTCCTGTCTTTGTGCAGTATGAGGCTGTGCACATTTCCAGGAATTATACTGTAAAAGCTTATTTTAACTCAGGGCAATAAGCCAAAATAAGCTTTGTCTGTGCACAGCCGCTAAAGCACCTTGGGGTGGATTTTCAATACGGTGCGCTGGAAGGAGCTCCCAGAGCCTTTCTAAACTGTGCACTGCTAAGTTGTAGAATGCCAGTACTCGCGGGTGTTAATTTGGAAGATGCCGGTACTCATGACTAAAGTGCTGATTATAGCTGCTCTATGGCGTAAAACGGCATTGCTGCCATAGTTTTGTCAGTTTTTGGCTTATACCCCAGGATGGGTGGGGAACAGAAATCCACTAGTCTGAGTTGGCGGCATGCTGTTTACAATAGCTGTGGGATCTCCCTCACAGCACACCAAAATTGAGTCAACCCCCTTGTTTGAATCTTTACTTCATATTATGGTATGCAAAATGACATAAAGTCCATGTGACCAGGGCTGGATTTGTCATTGTGCACGTGCCTAGGGGCGGCAGCTGTAAAGCCACTGCCAGTTACAATCCTCTGCAGTCTGCACCATTTGAAATTTTTATTTTAAATATACTGCTGCGGGCTAACAGTCCCTCCCACCATCTCATGTTCCCATCGCCGGAGGCTGGTGAGAGAAAGACCCTCAGCTCAGCCACTATATGGAGTCCAGCCCCTCTCCAGTGCTGCCGCAGTCCCACGCTCACCCTGCTGCAGTTCTATCCCCCTCAGTGGCGCCTCCTCAGTCCCGCGATCCTCCCCTCCAGCAGAGCTGTTGCGGTCAAACTCCTGCTGCCACCGCTACATGCTCCCCTCTCCAGCGCTGGTGAGGGGGAGCTACCAGAGCCAGTCAGCGGAGGTTGAGTTGCGTTACCTCCGTCCCACGCTCCTTACCACACTGGTGAGACTGAGGCTGAGCTTGCCAATGAGGACCCAGTGGACCCTGTTAGTCAAGAGATACCTGCTGCCATGGCTTTCAGGTACTCTGTGCCACAGTGGGGAAGTGGGGGGAGGCACAGTGCAGCCTGTACTGGCAGTGGGTGGGGAGTGGTGGACATTAAGAGGAATAAGGTGTTGTCTGAAGCCTTTCATACCCCTGCACACTCTCTCTCTCCCTCCTCTCTGTCTCCCCTAGCCCCCTCTCTATTCTCTGTTTTTCTCTCTCCTCATACCGGTCTCTCTCCTCTTCTATGCTCTCTCCACCTGCCCCAGCTTTCTCTAACTCTTTCTCCTCCCCTCCTGTCTCCTCTATTTCCCTCTATGCCCCCCCATCTTTCTCTCCCCCAGCCCCCCTCATGTCTAATAGGGGGCGGCAAAAATGTTTGTTCCTATGGGCGGCCAGACCCCTAAATCCGCCCCTGCATGTGACCTGTATGTAGTCTCATTTGGTGTAATTTTTTTTGTTTTAGTTTTTTTTTTTTTAACAAGACCTTTTTAATCCCTTTTAGACCCCAGAGGACAAAACTCCTGGTCTAATCGCCCACCTCTTTATAGCCAGCCACCACAAAGGTAAGACTTCTGCAATGCATTTTTAGCAAAGATAAGTTCTCCATGTTGACAGATATGGTCGTAAAACAGTATGGAGGAAACGTCACATTAAAATATGCTTTTAGCAGTAGCCTATTGATGACTTGTGTATCTTTGTCCTATTATCTGATACTTTTTTTTTAAATACAAATCTTCAAGGAAATTTTTTTTTAGCTGACTTTTTAAAATTTGACGGTCTGCCATGCAAATGAATGAGGCCTAACCAATAGGCATATAAGCTCTTTGCTGTTACTGTCTTGTTGGCACAAACTTGCCATTGATTCCTGCTGGAAACCTCTTGAGGTACTAATCAACTGCTTTGGCAATACTTTTTGAAGCCCAACGAGCCCATTGTAGGCCAGTGTCACTAAAGGTCAGTAGTTATTAGTTGCCACTGAAAACAGTTTTTCTTAAACTAAGACTCAACTGAATTAAAAGGAGAAGGGTCTTGACGGATTACAGAATTCACTGACTAATAAGTACCATGCAATGGAAGGAATGTGACATGGTTTAATAATAAGGGATGTTACACATATGTTCACTAAGAAAACACAGAAGTTTGTAAATTTTGCTACTTGTAGCCACTGAAAGTTCTAATGAGCGGTTTATTCTGCAATCCAGGAAAGTATAACTCCTGTGGTTGTAACTTATGCTCTATTCTTTGTTCCCTCCCGAAGGCTATTCCGTAATGCAGGCTAGCTAACATTCTGTCATGTGTGCGCAGAATTGCTGTGACTGCCAGAGGGCCTGTGTTCACTCTCTAGGTAGATTGGCATCTTGACTCTCGCTTACGGAGATTGGCTAGATCATGCTTTGTTGTGGCACTGATAGTAGCTATTGTCTCACGCTGTGCATGGACCTATACCTGTACGCTTCGTTTTTCTGCGTAGTGCACGCTTCCAAGTTCATCTTTGACAAGGGTCTTTGAATTGGTTTACTACATCGAGGCAATTAAAACATTTGTGGCTGCTAGTAATATGGGGCGCCTATCTAATCATAATAGATGTTTGAATTTGTGTTCCCATATAAACTGTATACCAAATGTCAGTCTCTGCCAATTAGTGCTGATGTTGCTAGGTCACGGCGGTCAATTGAAAACCACATCAATAGAACTTGGAAAGGTTTCTTTACTCGATCAGACCTTCTGACATATTACACAGAATAATGGATGGGAAAAAAAACTGACAAGGCCCCTACCCTAGGTTCAGAATTCTTTGCTGTAAGAATTCATTTGCAATCTGCAATTAACTCAAAAGAATAGCGAGCTTTAGAGGGCCTGGACTTGCGGAAAATAAAGCCGTCCTGTTTTGCTTATGTTTACCTTTTGGATAATGTACTTTGACTTGGAAACCTTGTGTATGGAGTGTTTCCTTCTAAAGTTAATGTTGTGGGGGTTTTTTGTTACATTTTTATTCCATTCTAGTTCTCAGATTTTTTTTATTTCTTTCTTTATTTTTTTAATACTGCAAAAATGACATTTTTTTTCTTCCTTTCTGCAAAAGTAAAAGTTGCTGTTTAAAAAGAAATGTGAATTTAAATAATTTATTTACTTTTTTTTTTTTTTTCGTACAGAAATTATGGACTGATGCAAACCCCAACCCAGCCATATATGAATCAGCAAATTGGACATGGAGGACCAAGTAACTACTATCAGCACCATAGTGGAGACAGGAATAGACCGGTAATTATAGATCTACATATAGAAAAAGTAATTCAGAGACTAGAAATAAAAAATACAATTTTGCGGTAAACAGAGTTTTAATATTGTTAGAGTTCTGAACTAATAGGTTGGCTCAATTTTATTCTTGAGGAGGAAGCTAGAAAACAAACTTTATTTTTGTTTTGACCATACGCAGCTGTAGTTATTGTTTAACAAATATATTGGGCATGTCTGACAAATCTCCCTTCCTTTCATACCTTGTTTTTCGCTGGCCTGAGCATCCTTTAGCTTCTATTTCGTTTTGCCCTTTTGCCTGAAGTATTGTTAAGATTTAGTTAGACTGAATGAAGCGATTTTGCCATTGTACATTCTAATCCAGTAAACAAACTTATTAATTTTGTTTTACAGCCCTACAACCAAGGAAGAAATTATCAAAAGCCACCTCACTCGGGAAGATACAACTATAATTAAGTTTTAGGGGGTTGGCGATGCAATTCCTGTTTTTTTTTTTTTTTAAGCCAACTCTTATGTCGGTAGACCTGTTTTAATACAGAGCATTACTTTTTAACAATAAAACAAAAACAAAGTAAAATATTGTCCCTGCTATCTGCAGTCTTAGTGTGTAAATGGTGTATTTTTTATTTGGTGCAAGTAGACTGTATTTGAGATCTGTATCATATATTATAGTAACATTATATTTAGTTACTTAATTTGATGCCTTTTTTAAAAGAATAAAATGGCATTTGTTAGTGACTACTTGTGTCACGTACTATTATGAAGTGTCTGCACAGCAGGAAATAATTAACATTTGCTCCCCATCCTCTCCTATGCTCAGTCAGGCAAAAGCAGAAACGAAGACCAGACTTATTTGTTTAGGCCGGAAGAGAACTTTTTTTTTTCTTTCTTTCTTGTGTTTTTATGATCATTTATTTTATTTTTTAAATGATGAAACTTTATTTTGATAAGTGTTGTCTCTTGTACTTTGTTTCCTCTGGGAATTATTTTATAAAGAGATGAAAATGTTAAATGTTGGTGGTTTCTTTTTTTTTTCTTTTTTTTTTAATATATGTATGGAGGGATTTTAAGAAAATTTCAAAGCAGCTGGTAAACTTTTGTATTGCTAATGTACCATTTAGAAGCAACATACTTTTTACTGATCTGGAAGGATATAAATAAAAAATAAAAAAAAAGTTGAGGCAATTAATTTGTAACCATAATAAAGAAAGATATATTTAATGATTTACATACACAGTTGATTGTGTTGATGGGGGTTTTTAATTTATTTTTTTATTACATTTTTGCAGATTAACAGAAAAAATACAATACACAAGTAATATTGATAGCATATAAATGGGGAGGAAAGGGAAATGGGTTTATCACCAGAAATCTTTTTTTTTGGAAAGACTTGCCAAGTTTTTTTTTTTTTTTTTTATTATACTAAATTCATTACAAATCAACATGTTTTACAGATTAAATTATTTTAGGCAATTTAATTTGACGCATTAATGACCAACTAGTCTCAAACACTTTCATGATCTTATCTCGAGTAGAATAGTCAAGTGAATCTATAAGTACTTCCCAATTTTTATAAAATGAAGTTGACCCCGTCTCCAAAGCCAGAAAGACAGTTTGTCTATTATGATACCTAGTAAGAGTGGTTTTGGGGAAGTCCATTGCAAAAAAGTGAGCTTATATGTTTGGTGACAGTTAATAAAACTATTAGGTCTTAGTGACCATTGGGAAAACGTTGCACATAAGGCTAATTATTTCGCCTGGAGATGCAAATGAAAGTAGAATTCATATAATTAGTCACTTTACCCCAAAATTTACGTATTTTCTGGTATGTCCACATTCTGTGAATAAAATTAGCATTTGGACGTTTGCATTTAAGACCATCTCCAGATTCCCCATAGACCATGTATCTTCTCCTAGGGTTAGTTAGAATGGTTAAGACAATACCACTGGTTTTGCTGTAACTTGAATGGTACAACCATAACTTTGTCCATAAATGTGCTGGTCAGCACTGTTGGGGAAAGTTCCATATTGCATTTAGGTGTACGAATTGGTCTTAGAAGCGACTTGACCTAATATATATATTTCTGGTAATAGTTAAATGTAAATGTGTCCGCTTCTGGTGGCACTCGTCCTACCCAGTACAGTCACATTATGTAACATTTATGGACTTTTTTCATTATAGTATTGAGTCTTCTGGAAGGGATAAACGTGTTACTATATCTAAAACAGCCCTTTGAGGATGGGGAAAATTTTTTATTTTGCTTAGAGGGTTCTGTATTACATACTGCTATACTGCTTAATTCAGTGGTTCCCAAACTGTGTGCCTAGGCACCCTGGGGTGCCTCAGGACACTTGCAGGAGTGCCTTGGGTTGGTGGAACAGGATCAATTCATATTATGAATGGTCAATGTAAAAGGCAAAACCGGTGCTGGTGGCTGCCAATCATAATATATGTGGACAAACAGAAGCAAATCCTGTCCCTCACCAGATATCTGTGACATATAAACTCAATGCACTTAATTTAATATTTTTTTCCTGAATTTATCGATAAAGCATTTGGCCTAGGGGTGCCTTGAAAATGTTTTGATGCTCTAGGGCAGGCATTCCCAAGCACGGTCCTCAAGGCACACCAACAGTGCAGGTTTTAGTGCTTATCCAGGCTTGAGCACAGGTGACTTAATTATTACCTGAGTGATTCTGATTAAACCATCTGTGCTGAAGCCTGGATATCCCTAAAACCTGCACTGTTGGTGTGCCTTGAGGACCGTGGTTGGGAATGCCTGCTCTAGGGACACGTGATTCAAAAAGGTTTGGGAACTACTGGCTTAATTCTTTGTATGCCAGGGCTAGACAAACATCAATCGCCACGGCGACCAGATTCTGCTTCCTGGTAACAAGAATTTTTGGGAGAGGAAGCAGAATCCAGTCATTGCCGGGTGCACTTGCGGTAACAGCAGGTCCACCGCGGCTATTTGGAACTTCGAGCCGGCCTTCGGAGTCAATCAGGAGCCGCAGCACTAGCTCCCGATTGTCTTTTAGACCGTGAGCTCCGAATGTCTTGCTATCTGGCATGAGTTTTCAAATAACCACAGCGGACCTGCTCTCAGTCGAGTGGAATGACTCTCTCTCTCTCTCTGCCCCGCTCTTACTGAAACCGTGGAAGATAACAGCAGGGAATTCAAGGAGCATGGCACAGCATGTTAACCCCTGGCAATGAACATTTACCCCTGGTACAGCTTGTCACCCCCTAGCAATGAGCATGTTAACCCATAGCAACGAGCATGTAGGTAAGCGGAACATATGTAATAGGCATCACAGCATGTGGTGTAATTGGCATTATGGCATGTGGTATAATGTGAAATAGGTATTGGTGTGTGGCATAATGTGTAATGGGCATTATGGCATGTCGTATAATATGTAATGGGTGTGTCGTATAATAGGCATTACGGTATCAATTTTTTTAACTCTGCTTTGGCGCGCACTGTCCCTACTTTTAGTTGATCTGGCTCCTACACTTTCATCCTGGCTCCCAGATTTTAAAGTAATTTGTTAAACCCGTGATATGCCCACATTCCCTTCAAAGTAGGTCTGAAAGCAAAAATTAAACTATCTACAATAAGGTTTGCTTCTACAGTTTAGATGTATTTACTATACAATAAGTTTGAAATAATTCGGTACTTATAAGTTATCTGGGCGCCCGATTTTTTGATTGTATGCCTTAAGTTAAGGCATACAATCAGATGCGATGCGGCATCGCATCGCATGCGACCATCGGATGCGATGACCCGATTTTTCCATAGGAATCAATGTTAAAATGGACTGAGTCCATTTTAACATGGAATTCAATGGGAAAAAGGGGTCCTTTTCATACCCCTACTATCCAAGTGGGCATGGAGTTGGATATAAACCTGTGGCGAGCGTAGCGAGCCACCGAGCCCGAAGCGTGCCCCGCGAGGGGACGGTATTCTGTGTCCCCTCGCGGGGCTCGCTACGCTCGCCACGCTTCGGGCTTGGTGGCTCGCTACGCTCGCCACAGGTTTATATCCAACTCCATGCCCACTTGGATAGTAGGGGTATGAAAAGGACCCCTTTTTCCCACTGAATTCCATGTTAAAATGGACTCAGTCCATTTTAACATTGATTCCTATGGAAAAATCGGGTCATCGCATCGCATCCGATGGTCGCATGCGATGTGCCCGATCCGACCCGATTTAGAAATCGGGCGCCCAGATAACTCATAAGTACCAATAATTCTGCTTTTTTTTTTTTTTTTAACACCATTTTGAACTTCCACAATGGTGGTTTCCTTTAAAAAAAAAAAAAAAATTATAAGAATATATAAACATGCAAGCTTTAATGATGTCTCCTGGGATGTTACTTCCTGTCCAGTTTAATTCTGTGGTGGTGCTTGAGTTCGAAGTCAGGCGGCAGTTCTGGGAGCACAGGAATGGGAGGAGCTCCAGAAAGCGACTTGCATCTCTTACATAGTTTAGGGTTTATTACTTCTGTTGAAGGGCCAGTAACTATTTTCCATTTTTATTGGTTTGTGGGTATTTGTAGCAAAGGTATTGATTAAAATTCCCAGCTTAAACCTAATTAAATCCATGTCTTATGAACATTTGGGATGATATGCAACAAAGTTCATAATGCTAATTCTGTAGCGTAATTTTTTTTTTTTTTTTTTTTAAATGGCCTAACTTATATATTTCCATAGTTCATAGGTGGATGGATTCTGTGCAGGTCTTTCAGAATAATGTTGCTTGACATATAGAGGCTTCTAGTCTTGTTTCCTCTTTTTTTCTTAACTTGCACTAATTGGGTGCCGGAAGGCTCCCCGACAGTCGGGATTCCGACTGCTCCCTTATGGGGGTCCACGACCCCCATATAGGGAGTATAAAATAGGTGGCAGCGTAGCGAGCCCGCAAGGGGCTTCATTGCGCTCACCCCACTGTGCAGTCTGAATCCCGACTGTCGGTGAATTATACCACACCCCACTAATTTACAGGTTATCAAAGATAAATAACAGAATTGACCTGCTGTAGGAAGTCTAAATCTCCATGGGTGCTATGCCTTTTTATTTTTTGGAGGGTGGCACAAAGACTAAAGCCTGTTCAGACTGTATCCACTCTAGTAAATTGTGTGTTTAACACTTTTGTTTTTAAACTGGCAGCTTCACTAGTATATTAATTTTAGTTCAATAACCCAGTGTTCTCAAACTGTGGGTCCCGACCGTCTCCGTATGGGGTCACGACTCCATGTTGCTGACCATCAGGCTGATGACTTCTCTAATCTGTCAGTTATTCAAGGACTCTGAAATCTGTTGAATTGTCTGTTACTTTAGACTCTCCCCGTCATGTTGTGCCTCCACACTGCTGCCATGTATGTGCTGTCTGTTGACTACACATGTGACGTGATGACCTTCTGCAGTAACTTACTGGGGTCCTGTCATTATTTTTATTGTCAAATGGGGTCCCAGACCAAGATAGTTTGAGGACCCCTGCAATTACCCATTGAATGCTTTTATATATGCTTCAGTCATAGGCACAGTTTCAACAGTGAATATATAAATCTACATTTGCTATGATCTAATTTATTTACTGTACTAATTTTTATACGTTCTTTAAGGACTTTTTTAATTATACACAATGGGCGGTATTCAATGAGGCTGATTCGCCAGGTTTTTATGGTGATTTTGTGCTGTAAGGCGAATTTCTGACAAACGGTGAATCACCCTATTCAATGACCCAATGGCGAATACAATTCAAGGTTTTTTTTGCCATGATTCACCGAGTAGCAATCGCTATCTTTTTATGGTGAAGTGGAAGGTGAACTTTTAAAATAAAGTGTTTTTGTTTTTTACAATTGGTGTCAAAAAATCTGGAATCTTATTCTGAGGGGCATGCTATTAATTTTAAAAAAATATTTTTTTTTACACAGACCAGCTAGCATGATCGGGTGTAGTGAATATACCCAGTCCCCTGATGGCAGCCTGTGCTACCTGGCACCCGGGGAGCCCACCTCCCCCCCACAAATGTTCTGGGGCAGGCAGGGAGACTTCCATCTCCCTGCCTGCCACCGTCCTCAGGCTCCCTGCGGCGCCCGCCGCAGGAGCTCAAATTCGCCGCTCAGGGGCAGCGAGCCCCTGACTCGTTGAATACCGGAGCCAGCGGGGCTCTGGAACGCAGCGAGCAGTGGCGAATGTGCAGCGAATCTTAAACAGGATTCGCTGCACGTCGCCAGTATTCACATTGAATACTACCCAATGAGTGTATGGAATACATTTTTTTTTTTTTTGCACTAGTCAAATTGGGGGGGGGGGGGGGTGGGGGTATGGTACACTGAGAACAGACGCACTTGAATTTATAAGTATCCGTCTCTAGGTAAATGGTTAATTTATTCATGCCTTGTCACTGCAATGACAGTCTCAAAGCCCTACATGACCAAGGCCAAGATACATGAAGCAGCTTCTGATTCTATACTGTCCCAGCAGAGTACTGCGATCTGTAGGTAGAGGACATTTTCCAGTACCTATAAACTGGAATTAATCTGATGGTTGAGATTTTAGCCTTGCAGCTTCTACTATATGGAAGTCCCTATCCTGAACAGTTTGGGGACACACACTCACACACACTCCAGAACTCTTCAAAAACTCTCAAAACTTTACTGTTTACTCAGGCATTTATGGAATTCCTTTAAGTATAGTTTATGAAAAGCTTTTCTGTACATAATTGTTCCTGTACTGTATTACATTCATTCTATCTATTAGGCACCTTGAGTCTTTTTGGAGGTTATTTGTTGGACAATTAGAGGGATGTGGGGCCCATTGGCATTCAACGTGTTCCATGCATTGCAATATTGCATATAAGACCTAACATTTTAGCGTTTACTTAGTGTTCCATTAAATCAGTCCGTATTCCCCTACCAGGTGGTGGGTGGTGCAGATGACCTAAGCCTTAGAATGTAGGTACACAGACAATGCCAGCCAATCATCTCTTGTCTTTTTAAAGGCTGTGTTTGAATAATGGTAGATAGTAGCTGATTGGTAGTTTCTGCATGTTACTACTCTCCAAGGCTTAGTACATCTGCCCCAATGTGAGAATCTTTTATGTAATCCAATGGTAGTGTTGCATGTGTGTGTGGTCATCCCAATGGACACCGTAATTGGTTAAATATACTTAGGTTGTGTAGCAAAAATGTGAGTTCTGCTTTCAATCAGTTTTAAACTTTTCTATTGTAAATACAATCCAAGTAGTCAACTGAGCACTTACCTAGGCGTTATCATAGACCTCGTTTTGTTTTTAGCCCCCCCCCCCCCCCCCCCTTCACACCTTCTTTTGGAAGTCAGAGTGCTTTTCCATTAATCTAGGTTGTATCTTCCTTTTCACCTAGTTTATACCTGATCCTCATTTTAATTAACCGTTTTTAGTAATACCATCTGATCCAATCTACTCCCCATACTGAAGGTATCCACAACACTAGAGGTCAATGGATTTTATTTTGTGATTTTTAGATATATCACATGGTTTAAATTTAGTTTCTTGATCTAGTCTGAGACATTGCATTACTGTAGCCTTCAATCTTGTGCACAAAATGGCCAATAAAAATGGGCAGGAAGTTCCATAACCTAAATACATTCACAAATCCTATTCGTGGTATGCAAGGTCAGGTGCCACACTGGATAAACATGATACAATATCTAATGCGTTGTCCTTTACTAGAATCATACACAGAAGAACATGATTTTGTATTAGTGATGGTTATATATTTGTTATCTATGTTCTACCATTAAGTTTATCATGTATTGTTTAACAAGCAAGAGTAATGCCTAGGAGTAACCCATGCGTTTTAACGAAGTGAGGTTCTCTTACCATTTCATTACTCAATCTTTTAAAGTGCAATAATTAAAGGAATTTTATTTTTTACTTAAACTGCTCCCCCCCACCCCCTCTCCTCTTCTTGGGTGCTACCATCATAGTTGGCGGAATTAAGTTGGGATCTAATCATGGGATAATGAAAACCGCAAAAAACTATTTACTAAGCTAAAAAGTATGTTTTACGATTTCCCTTTCCTATTAGCCACCCGGCGTTTCCTGAACACAGGGATCCACTTCCTGCAGCAGAAGCGACCACTCAAATCCAATGAGTCAGGTCTATCTAGAATGGAAAGCCGAAGCCTCTGGATCATATACAAAAGATACAATTATGTACTGGGGGTTTAGAAGCTTTGTAACGTTAGGAGAGTGGTTTAATTTAAATTTTTCTACTTTCTGTCGAATATATGATGTTGGCCATCATTACAGGCACACCATTAAAACTGCATTATGTTTCAGTCGTCCTCTTGCCATAATGAATGCCATGCTGCTCATATATTTTCCACCTGTAATTGTCTTTCCTTCCTCTTATTAATTGGAATTTAATATTCGCTATTGTATATGTATCATTTTATTTAAGAATATAAATGTGAAAATTTCAAAAAATAAAGAACGTTGACCGTGTTATCTCAAATATTTGTCCAGAAACTCAAGTTCCTCCCTTACTCGAAATCAGTCAAGATAAGTGTAGTTCTTACCCTCTGTAAAGGTAATAGTATGTTATTTTATGTTCCCAAATTATTACAACTGTCTACACAAATCCGGTCCATGAAATGCCCCCTTCTGCATAGCTTATTCATTTAAATCTACCTGTTGCGTCAATATAAGAAACTCACAATGGACATTTAAATTTTGCATTTAAAGAATCCGTATTTATTTAGTGTTATGTAATCCAGAACATCTATAAATACCGACGTTTTAAATGGCTTTATTTTTATTTAATGAAAATGTTGGAAGAAAAAAGGATACCTGCCCACTTCCCCATCCCATTGTGTGACGGCCACGTTATTGGTTGAATTTAGACACAAACCAGTAACAATGGTGTTCCCCAGTAGTCTGGAAGTTCTAATATCTCCGGACTGGTTTTATTATTGGAGGCTGTGAGATGCAGCTGAACTTTAGGTCTGCTTTTGTCCTGCTTGGGCCAAGTGCCCCTTTTGGACTGTTCTATGTAGGGACTCTTATCCCCCTCTTCAGTTAATGAGGTTCACCTAGTCTGCACATTCGTATTCTTATTACAGATCTGCAGAGCAAAGCTTGTGGACATATCTCTGATGAAAAGCAACAAAGAGCCGTTAGTTCAATGCCCCCCACACAACTTTTACATTCTCACAGAAATGTCCTTAGCAGAGATTAACCCCCTTTCCTCTCTAGGTGCACCTGCTGCATGTACTGCTTCCAAATGGGTTAATGATAAACCAATCCTGTGATTATCCTTCATCCAACCATAGACACTGATACATAAGATAATACAACCGTGTGATGGAAAAGTCATCAAACACTGAATTTTATTTTGTATGCTGATACATTACTGGAAAAGGGTCAAGACACCTGAACACCATAAATCTAATCTCAGTGTTGAAATTATAAATGAAGATATTTTTATAATATTTTTAGGTTGGTGTAATGGATTTGCGAAGCCGATCTTAAAACTGGTGTTAAAAAAAATACAAAAAAAATAATGAAATTCCAATTTGAAACCACAATAATGCCCTTTAGTTTCTTTGTCACTTGTTGGATGTTTCTAATAATTCATTAAAACACGGTTACAATACGGGTGTCAATGGTTTTACAAGACGAAAAAGTTATAACTTAACTCAGAGTAACGTTATTTATCGTCATTAGTCCATTACGCCATCGAAATGAATAAAAATCGGTAGACCAGCGCAATGCAACTTCTTTAAAAAGTTAGTCTGTTTTTTTATTATTATTAATTAAATTAAACTGTAGTTGGAATAATTACAACTGATTGTTGCGCTAGGTAACAGCATTGCAAACATTTACAAAAATAATACAAGCAATTAATGTAATTAAACAAAATACATGTGGCAAATAAATACGCAACGGAGTAATAGGGAGAAAAGACAAAGTACAGCTAAAATTGTTGATAACTAATGGAAGTTCACTATTTTCTCAAATCAGTATATACCAGTATTCTGACACCCGAATTAGCTAGCAAGATTTAAAAAAAAAAAAAAAAACTACAGTCGTGAAATATTTTTTTATCGTGTTATGTATGGTATATTTTACAATTCATTTTAAAAATAATACTTGATTCTGTCAAAAGTTCTGTGATTTCATTTTTCATTTGTTTTTCTTTTGAATGTGTCGCTGGACATTAATAAGGTAAAATGCCCCAATATAAAAGAAACTAAAAATGTAAAATACTTACCATATCATCTATTTAAGGATGTTCTAAACGATTACTCCAGGTGTAATATTTCATTGAGGACAAACCAACCATAAATAATAACAAGAAAAAAAAAAAACTTCTATAAAATACTGCAAAGAGTAGATACCTATAAAATACTATCATTGAAAACGTTCATTATTAAACACACGACTAACAACCTGAGAAGTCTTTACTTTGCTTTTTAGTTGTCAGTCTTTGTATGTACTGAGTACAGTCAGTAAAATATTATCACGCTGTTATTGTGTTCGGTTCTGTGAGATCTGTTTACCTCTCAGTAAGAAAAATATAGAACGCTGGCTTTTATTGTCTGTTATGTTCGTTCGTTCTTTTTTAATCATACAAAAATGATTTTATTGATCGTCTTGCTATTGTTAGGCTTCATTGCAACATCGAATAAATCTGCAGGTGACCGCGGGCACATGCCAAACTGAAATGTCCTTCTGCCTCATTTACTACAGTACTGTTGTCATTATTGTTTTTTTTTGCAGTCAGAAGAACAAAAACTTCATAAGAGGTCAGTTATTGAGCCCCCAATGGGGGTGTCCAGTCCAACTGTAGCTCTTGAAGTTGACCTGTACTTGCTGTAAATCCTGATTTTCGCCTTACCACGTTCTTCCATAGAGCATGCTAGGGTTGACCATGCCATTGCTGTAGTCTACGGTTGCGTTGTCCATCTGTGACATGTTGGCCACCTGGTTATGGAGAGACTGGGCACTAGGGGACATTTCTTCCAAGTCTGAAGCTTGACTTAAAGAATTAACTTGTTGGTTCTGGTGCTGATGGACAGCGTTGTTAGAAGACGACAATACACCATTGGAACTATTCTGCTGTTGGGATACTTGACTAGTTGATGAGGTATTGGTACTGTTCTGGCAGGGCTTCCCATCCTTTACTAGTACCGGCACAGCCACACGGCGGGGGGACTGTTGTTGGCACAGGTTACTTTCTTGCTGGAGCTGCTGGGTGACTTTGTCCTTTGCTTGTCTCTTCATCTTGTACCTGTGATTCTGGAACCAAATCTTCACTTGAGTAGGGGTGAGGTGGATCATGCTTGCCAGGTGCTCCCTCTCAGGGGCTGAGAGATACTTCTGTTGCTTGAACCTCCTCTCCAGTTCATACACTTGCGCCTGAGAGAAGAGGACTCTTCTCTTCCTCCTAGGTGCTGCGTGAAGAGGGGCCATTGACTTGGCAGCTTCTGCTATACCTTGCAGAGTCCCCATTCCGGCCATATTCATACCCGCAGACGGTCCCATAAATCTAGAAACTGACAGATATGGGGTTAGCGTGGTGACACTTCAAGTATTCATCCAACACTTCAGTTGACCTAACTCAAGGGTTAGATCCTAAGAACTATGTTCTAACTATCGACAGATTCACACACATAAAGTAATCTACGTGTAACAAATCTAAAGCCAAGTGGCTCTCTAACTATACAATACAATATTCTTTAGAACCGTCAAGCACAAACAACAGGTCATAAAGTACATTTGGAAAGAAGGTCATACTTACTTGTTGAATACCTGGGGTCAGGGTTGGCTCCATACCAGCCTGTAGCAGCAGCGCTATTCCTCATGGTATCTTGGTAAGTGGAGATATCTCCCATATTGCTAATGCTTCCATTGCAGTAACCTCCCATTGCGCCATGTGAAAACTGCGAGACACTGTGTGGCATGTGATAGGTGGTGGTCACTGTGGCATTGTGGCCCATGCTGTGCTGTTGCATCCCTGTCTGAGAAACGTGAGTCTGCCTGTAAGCTCCTAGAGAGGTGCCCAGGTTGCCACCGTTGTCCATTCCACCAAACTTCTTGTAGGACTCTTCAATGGGACTGAGGATGTCGGTGACTGAAAAAGGTGTAGTATGCTTTGGGCTCAACGACATGGTTCAGCCACCAAGCAGGTAAAAAAGTGGTGATCTGATCAATGTTGTGTAGTGTCAATTCTCTCTCCTTATGGATGTCTACGTAAGAGAGTGTTTGGAGGACGCCTGAGATCCTATTGATCGCCTTACAAAGTAGGCGAGCCCTAAGCTCTCTTATCTCGGGTTTATTTTAGCCTGTAACCAGGTTTACAACACACACTGGAGTGGGAGGGAATGGGAGGCCTGGGAGGGGCGACATGGAACCATGACACAATTCCCAGTCACACGTTGCAAACATAATTAGTAAGGTTGCAGTTACTTTCCTAATGACGACCATAGTGTCAGCCAGCCAGCCAGCCATTCTGGAGGCAGATCTCTGGATCAGGAATGCAAGTTACACTCTCAGGCTTGTCCATGGATAATCAGTGCACCTCTGAGGCTCCTGGTAACGGTAAGAAAGATATACCAGTACAATGTGACATGTATACCTGCAGACAGATGATGAACCTGTCCATCATGTATATCAGAACTTTGGTGCATACAGACAATAATGAGTAATGGGTCACAGATCAATATTATCTAACAGAGGGAAGAGAAAGCAACCTTACCTTGTAAGTATAGTTACATGCTATCTATCTATCTATCTATCTATCTATCTATCTATCTATCTATCTATCTATCTATCTTTGGCGAATACTGTTGTTGATTGATTTTGTGTTTTGTATTTAATTCATATACTTTTATAAACATAAAAATAAAAACATAAACACAAATAATCCCACCCTGACATATCAATCGCTATCCATTGACACCTGCACTTCCAGCAACAAGTACTAATGAGTTTCACTCTTCATTGCTGTCACCTACTGTACCTCCATCATTCTACACCATAACGGAGAGAATACGCTTAACGAATGTAACTTGTGAATTGCAGAGTTATCCCCAGCCAATAAGTGCCTGGGGCACATTCCACAAACATCTCAATGAGGATTAAAAACCTAAAAAAAAAAATCCCCACATTTATTGTATCCAGAATTCTCGGTTAGATTTTCACGTCTATTGTGCCACAGGGACAAAACGAATACCAGATATTGCGGTATTAATTAAAATTCCAACACCTTTGCCAACCATGCAAGGAAACCCTAGTGTCCTTGTCACATCTGCAGAACTCGTCACCTCTGTCACCTGGGAAAATGCTAATGAGAAACCTCCAACCAGCACGTATTGTCCTGGGGATACCTATAACTTGGGTATAGTAGTCAGATACAGACAAAGCAGGAATTCTTCATTGCGGATTTATGAAAATGATGATAATAATAATATCATTATTATAAAAAAAAAACAACAACACAGCAATGCTATACTACTAATAATAATAATAATATTGAACACTACTCTATTCAGTAATTTGAAATAGATTATGTATGTGCGTTTGTGTGTGTAATATATATATATATATATATATATATATATATATATATATATATACACACTGTATAGTCCAAAAAGACTGAAGACAGGCACCCTATTATATATATATATATTTATATCCAACATATATATATATAGTATATCTATCTATCTATATATATATATATATATCAGTTAATGTAGTGAGTGCAGAGCCCCTACAATTTCTGTTTAAACAATGTGGTCACAAGCCATAGGGTACCCCAAAACTAGGAAAGGTGCTTGCCAATGTTTAGTGTAATATATATATATATATATATATATATATATATATATATATGTGTGTGTATATATATATATATATATCGAATAATATTACAAGTATAATGGGTATTAATTACAAAAAGATTATGTATGTATGTATGTATGTATGCATGCATGCATGTATGTGTGTGTATATATATATATATATATATATATATATATATATATAAATGAAATCTATTTAATAAATGTACAAGTATTAATTACTTTTTTACACGTTTTAATGATCTGATCATGATAAATCACAATAAACATTTCCCCTTTACAAGTTATAAAGCACATAGAACAACACAAATACAAGCTCATCTATCTATCTATCTATCTATCTATCTATCTATCTATCTATCTATCTATCTATCTCTGCCTGCCTATCTGTGTACTCTATCAGATCATCTGCATCATTGATGATAGTGGATCTATAATTCGGTATATGTCTGCCTTACAGTACCTGTGTGATCTTGCAGTAGGACAGCACCAGTGGAAGGTGAGGATGGGTACCCCACCCATGGGAGAGAGGTCTCTCAGCTCTCACTGTAATATCAGGTGGAGGAGATCTGTTTGGCACTATCATGATCATTCATATATTCGGCTCTATAGCCAGTGATGTGCGTAGATCCGGTTATTTCAGGTATGTGTTCTGGGAGTTTGTGGGTTCATGCTGAGGGACCGAAGTGGCTGCTCATAAAGCACATGGCCAAGTATAGCTAATGGCTGCTCATCAGCTAAGAAAGGAGGATTTTTCCCCTTAGCCACTTAAACCTGGAAATAAAAGGTGTGTGTTTATTTTCATTATTTGTATTTCTGTACATAAGGGGTTCTGTAGATTGGAGTAAGAGGGTCAAAGGATGCTTAGGAGGCCCTGAGTAATACTGAGAGCTACTTTACAAAGTGCCGGTAAGAGAACTCATTGGTTCGACCCATTAAGGATTTAACCCTTTCCTAGAGAACTCTGCCACATGCTTCCTGCTGCAGACACCGGGATGGATCCAGTGCACAAACCACCTGTGGTTTCTCTGGTGTATTTCCATTCTGCTTTGTTTATTGAATCCATTCTCATGGTATGGTGGAACACCTTGCTCTGTGTGTTACACCAACAATATGCGGCTGTTTAGCCGCATCCTGCCATCGCAGGGGTTAGGTTATCACCCTGACTGTCTTATTGCCATTAACCTTTAATCATTGCCTTGGATCTATACCGGATAATGCCGCCTGGTATAGTGCTAATCTGTCATGGCGCACTACTTATATTGGCGAACATCAATGTATGTATAATCTACCCAGTATCTGCTGTACAGACATTGGACCGTGGTGGGACACAGTACATACATACTGTACATACAATGACAATAATCTTTTGCCATGATCAATTTACTACTCTGTTTCCTTGTTAAAAAAAAACAGTTGCCCAGTGTTTTGTTATGAATGACTAATGCGATGCATTTATGTGTCATTGTGCTAAGCAATTATATTGTCTATAATATAGTATTGCAATGTCGTCTCTAATGTTAGCTACACACACACACACACACACACACACACACACACACACACACACACACACACACACACACTATATATTTATATATATAATCTATATTATCTATCTATCTATCTATCTATCTATCTATCTATCTATCTATCTATCTATCTATCTATCTATCTGTCCATCACCCTCCTAGGTGCTCCTGGCGGGGAGCCCAACCGACCAATATATAGAGGGCGGCACTCGGTCTCAAAGAAACGGCGCTACTGCGGTCTATTTGTTTGAGACCCCGTGCAGCCTACTATGGATTGGTATATATATTTATATATGGATAGATATATACATAAATAAACACACACACACACACACACACACACACACACACACACACAAACAAACACACATAACGATGATTATACTAGCGATCCGTAATATGTTATGCTATGTTATAGACACTGCGACCTGGTTACTTTGCCTATCAGTGACCTTCTTTGTGAATAGTTTGCGTCCCATACTTGTAGCAGCTGGGGGACTGGTCCTGGCTGTCGTTACACAAGTAAGTAGATGAGTATCGCCGCTCTGTTTTATAGGGGCCGATGTATGCAGGTGTTGTACAAGGAATGATGCAGTTTGCAATCGACAAACATCAAGTAATAAATTCAATGAAAAACGTGGAATGGAATACTTTATTAGATACTATCTATCTATCTATCTATCTATCTATCTATCTATCTATCTATCTATCTATCTATCTACCTACCTACCTATCTTACATATTTGCCTCCTCTGTTACAGGTTTTGAGGTGCAGTTAATATATAATAGCGTCAACTGCAGTATACTGTATGTGTTTCACATTGTACAATACATTACATTGATATATATATATATGATGTTCCTTTTTGCAGCATATCGTTTGGCTACAGATTGCTTACATAACCCTGGTTAAAGGTATAGTACAAATAATTTTCTACTTTTACTTTAAATAAGGGTACCAAATACACATTTATTTTAATCATTGTGCAATATTACGTATAATAATTTCATAGTACGTTCAATTTTCTAAAATGTAAGTCTCTTTGGCTAAACTATTTCATTGATCTTGATGTGATCATTTCACTAAATATAATTGTATAGCTATTACAGAAAGGATACCCCAAATTCCAAACGGTGTTGTTTAGCTAATTTTGGTATCATACTCAGAATAATGAAAACAAAGGAAATGTTGCAATTAAAAATGTTCCTGAGCAGTAAAGAATGGAGGCCAGTCTTGCTTAATCACTAGGTAAATTAGCAGTCTATGGTAAAGGGTCTATTGTGTAACCATGGAAACACTACCTCTTCAAAAATAGAAACTATTTGTATTTAACCCATTCATTATGTCCAGGTGCTTCTTATCTGTATCTTAATGAATTATTTATTTAATTAAAAATAGTTTATAAAGCATATTGTTCTGCGGTCAAACTGTGAAGTTTACTAGTTACTAGTTGCTGCTGTATTTAAGAGTAAACAGTAAAAGTAGGTTCACGGTGATAGGCAAAACCCAGTAAGGAGCCAGAGTTAGTAGTAAGAGTAAAACAAGGAGCAAATAGCACCTGGAACAAACCATTTTGCAATCCAAGGGGGGGGGGGGGGGGGTGCTAATGCATTCATGTTTTTGCATGCAGTGAAAGTATTGTCTGCTTTTGTACAGTATGCAGCCAAAAAAATATCTGGCAGCTTTTGATTTTACACTGAAATGTAGAAATAAGCAAAGACATGCAATTCACAGTTATAATACTCAAGTTCAGAAGATTTCATATATATATATATATATATATATATATATATATATATATATATATAATATATATATATAAAAAATGGAATATGGTATATCGTTGATAAGAGCTACCAAATTGTTGTTAAATCTAAAGCTGACGCCAAATCTATATGTTATCACTTGGATTTATGTTAGATCCAGGGGTTCCTGATTAGAAAGCTTTGTTGAACAGTCTCTCTGGCCACTCAATGACGTAGTAAAGAGACTGTACAACAAAACTTCCCAAACAGGATCCCTCAGGATTAGACAACATTAGGACTGGTGTGTTGTTTATATGCTAATGTGAATTCCATTTCTAAATAAAGGAATAATTATCATATGAAATATTCACTATGTCCCAAAAAAGTGGAAGCACATACACTTCAACTGTATCCACTGTTTATAAATGGAATACATCAAGCAGTTCATGTTTTCCAGACAATCTGTGAATATTTAAAAATGTGACATAATACCCCATACACACTAAGAGATATTATAAATTCTATTGGTCATTTTTGCCCTTCTCAGCGAAATTTTTATATCAGAGGTTCTCAAACTAGGTTGCTCTGGGACCCCATAAGGCCATATAAAAATGATTACAGGACCCCAGGAAGTCACCGCAGAATGGACACTGCAAGTGTGATCAGTGAAGTGAAGTGACCACTTTTGTGAAAGGGAAACAGTGGGTAATGGGGAGATAGAAAAGGGTGACATAGGGATGGAAGAGGGAGGGAGTGAGTGAGTATTTACGTACCGTCTCCTCAGTTCACAGACACATTAGCCTGACAGTCAGCAACATGGAGTCGTGACCCCATGCTGAGGTGGTCAGGACCCACTTTGGGGTCAGGACCCCCAGTTTGAGAACTGCTGGTTTATATTATTGTTCATTATTTTAACAAGGTGTGCTCCCGGTCATGAATGAACCTCCCGTAGTCTGTGCTACATGAGCAATGTGGACTATATCGTCACCAAGGCATGCAAGCAGCAGGGACACGGTGACATCACTGAACGATTAAAGACATTAATGTTGAAGAGTTTCAGCGAATGCGTATGGGGCATGAATTCACATATGTAAACAGCTCTGTACAGTTATGGGAATCTCAGAAAATGCCTGAAAACGCATGTAAATCGATGTGTCTGTAGACCACACAGTGATTTAAATGCGTGGCCCCGCCAGTCTGAATCTGGAGGGGATTAATAACCAGCATGCAGGTTGTTAATCGGTCGGGGCCAGTGTTCTCAGAAGGAGAACACTGACCCTGACACCTCGCTCAGCACACAGCACTCCGCAGCACTGTGTGCTGAGAGAGACCGAGCGTTCTCAGTGAAGTAGCTTCGCTCAGAACGCTCGTCGGCCTGTGTGTAGGGCCCTTTAGCCTTGGTGTACTGGGATGGTTGGCTGTAAATCTGTTTGCAAGGAATGGTAGCCATTACATTATATATGCAAAATTGTCCTCTATGGACTGCTATGGAAGCTAATTGAATTGCCTCTTTCTCTTTGTATTATTGGGCCTTTGATCTGTCACTATAACACAGAACAGAAGTTTATATACATATCTGCAGTTCCTGACCTACATTTGGAACAAGTGTGATTATCCCTACACTTATTATATCGGTGTCTCCCCTGAACAATATGCTCTATAGTCCTATTTCTTCTTTTGAATTCCTTGGATCTATCACTGGCACAGAGAAAGGGCCATCATACACAGAAAGTATACCACCTAGATTTGGTGAAGTGCATTCTAAGAAAGCGTTTTGTGTGCTAATGCACTATGGGCAATATAGGGTCATGCACACATATGCAATTTGTATCTCCACTTGGGGATGTGTTGGAGTAAGTGAGCTGCAATAGGGGATTCCCTGGTAGGCTCAGTTCATAGAGGTTGTATTGGTGGGATTGTGGGTTATGCAGAGTTCAGCCTATCTTTCGCACCAAGCACAGGGCTAGTTGAAGTGCACGCAGATAATGATGATGGCTATGTAACCAAGCATAGAGGTGCGGGCGGACTGACCTCAGCTCTGCACATGGGTAATTACACGCATTTAGTTCTGTGGATGTATTTGTTATTGGAGGAATTAAACTCAACTTGAAACCGGCTCTTTGTCCGTCCCACAGCAGTGATTATGAACTTTGCAGTGGATTATGATAAATCTTTGTGAACTATGATAGATAAACAGTCATCTTGGTAGTGAAGAACTAAAATGTTCCATTTCTTATGCTCTACCTAAATTCTACAAGAGGTGTTTTGTTTTGCACTGAGCAATCTTATATTATACCTATATGATATACCTAATCAAGTATTTTCATGCCATGGGTCAGGATGACTTTCCGGGAGTCCAAGACTGTATTACAACCTACCAACAATATACTGTCTGCTGCCGGCATTTTTAGTACCTTCTAAAAATGAATTGCGAGCTATTTGAAAGACATATATCATAACATTACTATATTCACCAGCATGGGCCCTTATTCTGGTTGGTGTGGTAATATCCGCGTGCGTTCGTGCCGCCAATGTTTTGTGTCTGCGCATGTGCAGAGGCGTCTCTGTGCATGTGCGAGCGGGACGCACGGCCACATTCCGCATCAAATGTGTACACTACGAACAGGGGGTGGAGAGGGGCGTGAAGGGCTGTTTGGGCTCATTAACATATGCATACGCCCCGCGTTTCATGGGCGTTCCCATGCAAACGCTGGGCGTACGTATGGTAATGCGGCCGTGACGCACGTGTAGGGGGCGGACATATGACATTGTCGGATGTCAGCTGCCCGCCCAGATCCCTGCTTTTGCACGGAGAAATACCCGTGTGGTCTGAGGTTGCGGGAGCTGCGACCATCGAATGATGGGGGAGGTTCCCTGAGATGGAGGAGGTGTATTCATGAGAAATACGCGTGCGGTCCGTTCGGACAGCTTCTTACCGCGTACGGACGGAGTTGGCGATCCATATGGAAGGTGGGGTTTAGGACGTACGGTGCTGGCCGCATATTCGGATCCGGCCGCACCGATCAGAATAAGGGCTATGGTGAGGATATGGGTCATTAGGTCGAGCAACTGAAGTAAAAAAAAAATGGGGTCAACCACTGAAAGTCCACATGGGTTAGGTTGACACTTAAAATAGGTTAACATACTTAAGGTTGACATGGTTGGAAGGTCGACACAAGCATTAGGTCGACTAGGTCTAGATCGACTGTGAAAAGGTTGACATGAGTTTTCACTTGTCTTTGTCCTGAATGTCAACATGGAAGCCGTATTGGTGCACTGCATCCCCTCATATGGCTCGTGCATCGGGAACGGTGCTTCGCTATGCTCGGAACACTATTCTTTTCACTCTCCACACCATAGTGGATGGTAGCGCATGAAATACCACCTGTCGGCGCATGTTGGCTTAAAAGAAGTGAAAAACCCATGTTGACTTTTTGAATGTCGACCTAATGCTTGTGTTGATCTTTTGACTGTTGACCTAGACGCTGTCGACCTAATGCTTGTATTGATCTTTTGACTGTTGACCTAGATGCTGTCGACCTAATGCTTCTGTCGATTTTCCAACCATATCAACCTTCCGTGGTTGACCCAATTTAGACTTTTTATCCAGAAAATTGACATTGTTTTTAAATGAAATGTTTTATTAAAACACCAAACTGTACAATAAGAATGAAGCATGATATACTTTGCATTGACAGAAAAATATGTACATGAGTGCAGTATTGACACTATTTCAGAATAACATCCTTCTCATTTTACAATTTCCTTAATAAAAGTAAACCTGTGTTAAACAACATAAGTCTTTATTGTTTGCTTTAACAAAATTTGTCTCATTAAATATCCAAATCTATGTGTTATGACAGCTATGTTCAAATTCTTAGCTTCTAACGGTTAATACGGTGTTCCTTATCTAAAAGACACTCTATCCAGTCCATATTGAAGACATGAAAAAGCTTAGTCTTAAAAAGTTGTAACGTAGGATGTGTAGCGCCGATCCGTGTCTGCAGCACAACCTGTGCACCACCGCACTAATCATCAACAACAGTCTCCTACATCCACTGGCCATTCTCTGTTCTTCAGGTAGAATACCAAAAATAGCCCAGTGATCAGTAAAAGGAACAAAATTCACTAAATGTTCGAGTGTAAATTTTCTAACCTGAAGCCAAAATATTTTGAGCATTGGACAGCTCCAAAAATAGTGATAGAGATCCGCTTCTCCCGTCTGACATCGGGGGCAAGATGCCGATGTTGCCATTCCAGCCAGGAATTTCCTACGAGGGGGAAAGGTATTAAAATTTACATTTTTATTTGTTTGCCAACTTTTTTTGTCCCCCTAGCTATAAACAAAATGCAAAAATAATTTAATTTTGCCAGGAGGCCTACCCGATTTCTCACAGCAGTGTATGCTCAGCAGATCACCTGCGAGCCACCGGGACCTTCCCGGGCAGCAGGGTCGCATGTGATCAATCAAGGCCCACATACACTAACTTGATTCGGGCCGATTTCGCCTATTCCTGACGGCACGGGCCGAGAAATCAGCCCAAATCAGGTCAGTGTGATATCCCCCACAGGTCCGATGCGTGGTCCCAATATATGAGGTCGGAAGTTGGAAAAGCATGGGATTTCTCGGCCCGTTTCAGCAGGAACAGGGGAAATTGGCCCAAATCGAGTTAGTGTATGGGGGCCTTAAGATCTTGAAAAGATATGTCATAAATGATCTCTGACTAATTACTGGGTGTGAGATGGAGAGCTTCCAATGTGTTATTCATATACAGGTAATGCTGTTTACCTGGGCCTGAAATGAAGAAGAGAGTTTGTATTTTTTTTAAAAATATATTTCGTTAAATGATCCTTTTTTAAGCATAGCAGTACAACTTTCAAGTTAACTCTGCTGTTTGTTATACAGTATGAATCAATGAGCATCCCTTATAGTGTAAATTAGGGGGACAACGAGCGCAACCCAGGCAGGTTAGACTAACTAACTGACAAAGAGTTCCAGTAATATTTGTAATATTCTTTGTGCTGAATAACTTCATAATTTCTACTCTGCTTACTTTTCTGTCCAGGGCTTCCTGAATGCATCAACAGCATTGTGCCTAAGTGAATAAAATGTCTTCTTTTTTAAATAGTACAATGATTGAGTAATAATAAACCTATCCATGATGAGAAGGAAGTTCAGTGACAGACCAGAACTCAACACACCAACAATGTGGACCTCATCTGCAAAAGATAAATAGAACCATTCTCGTAATCTTTTATGCAGCTATTGAAAACAGATAATATCATTGTTTATGACAACATTGTTGTTTTGTTTTTATATTTTGGCGGACGTAACCTTGTAGCCAACTACAGAGTACACGGGGGTTATTTTAATAAATATACCTAAATGGAATTTGCAAAAATGTATGTATTTATAACAGCCATATGAATTACTGAAATGTTCTGAACGCTCGTGGGAGAATTATTGACCTTACTTTTTTTTTTTTAAACAAAAATAATGAAATAAATAAATGGGAAAACTCTGGGTTTAATAGTACATAGTACTGGCATTGTTATTATGTAAATTAAGCTCCAGCAATCCGATATAAAAAATAATAATTGACCAAATAAGGCCCTACAGTACATACATTTAATGTTCATTTAACATGTGCTGTGCTACAGTGGGTTATGTCATTTCAGTATGTTTACATGTCTTCACACAGTTGGGCGTATATATATATATATATTTATATATATATATGTATCATCTGCATCACGTACATCATCATCTATTGCTGGTTCTTTATGGTGCGCTGAGGTTTTTTTAATCCCTGGGATATGTTTCAAACCTTCCAAAATATCTTCACACATATCTCTCGTAAAATTGAATATGCCCCATAACATTTAAATTAATGCTAGTCCTGTTTATACTTAAAAACTTGCTCCAAGTGCCTGAGTGGCCATTGCTCTTAACCGTAGGTGTGCGCACATTGAGTGTTAGGGGTGCACAGGCACCCCCTAATGCTGTGCCCCACCCTTATGAACACATCAATACCAGCAATACCCTTAACCATAGGGGCCAATTTATGTTTTTGCTGGTGGGTGCTCAAGCCAAAAATATTGGGGAGTGGCTTCATGGGGAATGGGCGTGGCCACAAATAATTCTGATTTATATTACACAGCACAGTTGTATCCAATATTGAAATTATGGCAGCAGTGCCAAATACATAAATGCCCCCACAGTGCAGGTACATAAATGCCCCCACAGTACCTGTGCCAGCTACAAGGGAGGGGGAGTGCAGTGGGAAACACACACGAATGGGCCGCTACTGAGCAGGTGGGTGCTCATCAATTTCCGTGGGTGCTCGGGCCCTCAAGCACCCACAGAATTGGCACCTATGCCCTTAACCAAAGACTTTTGCTTTTATTATTATTATTATTATTATTTTCAGTTTCTTATATAGCGCAGCAGATTCATTTGCGCTTTACAATAGTAAACAGTGATAAAACAAACTGGGTAACAACAGACAGACTTAAGAGGTAGAAGGGCCCTGCTGCAAGCTGTATTCCATTTAAAGAAGCGCCCATCAATCAATTATACAGTATGTGTGTTTGCATTGTTTATTGTACTAGACCATTGTCATATCACTACATACCTGTGTCATCCATATATGTTTATGACTGTATTTGCATGTACTGTTACACAGAGTAATTAGAAGATTAACACTGAAATAGGCAGGAGATTTTGGTGTGGCTGAGAGACTTTTTATATTGTAGCAAGTGCCAATAGATGATGGAAGACACGCCTGATTGGCGGTGTTAGACACGCCCAATAGGTGGAGCTATGCACACTCCTTTGACGGTGCACCCCCTAATAAAATGTGCCGCGCACGCCTATGCTCTTAACCAATCACACGTTGGAAGACACTCCATCCTTACAAATTGAAGCAGATTGTCTCAGAAAATATGTTTTATAATTAATGCAAACATGTATATGCTTAACTGTATATGTCCAATATTTAGGGGGAAATTTAATAGGATGAGAGATTTAGTAAGAAGTCTTCAAGTTTTTTTAAAGCAGCAATCATTTATACGGCAAATTTTGCAGTGTAAGTGATTGCCGCTTTAAAAAAAACCCTGGAGATTTCTTACCAAACCTCTCATTTTCTGAATCTCTCATCCTATTAAATTTCACTCTATGGATCAGATGTACTAAGCTTCAAAAGTGATAAAATAGAGAGTGAAAAACAACCAGCCAATCAGCTCCTGCCTGACATTTTTCAAACACAGTATGTGACATGGCAGGTAGGAGCTGATTGGCTGGCTGTTTATCACTCTCCATTTTATCACTTTTAAAGCTTAGTACATCTGGACCTATGTATTTTCTATAATTTACAGCAAGTTGCATTGTGATCATTATTTATTTAGCAGCAGGTAACATCCGATGAGCTGACCTCATCGGATGTTAGCTGCTGCCCGCCCACTTCCTCCCAAGCGTTCACGCATATGTAAGTGACTTGAGAGTCACTTATATACTTTTATATGCACGCACCTTCGCCATTACTCGATGCTCGCCGACCATCAAATAATGTGGGTGTTCCTTCGCAGTTTGCAAATGGATGTTTATGTTAAACACCCATTCGCAGCCAGTGCGTGTGAACACATGCTGCAAGGTGGGGTGGGCGGCTCAGCATACACTGGGTGGGGGTTTGGTGGACTCGCAAGGTTGTGAATTCGCAGCCTTGCAAATCAACCATAATAACCCTCAATTTGTAATTAAATATCTTTTAATTAAAATAATATTTACATACAACCGTAATCTCCTTTTCATTTGGACACATCTTGTAATATCATCTTGTAATATAAGATAAATCCATGACAGTAAATACCTTTGGATGGAGACAACCTCATTCATTGGTAACATTTTACATTTGTTTCCAGTGACACATTTTGGCTCAGCACGCTCCTCTTAGAACATCATGCAAAACAAAAATCTTTTATTTTTATTATTATTATTATTATTTTAAAATATAAAATTTTTTATTAAACATTAACTTGTAAGTCATCCAGTACACAGAAAAAGAGGGACTGTAAACTGAAATTAGATGGTAATAAAAAGCAATTGAATCCGAATTCCTGGGAGTGTTCGACATCACACCTGTATGTGTTTAAATGAAATCTGATCCCAAATTTGTTATGTTGTTGACATGTTCCCCAATCCGCTCTCTCCCATACCTCTTAACACAGGTAATTTATATCTTACCTGCTAAGGGAATATACACATCAAACCTCAATTTACACAAATGTTCCAAGGTCTCTTCCAAGCTCATAGGTTTATGGAGTAAACAGAAATCACGACATGTCAAGGAGGCATCATTTTACGCCATGTTGAATGTTTATCGGACAACCGCGTATGCACTTGGTATGCTGTGCGCATGTGTGAGCTGTCCGTGCGAAGGCAGCCAGTGATGGCTGCTCGCAGGGTGATTGACACCGGCCATTTGGGGGCGGTAACCCTGCATTTTCTGGGAGTGCCCCAGAATATGCAGGCGTTCCCTGGCTGTTTGGTGGGAGGGCTGCTGACATCATCAGTGGTCTCCTTCTCCTCAAGTCCTGGCTCACTCGCAAACAAAGGGGAAAACCATTTGTTGGTGAGCGACTGTGAATGGTTTTCCCCTCGTGTGCACAGATGCACATGAGGGGAAAACCTTCATGCTCAAGGACTTAATGAACAGATTAAGGGACTCTTAAATATAGAAACAAATCTTGCTAATGGGTGCAAATTTTCCCCTTTATACGCCATACCGAGTTGCTAGTGGTGAAAGACAATTTTGTGTCTACATGCAGAGACAATACAGTCCTGCATCCCACAGGTAAAACCCACCACTGACCTGTGTCCTAGTCTGAGTCTTACATATAGAGCAGATATATATGTCCGATGGATGTCTGTAATCACGTTAGTATGTTGTTTTTAAATATCTGCATTGGGACACAACGTAACATATCGATGCCCCTGGATATCTGTTTCCTCTACCTTCTCTAACTGCACCCCCCCCCCCCCTCACATCAACTGTCAGTGAGTCCAGGACAGTGGTGTTTGGAGTGGCATTAGGTGTGGCTTCACTTTTTGAATTTTGGACTGTGCTGCAGGCTCACATCTGCAACTGCCACTGGCAAGGAAGTCAAGGAAGCGAGCATTTTGTAACTAATGGAATGGGTCATGTTGGAGGGTATGCAACACCGGATATCAAACTCTGCATTCCTGAGCTTGTAGTGTCCGGTCCGGCATTCCGTGGTCTGTCCGGGTCCAGTTTTTACCCATACCCTACTGCTGGTGGCTTGTGCTTAGGATCTGAGAGCAAAGCATTGCCTGGGTTGAAAGCCCACAGAATATTTCTACATAAATTTGTATTTTACTTTTAATATATTCCTATACTTTAACACGGAGAACTCCATAGAGAATGTTTTGCACAAGACGTGTGCTGTCTAGATCTCATATATATGTCTATTTTTCCATGCACTACAGTATCTACTAAATCGACTGACTCCATTACATTCCTCATAATAATGCAGAAGCTGTATAGAGTTAAATATTTCTGAGAATACAAAGAGTCTAAAGTGTGTGATACAAAGAGATTGCTGCTGAAGTAAAGAATAAGAGAAGCCAGATGGTTCTGTGTATTTGTTATTTTCACTCTAATGTATATTGATCTAAAGAGGACTGCTAAAATATTTCTTCCACCAAAGCACTCTTGTGAGTGAGGCCGGTCCCCTAGCAACAGCTCACCGGCGAGCAGGCTACACCTCACAATACCTTTCACAGAAATCTGTTCTCTTCCTTTTTAAAGGTTCCCTTAGAATCCCTTGGAAATATATATGACAGCCTGGAAATGGATTTTGCAGCAGGGAATAAAAGAGTAATCTGCCCTTTACAGGTGAAGTATCAAAATAAGAAAACCCGGGCGCAGTGCCGTGAACTGTATTCTCGATGAGCTTATTTCTAGATGACTGTATGAAAACCTGCCTATTGTGGGCTCATTTTGTAATTATCCTGAATTATGATATGTTTTATTATGAGAATTAATGTTAATCCATTGCACTCAGTGGCCCCTCATTACTGTCATAGTATCATTATTCCTTATTGTACAGCCTATTTCTATTTAACTGCTATACTGACCATAATTAGTCAATTACTATTAGATAACAGTGACATAATTAAGATAATTTGCAAAGAAGCTGATCCTTCAGGGTATGTGCTGATTTTATTGACGTCATACGACTATTTTTTACTTAACTGCATGTCTATAGGAGATGCAGTTATAATCCCGGCCGCCGGGATGCCGGCTGCTGGAACCCTTATGCTAAAATGTCAACTGTTGCCAGAACACGCCAGCCTGCATTCTGAATGTAAGTATTCCATGGTGGGTTAGGGTCAGGCCTGGGAAAGGGGGGGGGGGGGGTTTGAATGACTTAGTGGTCCTCAAACTATTTAGCTCTGAGACCCCATCAGATAATAAAAATAATTACAGGACACCAGCAAGGTCTTGCAGAAGGTCATCACATCACATGTGTGTTGAGCAGACAGCACATGCATGGTAGCATTGTGGAGGCACAAAGTGATTGGAGGATTCTAACATAACAGACAATTCAACAAATTTTTCAGACTCTTTGAATAACTGACCGAGATTTGAAAAGTAATCAGCCTGATGGTCAGCAACATGGATTCGTGACCCCATGCTGAGAAGGTCAGGACCCACTTTGGGGTCAGGACCCACAATTTGAGAACCACTGACTTAGAGTAAAGCTGCAAGGAGGAAGGAAAGGGTAAGACTGCTGGGAGGAGTGGTAAAGTTTAGTTGTTGGGGTATGGGGGTACTATGGTTGGTCACTAGTGTGGAGGGATAGGGTCAGGCTGCAGTTGGGTGGTATACTGTTATGTTTTAAACGGTGATTGTTAGGATTAGGGGTCGGGGGAAAGGGTAAATTCACCTATGGAGCCCCTGTCGGGATTCTCCATACTGTATCAGGATGCTGGGGTCAGTCTTTTGATTGCCAGCATCCCTGATGCAAAATCGTATTTTAGTCCTTCTTTACATATAGGTACATGAGTTAGGGTGCAAAAATGACAGCGAGTGTGTAGGAGAAGAGCTTTTCTCCTTTTCATGATATGGTCAGTTGGGCACTTGCTGGTATGGGGCAATGGCATATATGTGGCATTACAGCACATCTCAATATACTTTACCATCTGTGTCGATTATGCTTGGGAAGAGTAACCTGTGCCAGAGGAGCGAGGCACCCTGCCCGATGCATGCCATGCAAGGAGATGTGGTGCACAATTTTGGTTAGATGTGGCTTAAAATGTTAAATGACACCCAAAAAATAACATTGTGCAGACCATTTCCATGTCAACTTTATGACTTTGTCAACATTTTGTACTGGTTAACCTTTTTGCCAGTCTACCTTCTTCCTGTTGACCTGATAACCCCGTCAACCTCTTGACCCAGTTGACATATGCAACGTTAGCCATATGGGGTTGACCTATTGACTATAAATTACTTAGGGTTGACCCAATGGTCAGTATCTTATGACAGCATAGAGATGCCCTATGACAATGTTAGTAGTTTCCCTATTTGCACACAATATAATTGATTAATAAAACATCCTATGCTGTAGGCATGAGAGAATAGTGTAGTGACAATGTTAATATCTAATATGAATGTTGCACTTAGCATATAATATATATAACAATATTAACTTCCGTTAGTTTCCCTTTTATAATTAAATGAGCATTAATCTTCTTGCCAAAGTCCAATGTGACAACGACACTAATGTATAAAGTACCAAAGTCCAATGTGTAACTTCATGCAGTATAACAACCACACTAATGTATAAAGTACCAACGTCCAATGTGTGACTTCATGCAGTATAACAACCACATTAATGTATAAAGTACCAAAGTCCAATGTGTAACTTCATGCAGTATAACAACCACACTAATGTATAAAGTACCAACGTCCAATGTGTGACTTCATGCATTATACCAACCACACTAATGTATAAAGTACCAACGTCCAATGTGTGACTTCATGCAGTATAACAACCACATTAATGCAGAAAGTACCAACGTCCAATGTGTGACTTCATGCAGTATAACAACCACACTAATGTATAAAGTACCAATGTCCAATGTGTGACTTCATGCAGTATAACAACCACACTAATGTATAAAGTACCAACGTCCAATGTGTGACTTCATGCAGTATAACAACCACATTAATGTATAAAGTACCAAAGTCCAATGTGTGACCTCATGCAGTATAACAACCACACTAATGTATAATGTACCAACGTCCAATGTGTGACTTCATGCAGTATAACAACCACATTAATGTATAAAGTACCAAAGTCCAATGTGTGACTTCATGCAGTATAACAACCACACTAATGTATAAAGTACCAACGTCCAATGTGTGACTTCATGCATTATAACAACCACACTAATGTATAAAGTACCAAAGTCCAATGTGTGACGTCATGCAGTATAACAACCACACTAATGTATAAAGTACCAATGTCCAATGTGTGACTTCATGCAGTATAACAACCACACTAATGTATAAAGTACCAAAGTCCAATGTGTGACTTCATGCAGTATAACAACCACACTAATGAATAAAGTACCAACGTCCAATGTGTGACTTCATGCAGTATAACAACCACACTAATGTATAAAGTACCGCCATCCAATGTGTGACTTCATGCAGTATAACAACCACACTAATGTATAAAGTACCAAAGTCCAATGTGTGACTTCATGCAGTATAACAACCACACTAATGTATAAAGTACCGCCATCCAATGTGTGACTTCATGCAGTAAAACAACCACATTAATGAATAAAGTACCAAAGTCCAATGTGTGATTGCATGCAGAATAACAACCATACTAATGAATAAAGTACCAAACGTCCAATGTGTGACTTCATGCAGTATAACAACCACACTAATGAATAAAGTACCAACGTCCAATGTGTGACTTCATGCAGTATAACAACCACACTAATGTATAAAGTACTAATGTCCAATGTGTGACTTCATGCAGTATAACAACCACACTAATGTATAAAGTACCAACGTCCAATGTGTGACTTCATGCAGTATAACAACCACACTAATGTATAAAGTACCGCCATCCAATGTGTGACTTCATGCAGTATAGCAACCACACTAATGTATAAAGTACCAACGTCCAATGTGTTACTTCATGCAGTATAACAACCACACTAATGTATAAAGTACCAACGTCCAATGTGTGACTTCATGCAGTATAACAACCACACTAATGTATAAAGTACCGCCATCCAATGTGTGACTTCATGCAGTATAGCAACCACACTAATGTATAAAGTACCTCCATCCAATGTGTGACTTCATGCAGTATAGCAACCACATTAATGAATAAAGTACCAAAGTCCAATGTGTGATTGCATGCAGTATAACAACCACACTTATGTACAAAGTACCAACGTCCAATTTGTGGCTTCATTCAGTATAACAACCACACTAATGTATAAAGTACCAACGTCCAATGTGTGACTTCATGCAGTATAACAACCACACTAATGTATAAAGTACCTACGTCCAATGTGTGACGTCATGCAGTATACCAACCACACTAATGTATAAAGTACCAAAGTCCAATGTGTGACTTCATGCAGTATAACAACCACACTAATGTATAAAGTACCAACGTCCAATGTGTGACTTCATGCAGTATAACAACCACACTAATGTATAAAGTACCGCCATCCAATGTGTGACTTCATGCAGTAAAACAACCACATTAATGAATAAAGTACCAAAGTCCAATGTGTGATTGCATGCAGAATAACAACCATACTAATGAATAAAGTACCAAACGTCCAATGTGTGACTTCATGCAATATAACAACCACACTAATGTATAAAGTACCGCCATCCAATGTGTGACTTCATGCAGTATAACAACCACACTAATGTATAAAGTACCAACGTCCAATGTGTGACTTCATGCAGAATAACAACCATACTAATGAATAAAGTACCAAACGTCCAATGTGTGACTTCATGCAGTATAACAACCACACTAATGTATAAAGTACTAACGTCAAATGTGTGACTTCATGCAGTATAACAACCACACTAATGAATAAAGTACCAATGTCCAATGTGTGACTTCATGCAGTATAACAACCACACTAATGTATAAAGTACCAACGTCCAATGTGTGACTTCATGCAGTATAACAACCACACTAATGTATAAAGTACCGCCATCCAATGTGTGACTTCATGCAGTATAGCAACCACACTAATGTATAAAGTACCAACGTCCAATGTGTGACTTCATGCAGTATAACAACCACACTAATGTATAAAGTACCGCCATCCAATGTGTGACTTCATGCAGTATAACAACCACACTAATGTATAAAGTACCAACGTCCAATGTGTGACTTCATGCAGTATAACAACCACATTAATGTATAAAGTACCAAAGTCCAATGTGTGACTTCATGCAGTATAACAACCACACTAATGTATAAAGTACCAAAGTCCAATGTGTGACGTCATGCAGTATAACAACCACACTAATGTATAAAGTACCAACGTCCAATGTGTGACTTCATGCAGTATAACAACCACACTAATGTATAAAGTACCAAAGTCCAATGTGTGACTTCATGCAGTATAACAACCACATTAATGTATAAAGTACCAACGTCCAATGTGTGACTTCATGCAGTATAACAACCACACTAATGTATAAAGTACCGCCATCCAATGTGTGACTTCATGCAGTATTACAACCACACTAATGTATAAAGTACCAAAGTCCAATGTGTGACTTCATGCAGTATAACAACCACACTAATGTATAAAGTACCAAAGTCCAATGTGTGACTTCATGCAGTATAACAACCATACTAATGTATAAAGTACCGCCATCCAATGTGTGACTTCATGCAGTAAAACAACCACATTAATGTATAAAGTACCAACGTCCAATGTGTGACTTCATGCAGTATAACAACCACACTAATGTATAAAGTACCAACGTCCAATGTGTGATTGCATGCAGAATAACAACCATACTAATGAATAAAGTACCAAACGTCCAATGTGTGACTTCATGCAATATAACAACCACACTAATGTATAAAGTACCAAAGTCCAATGTGTGACTTCATGCAGTATAACAACCACACTAATAAATAAAGTACCAAAGTCCAATGTGTGACTTCATGCAGTATAACAACCACACTAATGTATAAAGTACCTCTATCCAATGTGTGACTTCATGCAGTATAACAACCACACTAATGTATAAAGTACTAACGTCAAATGTGTGACTTCATGCAGTATAACAACCACACTAATGTATAAAGTACCTCTATCCAATGTGTGACTTCATGCAGTATAACAACAATACTAATGTATAAAGTACTAATGTCCAATGTGTGACTTCATGCAGTATAACAACCACACTAATGTATAAAGTACCAACGTCCAATGTGTGACTTCATGCAGTATAACAACCACACTAATGTATAAAGTACCGCCATCCAATGTGTGACTTCATGCAGTATAGCAACCACACTAATGTATAAAGTACCAACGTCCAATGTGTGACTTCATGCAGTATAACAACCACACTAATGTATAAAGTACCGCCATCCAATGTGTGACTTCATGCAGTAAAACAACCACATTAATGAATAAAGTACCAAAGCCCAATGTGTGATTGCATGCAGAATAACAACCATACTAATGAATAAAGTACCAAACGTCCAATGTGTGACTTCATGCAATATAACAACCACACTAATGTATAAAGTACCGCCATCCAATGTGTGACTTCATGCAGTATAACAACCACACTAATGTATAAAGTACTAACGTCAAATGTGTGACTTCATGCAGTATAACAACCACACTAATGAATAAAGTACCAACGTCCAATGTGTGACTTCATGCAGTATAACAACCACACTAATGTATAAAGTACCTCTATCCAATGTGTGACTTCATGCAGTATAACAACAATACTAATGTATAAAGTACTAATGTCCAATGTGTGACTTCATGCAGTATAACAACCACACTAATGTATAAAGTACCAACGTCCAATGTGTGACTTCATGCAGTATAACAACCACACTAATGTATAAAGTACCGCCATCCAATGTGTGACTTCATGCAGTATAACAACCACACTAATGTATAAAGTACCATTGTCCAATGTGTGACTTCATGCAGTAAAACAACCACATTAATGAATAAAGTACCAAAGTCCAATGTGTGATTGCATGCAGTATAACAACCACACTAATGTACAAAGTACCAACGTCCAATTTGTGGCTTCATTCAGTATAACAACCACACTAATGTATAAAGTACCAACGTCCAATGTGTGACTTCATGCAGTATAACAACCACACTAATGTATAAAGTACCAACGTTCAATGTGTGACGTCATGCAGTATACCAACCACACTAATGTATAAAGTACCAAAGTCCAATGTGTGACTTCATGCAGTATAACAACCACACTAATGTATAAAGTACCAACGTCCAATGTGTGACTTCATGCAGTATAAAAACCACACTAATGTATAAAGTACCAAAGTCCAATGTGTGACTTCATGCAGTATAACAACCACACTAATGTACAAAGTACCAACGTCCAATGTGTGACTTCATGCAGTATAACAACCACACTAATGTATAAAGTACCTCTATCCAATGTGTGACTTCATGCAGTATAACAACAATACTAATGTATAAAGTACTAATGTCCAATGTGTGACTTCATGCAGTATAACAACCACACTAATGTATAAAGTACCAACGTCCAATGTGTGACTTCATGTAGTATAACAACCATACTAATGAATAAAGTAACAAAGTCCTATGTGTAACTTCATGCAGTATAACAACCACACTAATGTATAAAGTACCAATGTCCAATGTGTGACTTCATGCATTATAACAACCACACAAATGTATAATGTACCAACGTCCAATGTGTGACTTCATGCAGTATAACAACCACACTAATGTATAAAGTACCAATGTCCAATGTGTGACTTCATGCAGTATAACAACCACACTAATGTATAAAGTACCAATGTCCAATGTGTGACTTCATGCAGTATAACAACCACACTAATGTATAAAGTACCGCCATCCAATGTGTGACTTCATGCAGTATAGCAACCACACTAATGTATAAAGTACCAACGTCCAATGTGTGACTTCATGCAGTATAACAACCACACTAATGTATAAAGTACCGCCATCCAATGTGTGACTTCATGCAGTATAACAACCACACTAATGTATAAAGTACTGCCATCCAATGTGTGACTTCATGCAGTAAAACAACCACATTAATGAATAAAGTACCAAAGTCCAATGTGTGATTGCATGCAGTATAACAACCACACTAATGTACAAAGTACCAACGTCCAATTTGTGGCTTCATTCAGTATAACAACCACACTAATGTATAAAGTACCAACGTCCAATGTGTGACTTCATGCAGTATAACAACCACACTAATGTATAAAGTACCAACGTCCAATGTGTGACGTCATGCAGTATACCAACCACACTAATGTATAAAGTACCAAAGTCCAATGTGTGACTTCATGCAGTATAACAACCACACTAATGTATAAAGTACCAACGTCCAATGTGTGACTTCATGCAGTATAACAACCACACTAATGTATAAAGTACCAACGTCCAATGTGTGACTTCATGCAGTATAACAACCACACTAATGTATAAAGTACCTCTATCCAATGTGTGACTTCATGCAGTATAACAACAATACTAATGTATAAAGTACTAATGTCCAATGTGTGACTTCATGCAGTATAACAACCACACTAATGTATAAAGTACCAACGTCCAATGTGTGACTTCATGTAGTATAACAACCATACTAATGAATAAAGTAACAAAGTCCAATGTGTAACTTCATGCAGTATAACAACCACACTAATGTATAAAGTACCAATGTCCAATGTGTGACTTCATGCATTATAACAACCACACAAATGTATAATGTACCAACGTCCAATGTGTGACTTCATGCAGTATAACAACCACACTAATGTATAAAGTACCAATGTCCAATGTGTGACTTCATGCAGTATAACAACCACACTAATGTATAAAGTACCAATGTCCAATGTGTGACTTCATGCAGTATAACAACCACACTAATGTATAAAGTACTAACGTCAAATGTGTGACTTCATGCAGTATAACAACCACACTAATGTATAATGTACCAACGTCCAATGTGTGACTTCATGCAGTATAACAACCACACTAATGTATAAAGTACTAACGTCAAATGTGTGACTTCATGCAGTATAACAACCACACTAATGTATAAAGTACCAACTTCCAATGTGTGACTTCATGCAGAATAACAACCATACTAATGAATAAAGTACCAAACGTCCAATGTGTGACTTCATGCAGTATAACAACCACACTAATGTATAAAGTACTAACGTCCAATGTGTGACTTCATGCAGTATAACAACCACACTAATGTATAATGTACCAACGTCCAATGTGTTACTTCATGCAGTATAACAACCACACTAATGTATAAAGTACTAACGTCAAATGTGTGACTTCATGCAGTATAACAACCACACTAATGTATAAAGTACCAACGTCCAATGTGTGACTTCATGCAGAATAACAACCATACTAATGAATAAAGTACCAAACGTCCAATGTGTGACTTCATGCAATATAACAACCACACTAATGTATAAAGTACTAACGTCAAATGTGTGACTTCATGCAGTATAACAACCACACTAATGAATAAAGTACCAACGTCCAATGTGTGACTTCATGCAGTATAACAACCACACTAATGTATAAAGTACCTCTATCCAATGTGTGACTTCATGCAGTATAACAACAATACTAATGTATAAAGTACCAACGTCCAATGTGTGACTTCATGTAGTATAACAACCATACTAATGAATAAAGTAACAAAGTCCAATGTGTAACTTCATGCATTATAACAACCACACAAATGTATAATGTACCAACGTCCAATGTGTGACTTCATGCAGTATAACAACCACACTAATGTATAAAGTACCAACGTCCAATGTGTGACTTCATGCAGAATAACAACCATACTAATGAATAAAGTACCAAACGTCCAATGTGTGACTTCATGCAGTATAACAACCACACTAATGTATAAAGTACTAACGTCCAATGTGTGACTTCATGCAGTATAACAACCACACTAATGTATAAAGTACTAACGTCAAATGTGTGACTTCATGCAGTATAACAACCACACTAATGTATAAAGTACCAACGTCCAATGTGTGACTTCATGCAGAATAACAACCATACTAATGAATAAAGTACCAAACGTCCAATGTGTGACTTCATGCAGTATAACAACCACACTAATGTATAATGTACCAACGTCCAATGTGTGACTTCATGCAGTATAACAACCACACTAATGTATAAAGTACTAACGTCAAATGTGTGACTTCATGCAGTATAACAACCACACTAATGAATAAAGTACCAACGTCCAATGTGTGACTTCATGCAGTATAACAACCACACTAATGTATAAAGTACCTCTATCCAATGTGTGACTTCATGCAGTATAACAACAATACTAATGTATAAAGTACTAATGTCCAATGTGTGACTTCATGCAGTATAACAACCACACTAATGTATAAAGTACCAACGTCCAATGTGTGACTTCATGTAGTATAACAACCATACTAATGAATAAAGTAACAAAGTCCAATGTGTAACTTCATGCATTATAACAACCACACAAATGTATAATGTACCAACGTCCAATGTGTGACTTTATGCAGTATAACAACCACACTAATGTATAAAGTACCAATGTCCAATGTGTGACTTCATGCAGTATAACAACCACACTAATGTATAAAGTACCAATGTCCAATGTGTGACTTCATGCAGTATAACAACCACATTAATGTATAAAGTACCTCCATCCAATGTGTGACTTCATGCAGTATAACAACCACACTAATGTATAAAGTACCAACGTCCAATGTGTGACTTCATGCAGTATAACAACCATACTAATGAATAAAGTACCTCCATCCAATGTGTGACTTCATGCAGTATAACAACCACACTAATGTATAAAGTACCAACGTCCAATGTGTAACTTCATGCAGTATAACAACCACACTAATGTATAAAGTAGCATCAGTCAAAGGGGTCCAAACACAATCAGCTAGACCAGGGCTAGGCAACACCGGCCCTCCAGATGTTGATGAACTACACATCCCAGCATGCCTTGCATCAGTTTCAGCATGGCCACATAGCAAGACTAATGCAAAGCATCCTGGGATGTGTAGTTCATCAACATCTGGAGGGCCGGTGTTGCCCAGCCCTGAGCTAGACAGTGCTTGTTGTGATTATACAAAAAATAAAAGTTTTTTTGTTTGATTAAATCTGTTAATTGAAAATTTCCAATGATACTGAAGGAAAGTGTCCACAGGATGCAATAAAATATATAGCATATCACAAAAATAACAACACTAGAATAATAAACTTGGATAATAGCAAGTTAGCCAAAAGTAATTGGGTAACATACAGTACCATACACAGTGACATATAGGTGTCCACCGATGAAATCAAGTCATTGTACATGTGTATGAAGAACAGTTATCATAACTTTTTAATTCTAATTATCTAAATAAAAAACTTTGAAACGGAACCCATTGTACTTACATCATTTAAGGATATCTAAATGTGTAAACTAAAGACAAATGGACAAACATTGAGGATACACAGAGAGAAGAAGGTGTGGGGGGGGGGGGCTTGTACAATGACAATATTGGGTAAAATAAAGAGCATGATATGCAAAAATTAAACATTAGGGGTGATATTTAATAGGATGAGATGTTCAGAAAGTCAGAAATTTGGTAAGAAATCACCAGTTTTTGTAAAGCGGCAATTATTTACACTGCAAAATCAAACCGGTTTAGCAGTTTAAATGATTGCCACTTTAAACAAAACTGGAGATTTCTTACCAAATATCTCACTTTCTGAATCTCTCATCCTATTAATTCTCACCCTAGATCTTGGTTTATAGTCGACATCTATGAAGGAACCATTCAGTATTTCAAATATTTGGAAAATTTGTTCCTGGGTGGACCGGTCTAAGGTGTCAATGTACAATTCCCATTTCTTAGAAAAGCTATTACGCCTTTTTCTAAATTGGTTGTAGCTGATTTTCTGTCAAAGTACATGTAGAATTTTCCTATGAACCTCAGAAATGGATGTGGAGGAAGAAGAAACCCAGTTTTACCATATGCCCCAAAACGATAATATGTAGCTTTAGCCATATGACATTTGGGGCTTTCCCCAGTAGCAGTGGGCATAAAGTGAGACAGGCATGCAGGTGAAATATATGCATGTTGTAGAGCTTTAAATTGGACTTCCTGCAAATAGGAGCTAAGAGTTTTCATTGTGGATTCGTAGTGGACACTAAGTTGGTCATGGGGTCTGGGCCATCTAATTTAAGATGCGGGTTCTGTGAAAAGAAAGTATAGTGGTTTAGTGTGATAAGTGTATAGTTCACAACGATTCACAATTCTCTGCAGTGGGTCAGAGATTAAGAGGGTAGCAGTGGTGGGCCTATGGGGTTGAAGTGTAAGTATATATTGCCGGGCCTGAAGGTACATAAAGAAATGCGATTGCAGTACAGTAACTGGCATTCCTCACAAAATTGTGTGAAAGATTTAACCTGTCCTCTGGGATCAAATTCCTTGGCCTAGTCTGATGAACCTTTATCTCTCCAGTCTTCATACATGGAAAAGATGATTGGTAAGGGAGGGTGGGAAAGTGATATTGCCCCGCAAAGGGATACGTTGGGTTATGTGGTGATTTCTGCTTGATTTACAGTTCACCATAAGCCAGGTGTGATTGATGTCATGAAAGATAATGTTTTGCATAAAGCCAACTGGGAGAGTAGGGAAAGAAAAGTGCAGTGTATATCTGAACATCAGTATTAGTTAGCCAATCCGCAATGCATCTAAACAAGACAGTGGCATTATATGAGGCGAAGTCAGGAACTCCGATACCCCTAAAACGTCTAGGAGCCATTGATTTATTCTGGGTGATTCTGTTTTTTTCTCCCCATACCGGAGAAATCTAGTCATAGCCTTACTGTACTTAGGTAATTTAAGGGGTAGCAATTAAATAAGATAAAATAAATTAGGGAGTATTATGCTTTGTAATACAGTTGCTCAGCCGAGTAAAGAGAGGGTAAGAGTAGCCAGCCCTCGAGCTTAGTGACTATTTTGGAGATAATTGGTAAGAAGTTTATGGGGCATAATTTGGTTAAAATTTCTGGAATTTGAACACCCAGATATTTAATTCTGTATTTCGCAATAGTAAAATGGAGAGTGGAATAGTATTCACCTGTGGTTTTCTCTAAGTTATGAAAGTGTAAAAGTTCAGCTCTGGTGAGATTTATGCGATAACCAGACCTTGAGCCAAATGAGTCTATCTTATCCCACATCATCTCTGGAATGGAGGATGTGGGGCCTACATAAATACCGGACTAAATAGTCGAAGAGCTAATTGCTATGGCTAGGGGTCTTAAGACAATAGCAAATAATAGGGGATAGAGGGCACCCTTGTCCAGTTTACTTCTTGATAATAAGTGGATTGGAAAGAAGACCATTCCAAGCAATTTGTATCGGTGGATTATGGTATATGCAACAAAGAATGTAAAGAAAACCTTCAGAGAACCACAATTTAGTGAGCATGGTGTATAAGTGATCCAATGCCAAGGCCTTCTCTGAGTCTAGGGAGAGGAGCATATAGTTATTCATGAAGGATGAGTCTAGGGAGGTGGATGCTAAAATGACACCAAGTACTTATTTCTGAATGTCATCCCCAAATGAAGCCCAATTGGTCGAAGTGGATAATAGTTGGGAGGAGAGGTTACAGCCTATCCGCTAAAATTTTTAACAATTTAAACAATTTATAGTCAAGATTGAAAAGAGAGATGTCTGTCAGGGCTTGGTGCTTCGGTTTTCAATTGTTTAATAACAAACCCCACCTCTTCTTGGCAAATAGGAGCCAAAAGAGTTTGTGCCGGGTCAGGTGATATCTGAGGGCAAATCAGAGAGCTCCAAATATCCATAGAGAGAGGGGGAAGAGAGGAGAGTGAAGATGATGAGGGAGGGGGCCCAGAGAACAATCCTGTGTAGAATAAGCATAATATTTCTGCTATTTCACTGTTGGAAATGGTATGAATACCCTGGGACATTCTAAGTGGATAAACCACCATAGGATGCCATGGACCATTGAATAGGTTGGAGGGAAAAAACAATATCAGACTTGTCAGTCTCCCTGAATCAGTCAAGGGCCCAGCGCTATCCCATTTTGTTAGAGACACTCTACTGGCAATCCTAGGTATTGAACAGGAATGCAGAGACATGGATATAGAATGATCATACAGAGTGGGACCTACTCCTTCCCCGTATAAGTCCAGACCATGTGTTACGCTACTTAAATGTATAAATTATCTCCACAAACAGGCTATCTGGTCTGCCTCTCGACATTCAATGGGAAGAACATAAGCTCCTTGTTTTTCAAGATTATTCATGGGGTTGACCAAGGCCTGTAAAGGTTTCTCTCCCATTTGCTCCCGTCTAGTGTATGAGGGTTGCAAGTTTGGCTTACTGTACTCTGCACCTTTGCGCATCTACGATGGTTCTTCCCACAAAGGCTTCTTCTTCCTTAATGATGCTAAGGCATTTCTTAATGACTTTAGCTTAGATCACAATCAAAACATCAGTGACTCTGTTACCTCAAAAGCTTCTAATTCTCCCCCACTTGAATGTTCATCCCAACTGAATTAAGTTTCGTCTACTACGCTATTTAAGTGATATACCTCTGATTGGGTATTTTCAACTTGTTATCTGATAATGCCTAAAACTAACTGACATTTAACAATTACACAACCTTATTTGTTGCAACAGCCATGTTATTTATCTTTTGTTTCATATGTCTTAACATTTATTCTTATTGAATGTATTGAACGTTGTCGCAATACCATTTTTTCACAGTGATATGGTGTCCCACTCCTCCTTCAGCTTTGATGATATGTAGGGATAACCCTCTCTTACTCTATTAGTATTTGCAGCTGTTCTAGCAATGGGGGTTATTCTGGTTTGATTGCTCGCATGGGGGAGTGATAGAATAATAATTTATTGTCACTACAACATTAAAAATGTAAAGTGAAATTCACAAGGAATAAAAGAAGAGAAGAAGGGAATACTCATATTCAACATTCATATATCACAATTCAAACACAAAATAACATGGGAAAAAACTGTTCCGCAACCTACTAGTGCGGCAACTCAAGCACCTGTAACGCTTCCCAGAGGGCAACAGGGAGGAAAGAGAATAGCAGGGATGACTAGGGTCTAAAATGATTTTTATAGCCTTCGCTTTCCCCCCTTCTTAAAAAAATGTCTTAACTATCCTATCTAGGGATCTACGATCAGAGCACTTTGAATTCCAATACCATACCGCAATGGCATAAGTCAACAGACTCTCGATTACGCAGCAGTAAAAGTTCTTAAGCATAGGCCTAGATAGGCTGGCTGCCCGTAATCTTCGCAGAAAAAAAAGGCGTTGCTGAGCCTTACCAACTGCCATTGCGGTATGTGTTGACCAGGACAGATCTTCCGAGAACGTAATGCCCAAGAATTTTGTATTTGTAACCCTCTCCACCTCTTCACCATTTAAAATCAACGGATTAATAATCGACCTTCTTGATCTTCTAAAGTCAATAACCACCTCCTTGGTCTTTTTACCATTTAAGAGAAGGTTATTAACCTCACCCCATTCAATTAATTTCTGCACCTCTAACCTATAGCTGTCTTCCTTTCCTCCACCGATCAAATCCAGCACTGTAGTGTCGTCGGCAAATTTGACAAGGAGGTTGGACTCTGAATTTAAGAAACAATCTGAGGTATACAAAGAGTACAAAAAAGGACTTAGAACACACCCTTGAGGGACACCTATGTTTAGGACAAGTTCTGATGAAGAAGTGGAACCCACCCTAACTGACTGAGGACGATTCGTCAGAAAGTCCAACAGCCAGTCACATATGGGAGGATTGTAACCTATCTCCCGAAGCTTCGTGATCAATACCGCAGGAACGACGGTATTAAAAGCGGAGCTATAGTCCACAAATAATAATCTAACATAGGAGTCCTTAGTTTCCAAATGACAGAGAATCTTATGAAGGACAGTTAGAGCAGCATCCTCGGTGGATCGATTTGACCTATACGCAAATTGATAACGGTCAAATTCCACTGGGATTACATCCTTTAGGTGATGCAAGACCATTCTTTCAAAACACTTCATCACTAATGAAGTGAGGGCAATTGGGCGGAAGTCATTCAAACAGGATACTCCTGCCGATTTAGGGACAGGAATAATTGTAGTGACCTTAAAACATTGTGGAATAACACAATACACTAATGATAAATTAAAGATCTTTGTAAAAATTCCTGCTAATTGATCAGCACAGGCACGTAAGACCCTACCTGGGATACCGTCTGGGCCAGGGGCTTTCCTAACATTAGTTTGCCTTAGGCACAACCTGACTTCCGATTCTGTTAACTCCAATGGGAAATCTGACAGCTCAAAATTTTTAACTGCAGGGATCAGATTCTCCTCCTCAAACCTGGCATAAAATGGTACTTATGTATTATCTGGGCTCCCATGTTAAATGCATCCCATTTTTTCATACCTCTACTATCCAACTATGCATGGAGTTGATTTTATATAGTGTGGCGAGCGTAGCGAGCCACCGTGCCCGAAGCGTGGCGAGCGCAGCGAGCCCCGCGAGGGGATGCGGTCTCATAAGAAAAACGGGAGCCCAGATATTACATAAGTACCGTAATATGTTTAATCCCCTGCCACATTGCTCTAGCATCCCCAGATTCTTTAAAATGGCCTTCTATTTTTGCCAAATAGGCCTTTTTTGCTGCCCGGATGACCCTCCTTAAATTAGAACGGGCAACTATGTATGCTGCTGTATCTTTAGATTTAAATGCCCTATCTCTTGATCTTAACGGGGAACGGACCTCACTGTTCATCCATGGCTTCTCATTAGGAAATTAACGTATTCTCTTTTCCCTAGTAACACCCTCTATACAAAATTTGATGTACATCAACACCATGGAAGCCATTGAGTCTACATCAATGCTGGAACCACGGATTGCCTCCTCAACAAATAGGTCCCAATTTGTGCATTCCAAACACCCCTGCAGACTCAACAAAGCCCCCTCAGGCCACACCGTAACATTCTTAATAACTGGCCTAGACTTCTTAAGCACTGATAGATATTTTGGGACTAGGAATAATGAAGAGGGATCCGACTGCCCAATATGAGGACACAAAACAGTCTTGTAAGCATCTCTGATGTTAGTATACACATTGTTCAAGATGTTGTTGCCACGCATTGGGACCTTCACATTTTGAACAAATTTAGGGAGCACCAACTTTAAATTAGCCTGATTAAAGTCACCGGCAACAATGAAGGCGCACTCCGGATGAGAAGACAGTAGTTTGGAAATAACATCGAACAAGGAATCCAGTGCTATGGAAACATTGGCCTGGGGCGGGATATATACTGCGGCTACAAAGACCACAGAAAACTCCCGGGGCAGGTAGAATGGTCTACACCTTAATACGATGAATTCCAAATCAACTGAACAATAAGATTTAATCAAACATACATCCGAACACCAGTTTTTATGAGTGTATATACATAGGCCATCTCCTTTCTTTTTGCTTGATTCAGATGTTCTATCGGCTCTAAACAAAGTCCTCCCAGGTAACTCAAATGGGCCGACAGGGTCATTCATACCCAGCCAAGTCTCAGTGAAAATCAGTAGGGAGCAGTTACTTAGCGGCTGATAGCAGTCTATCCTCATTTCATCTAATTTGTTAGCAAGCGATCTAACATTAGCTAAGAACACACTAGGCAGGGAGGGTTTAAATCTAGCCACAGTGCCAGACCTCTTACCCCTCTTCTGCCTTCTTAGCCTCCGTGGGTGCCGTGGGCAGTGCAAATGGTGGAATAGTTACCTCCTCTGATCACCAGCTCCACTTCAGAATGGAGCTTTCCACCCCCTGCCATCACCATGTTGGCTTCCTTTGCTGCCGCCTCTGTCTCCAGGGAGGACAGACCCTGCTGTCTCCCAATCTCCAGGCCCCCTGCTCGGCACCGGAGACAGCAAGCCAACCACAGCCTCCGTTTCTCTATACCTGGAAGCAGCACGGGACCCGGCATGCAGCCCGATTACCTCATCTCCCCCTGCGTCACCAGGGAAGCCGCCGAGGAAGCCTGATGGACCCGCCGAGCCGCCAGCACTCCACCGCAGCCGCAGGAGCTCATGCCGGGAGTAGAAGATCCGGCCAAGGCACCCCTGGACTCCAAGAAGGACCAGGATCGTCCACTGCAACACCCGCCAGCTCATCCGCATGGAGCCTCTCACACACAGCCTCTCGCGCACAGGTGAGTAGGTTTTCTCCCCCTCCTCAATCCACAGCCACTGCAACATAGTGCGCCGCCAGATGTGATGTTTAGCATCTGCGCATGTGCACATTTATGAAAATGTTTGGCGTTCCCGTCTGCTTCCAGCACAGGGCTCTTGTAGATGTGAGACACCAGAGAGGTGTCTAGTGGATAGTCGGCGACCATCGAATGATTTCCTCCCTGCATGCAAGCTGCGAATGGATGTTTATGCAAAACTCAGCATGGGGGGGGGGCACGTGTGGGGGCGGGGTTTGGTGGACTGGTAAAGCTGTGAAATTCACAGCTTTGCGAGTCATCCAGAATAAGGTCCACTGTCCTAATTACACATTCTTCTCCCCTGAAATTTATAAAACGCAGGACCTTAATGTTCTTCATTCCATCATTACTCTTTGCTACTTTCATTTTCACTCTTGATGTTTCTTATAGTATTATTTTTCTGTGTGTTTCTCTTAGTCAGGATGTTCAATTCAAATTGATTTGATCCAAACAAAGTCAGTTTCACCGGTAATTTTTCTTACCTATAGTTGGTGGACATAGCGGGGTTGGAGCCTATAGCGCCTTTTCTCATGTACCGTTTTCTCATTTTCTGACTCGATGCCTGGTGCATCCTAGCTGTTCCAACCTCCAGAGGCTGAACACCTCTCAACTCTTCTATAATCCATGTTTCAGTATTTTTTCTAATATTGGTGTTTACAACAATATTGTGTCTCCTCCTGTTTGTCACCCCCCTTTCCCTCCCTACCTCCAATGACCCTTATTATCGTTTCAGAACATCTATGTGTTATCAATCAACCATAAACCTTCATGTCTGAACTGAAGATTGGTTCCTGGAATATTGGTGGTTTTTAATTCCCCAGCGAATTGACAGAAAATTCTCAAACAAAATATTTATTAATACCCTTTTCTTTTCCAAATAGTGTTATTTATTTTCCTAAAGGTATGTTAACAATATATAACCAGCCAAATAAAGTTTATCATTTAACAGTAAAGCCATTTTTATACATCATTTGTTCACCAGGCCAAGAGCTATCCAACATTCCACCACTCCCTGGTGTGGGGAAATATAAAGCGTTGCTGCCTTCTTGCCATTCCTCCAGCCTTTTGAAGTTGAGGTACAGTTGCTTTTTTGGCGAATCTGGATGAGAGGGGAGAGAAGACTGCGCCACAGACCAATAATACTGGTAGTCAACGGCTGGGTGTGTCGGTACACTACAAATACCCAAAGTTGTGAGCAATAGGGAAACAAGGGGGATGTACACCCTGCGCTATACTTCCAATATGAAAAATATTACGTACACAGTGGTTTGGTGGTTTGGTGAAAATAAAAATGGATATTTATTATAGTCTGCAATTTGACCAATAATAATAATAATAATAAAAGCAATGCAAATAGTATTTATAATAATAAGATATCTTATTATTATAAATACTATTTGCATTGCTTTTATTATTATTATTATTATTGTTCAAATTGCAGACTATAATAAATATTCATTTTTATTTTCACCAAACCACCGTGTACGTAATATTTTTCATATTGGAAGTATAGCGCAGAGTGTACATCCCCCTTGTTTCCCTATTGCTTCTTTGGCGAGTTACTTTGGGGAAATTTATCCAACATGCAGATAAAGTGTAGAGTGATAAATAACCAACCAATCAGCTTCTGTCATTTTAGACTGTGGATGAAATGTGACAGTTGGATACTGACTACTTTATCTCCTTCCATACCATAGTTGCCTACCCTCATGCATTCTGAAGGAGACTCTCTGATAGCAGCAATCTCCCTCTCTCCCTCATTAGTCTACCAATCTACCTCATTTCACCTAGCCCACATTACACTGTTACTTTTTGGCATAAAAGGAATGAGAGATAGATACATTTACATTATATCATCAGCATCATTTCCCAGCACGTTACCAAGTATAGTAGCTCTTACTAACTGCTTTGGGGCTCATCTACATTTGGATATAAATGATTTAAAAATATTCCTCTCAGATGTAGCAGTGCACACCCACGCTTCTAGGTGCCACGTTCACAATCTCTTTCACAATCTCTCCATATATGGAACTAGACACGCCCTTTGGATGGAGCATTACATGACCCCTAATTGGGGCACTGTCCAAAATTCTGCTGCCAACTATAATCTCCCTGAAACTGTTTTTCAAAAGTAGGCAAGTATGTTCCATATTGTCTCTCCTGAAGCATTGATAAATCTCCCCCTTTGTGTAAAAAGTGTCACATCATTTTTCGTAAATGGTTACCTTTTGCAAGTTTTCCCTGTATTCTTCTGAGAATTCTTGCACTCACTTTGTCGCCCTCAATTTCACATAGCTTCACATGCTGCCAAATCACTGACATGTATTATACTGTTCCTAGTAAAAAAACTTAAACATGTGACTCCATCATTCACAGAAAGATAGAAATTACAGCTGCTTATGTATATATTTCTGGTACTCTTTACCTAGAAGGGCGCCCGTCGCGGGCATCGCGGGTACATTTATGTATGGCCGCAACGCGACCGACGCGATGCCCGCGATTTCCCATTGAAACCCATGTTAAACATGGAAATCGTGTCGGTCGCGTCGCGGCCGGCCATAAATGTACCCGCGATGCCCGCGACGCGATGCTCCCGATTTCCCATAGGAATCAATGTTAAAAGGCGCGATGGACCCGATTTTACTGTTAAATGGCTCAATGGACCCGATTTGGCCATAGAAATCAATGTTAAATGGGCCACAGAGCCCATTAACCCTTAAATGTCCCCCCCAATTTTTAACGCCACCCCACGATCCACGCGAACCCGAAGCGTGGCGAGCGCAGCGAGCCCGCGAGGGGCGGCGGTACGCGTCCTCCGACCTTTTCATGCCCTACTATCCACTAGGGCGTGGAGTGAGAATATAATAGTGTGGCGAGCGCAGCGAGCCACCGCGCCCGAAGCGTGGCGAGCGCAGCGAGCCCCGCGAGGGGACGCGGATACCTTCACAGTTATACGCGTCCCCTCGCGGGCTTCACAGGTGTCCGTGGCGACGCCGACACCTGTGAAGCCCGCGAGGGGACGCGTCTACCTGTGAAGGTATCCGCGTCCCCTCGCGGGGCTCGCTGCGCTCGCCACGCTTCGGGCTCGGTGGCTCGCTGCGCTCGCCACACTATTATATTCTCACTCCACGCCCTAGTGGATGGTAGGGCATGAAAAGGTCGGAGGACGCGTACCGCCGCCCCTCGCGGGCTCGCTGCGCTCGCCACGCTTCGGGTTCGCGTGGATCGTGGGGTGGCGTTAAAAATTGGGGGGGACATTTAAGGGTTAATTGTGCTTATTTGGGCTCTGTGGCCCATTTAACATTGATTCCTAGGGCCAAATCGGGTCCATTGAGGCATTTAACAGTCAAATCGCGGTCAATCAGCCTTTTTAACATTGTTCCCTATGGGAAAATCGCGGTCATCGCGGTCATCGCGGGCATCGCGGCCATCCCGATTTACCCGCGATGCCCGCGATGACCGCGATTTTTACCCCCGACGACCGCGATTTCAATCGCTGGCGCCCTTCTAGGTAAAGAGTACCATGTTTCTTGTCACATGACAAGAAACATATACAACTGCCCATAAACAGGGGATGGGCCAATTTACCCACTGGCTCATCTTAGGTGCATACACACTGTACAATTTTTTTAACCAATTTTGTTGAAAGACATTTCCCTTGAACCCAGTGTCCTGGACGAAAGATGTTGACGAAAGATATTGACGACAGACAAAAGATCTAGCTACAGCACAGGTCTTCAACCTGTGGCCCTCCAGATGTTGTGGAACTACATGTCCCAGCATGCCCTGAGGTTTTGTTGCATGCTCTTATAGGAAAAAATGTGGCAATGCATGTTGGTACATGTAGTTTCACAACATCTGGAGGGCCACAGGTTGAAGACCCATGAGCTACAGTTTATAGGCTCTTTTTGAAAGATATCCAAATTGAGCTGCATGCACAGTTGATGAACAAACTTGATGAACAACTGGCGGGTATGGGCATCACCATTCCTCGTTCAACGCAAATGCACTGAAAGATATTTTGACCAATTTAGTTCAGAATGGCAGAAATGAACAAAATTGGTCAAAAAAGTTGGTGAAAAGAATTGTACAGTGTGTATGCACCTTAACTCCACTCAACTACCAACTACTTGAGATTTGAACTACACCTGAATTTTGACCACACTACAATAGTCAATTACAGGGTACATGTGACCTAGTTCAAAAATACTTGCCTGCGCATACTTTTTCCCTTGTGATATGGACTGCGCACGCCCCACAAGACAAAATAACACAATGCGATTTCAAATTGCACGCTCAAAATCTCACTGTGTGTGGGCACCTTTATTTGTTTAAATAGAGCCAGATTATACAGAGACTGAGCTATTGTTTTAATGGTAACAACTATAGTATATTAAAAGGTTCCTTATTGAAGTTATCCATTAATTGTATTCAATAGACTTGTAAAAATGTTGTTCATGTTTTAATTAGCTTGTTTTCCTGTCAGTAATAGTAAGTTATTGTAGATGAACTTATATACATTTAGGCTGGACGACGGAGTATTTAGAATAGAGGTGATCTGTTGATATTTCCTGTATAATAAACTACGGTGGTTGATTGTGTACATTGAATTGAGATTGTAATATGATTATGTTAAATTTTGTTTTAATAATAAATTGTTTGGACATTACTAACGGAAATGACCCCTCTATGAAGAAAGAAAAAGAAACTCACATCCTAGAATCTAGATATGGTAAAACTTACCTGTGTAAATACCTGAACATTTCCTAAATGAAGAGCACCTACTGACTAGTCCCAACTGTTGTTCATATGTTTGTAAATCCAGTCATAAGCAGGGCCGTTTTAAGAATATAATCCCTCCCCTCACAACCTTCCTCCCCTCACAACCCCCTCCCCTCACAAACCCCCTCCCCTCACCACCCCCCTCCCCTCACCTATGTGCAGCAGCGGCGGGTGGCGGGGATCCGAGCAGCGGTGGGTGGAGGGGTCCGTCCAGGAAGCGGCGACTCAGACCTTGATGTAGTACTGTTTGCCGCCGGGCGGGAAGTGCTGCAGATTTTGGAAAGACTGGCTGGGCGCTGATTGGCTGAGTGTCCGGCCAATCAGCATCTTTTCAAAATCAGTACAGCAGCGCTTCCCGCCCGGTGGCAGACAGCACTACATCAAGGTCTCCACTTCCCGGACGGACCCCACCACACGCCGCTACCTGGGTCCTCTGCACACGCCTCCCGCTGCCCGGGTCCCCTGCACACGACGCCCGCTGCCCGGGTCCCCTGCACATGTCGCCCCTGCTGCCCGGGTCCCCTGCACACGCCGCTGCCTGGATCCCCTCCACCCGCCGCTGCCCGGGTCCCTTCCACCCACCGCTGCCTGAGTCCACTCCACCCGCCGCTGCCCGGATCCCCGCCACACTCTGCCCGCCGCCATTCCCTAGGACAGTGCCGTCTTCCCCATTGTGGTGGGCCCCTACTATCCTTGGCCCCTGGGCATTTGCCCATTAATCCCAATGGGAAAGACGGCCCTGGTCATAAGGACACAGAGACATGTGAGTTCACTGCTGTTCTGTTTTATTCCATAAAACTCCACACACACTGCCTCAGGAACACCCACTTCCCAGCATTCCCCTGGTCCTAGGGACCATCACTGAAGATTCAGGCTTACACATATTAGTAAGGGAGTCTACAAATATTAAGCATTCTAATACACTAACATCACCAAATACGTTCCTGAGTTCTATTACTTGCCTGCGTGCTACAAATTTATGTCGAACTTTTGTCAATATCTAACTAACACATGTTGAGCTTTTGTCAATGTTTAACTAATGCATGTCTACCTTTTGTCAGTGTCTAACGCATGTTTACCTTTTGTCAATGGTCTAACTAATGTACGTTGTACTCTTGGTGTCGGTCTATTGACTGTCTGACTAGACAGTCTAGATCCCCAACAGGCCATGCTTTGAGGATATCTGTCTGGGGAAGCAGGTAGCATAATTACTGATCCTGCAAAATAGATTAATGCACCTGTACATGATTAAATAAATCCACCAAACATAACCTTTTGGTGGTACTTGATGAATGTTGTTGAAAACCCCTGTTCTAGTGCATAATATACAATACAATGCAGATTTCATACTCTTCCCTCTAGGTTTTCTGCTGATATAAAGAAAAGGGAACATATTAATTAAAAGTGTAATAATAAACCTTCCTGTTAATTGTAGCAGCATAAACAGCAAAAGAACATTCTATGGATCTCAGGATCGGTGTTTAGAGAGTTATTGACATTTATGTAACAACGTGCAAATAATACATGATCAGAACTCAGCAACAAATTATTTTTCTCATTTTAGTGTCAGATAATAAAAGAGGTGATTGGTAGCCAAATGCTACAAAACATTATACAGTTTGAGTTTCCCGTATCCGAATATCCGTTATCTGAATTATTCTGAAAACCATACACTCCAGAAAGTGACAAAAAATTTTTTTGGGATAAAAACTCACTGGGGACATTTGTAACAGCACTACTGAGGACATGATATGTAACTGGCACTAAATATGTACAAGACAATGATTGCTTAGCATTCAAATTCAATATCTGAGATACTACACAAATTTTGATTCATGTTTTGAAACCTTGTTTTTTGAAAGATAATGCAAGATACTTCAAAACACATCATAGAAATATTAAAATATTCCAAAATACGAAATAATTCAAAATTCTCCTGGTCCTGAGCATTTTGGATACGGGATACTCAACCTTGTACTATGCAAAATGTGGAATGAAATAAGCCTTCATAAGATATAAGACATTTTCCTGCAATGTCATTTTTTCTTAAGCTCGCCAAGGCCGGATTTACTGCCTTGCTATCCGAATGTAGTACATGTATTCTAAGGATAGATTCTTTACACTGCAGACCTTTAACATTCCACTTAAATTGCAAATATCTCTCATTACACTGTTAGTAAAAAAGAATGAATCTCAGCTGTGCCATTGTCTTGCATGTGACATCAACAATAGATGCTCTCTGCTAATTTGTTGCCGATGATCGAAAAGCTGATAATTATCAACATTCCGTGGTGCTGGGAAATTCTTTATATAAGTCAAAGATTCTTTGGTCTCTTAGATGAAAAGACGTCTCTCTGGATTCCTATCAATGAAGGACCATCCATCGCTCTCTCCACAACGAGAGTCATGTTGCCCCCTCACTTAATGCAGTGTCATATAATGATATGATCAAGACTTACCAAGCACGCTTAAAAAAGCATTTGAGGCAAAGGCATTGTAACAGCTGATAAAGATGTTGTTAACAGCGTCTGTGAAGTGGAAGTTAAGCTAACTGCTGCAATAGTTAGAAAAGCACACCAAGCACAAATACTGTACACACTTACTGTGCTGCAATTGTCTGTGGCTCAGAGAAGGAAAGTTAAAGATCCGAATGCAGAGATATCAGAAATATGTACTGTCATGGTAGTATATTATTAGCTTGCATATATCAATGATCATATATGTAAAGCAATCAAAATTTATGTATTTTTGTTATTTGTGCAAAAAGTAGTGTTGGACCCAATAGGAACCAAGCTTTAATCTGCAAGTATGGGAAATATCACAGAAAATACTGCTCCCCCCTGTAATGTAGGTCTGGGCCCTATCCCCGCTATAACTTCATTTTTACCCAGAAAATGACGGCACTGGATATCAATGCTCCTAACTGGAGGTGGTGGCGCTAGGACATGTAATCCGCAGAGGAAGAGGAGGAGAGTAAATGATCCAGTTCCATGACTGGTATCCTGTAATAAGAATGACATACAGGTTGAGTATCCCTTATCCAAAATGCTCGGGACCAGGAGAATTTTGGAGAACGGATTATTCCGTATTTCAGAATATTTTTATATTTCAATGATGTATCTTGAGGTAATGATGTATCTTGAGGTATCTTGCACTTATGTTGTACAAACACATCGAACACATGAGATATACACAAATATATTTTATTTGTTCATAAAACAAGGTTTCAAAACATAACACTTGGACACTGAATTTGAATGCAAAGCAACCATTTTCTTGCACATATTTAGTGGCAGGTACATATAATGTCCCCAGTAGTGGTTTTAGCAAAAAAATATATATATATTTTTCACTTTCTAGAATGTATGATTTTTGGATTATTTTGGATAATGAATATTAGGATAAGGGATACTCAAACTGTATTAAAACAAGACAGTACAAACAAGCCAGGACACAAAGGCCATAAAATGCTAACTATAAACATGTCACCAACAAGTGGAAAATGTCATTAGATTTAAAGAACTGAAAAAAAAGAGAGAAAGACCAAGAAAAAGAAGAGGAAGAAAAAAGCACGGCTGTCAGTAGCAGGTTCATGACTAAAGCAACTTGGGCCCGGTGGGACAAAGGGGGCCCACCGAACCATCTGAATACTTATGCTGGGATGAAGTGTAGTGTAGTGATTTAGTCTAGTGTACTGTAGTTATATAGGGCCTTATTCTAGTTCACTCTTAGAGGAAAATTCCTTCTCAGATGGACAAAGCCATGTGCACTGCAGGGGGGCAGATGTAACAGGTGTGGATAGAATTAGATTTGGGTGAGTTATTTTGTTTCTGTGCAGGGAAAATACTGGCTGCTTTATTTTTACACTGCAATATAGATCTCACTTTGAAGTAAAACCCACCCAAATCTAACTCTCTCTGCACAAGTTACATCTGCCCCACCTGCAGTGCACATGGTTTTGTCCATTTGGGAAGGAATTTGCCTCTAAGAGTGAACTAGAATAAGGCCCATAGTGTATTGTAGAGATTAAGATGTTAGTCAGACCTGATTGCTGCTGTGGGAATTCGCAAGCCGATCAATTATTAAACGACCGTGCATGTGTACGTATTGTAGCAACATATGACATAGAGGCATGAGGCTAATCATTTTTTTGCAATCCACTCACAATCTGACTGACAGGAAGCCAACATTTGGGAGTGGTAACCGGATGTTTTCTGGTAGTGTCAGGAAAACATTGACATGCCCAGGCGGTTTCTGAGTCGGCATGAAACGTCAGCTCCGGCCTCGATCCTTCTGTATCTGTCACAGAGTTGTGGAAGGGTCAGAGTTACATACACTTGCACAGACTGTAGGGTGACCAACTCATCCCTTTAATCCGGGACATATATTAATTACACAGGTTCTGTGGCAGTTTAAAACCAGGTGAAATGGAGTCTTGAGGTGTGGCAGTTTAAAACCAGGTGAAAGCCAGCCACAGAACCTGTGTAATTAATATGTGTTCCGGAATAAAGGGATGAGTTGGTCACCCTAACAGACTGGGAAAATCATTAAAAAATTATTTGAGTTGCATATGGATTTGCAGCTGGTCGACAATCAGCGATATTTTTGTCATTTGCAGACTTGCATAGGGCGGGTTTTCACTGGTTTTGCTGCGACTATCTGATCGCTGGCCTCTGCACATTCAGGTGTGTGCCTTTCCAGATCATGTCCAATCAACTGAATTTACGACAGGTGGACTCCAATTAAGCTGAAGGAACAGCTCAAGGATGATCAGTGGAAACAGTATGCACCTGAGCTCAATTTTGAGCTTCATGGCAAAGGCTCTGAATACTAATATACATGTGATTTCTTCATTTTTTTTTTTTTAATATTCACAAAAATCTCCCAAAAACTTTTTTCACGTTGTCATTATGGGGTATTGTGTGTAGAATTTTGAGGGAAAAAATTAATTTGTTCCATTTTGGAAAAAGGCTGGAACATAATTTATGTCAATACAATTATATTATCTTAACAATAACAAAAAAAAAACTTAAAATGTGATTGTCCCAGCAAAAAAAAATCTTTTTTACCCTCTTCTTCCAAATAGTTACACTAAATGACTCTTGGGACCACCACCAACAATGCTATATAGATATTGGGTTAACCCTGACAATGATCTTTAGATGTTGGTTTAATGCAGTGGCAGCCAACTCCAGTACTCGAGAGCTACCAACTGTTCCCAGCTCACCTCCCAGGTGCACAGGTGCACTCATTACTGACTAACACATTTTAAAAGATCCACAGGTGGGGCTAATTAGTTCACTTGTAATTCTGTGAGGAGACCTGGAAAATATTAACTGTTGGTAGTTCTAGAGCAGTGTTTTTCAACCAGTGTGCCGTGGCACACTAGTGTGCCTTGAGCTGTTCTCAAGTGTGCCCCCAGATCTAGAGATGCCCAAACCAGTTTACAGCCACCACCAGTTCAACTGTTATTTACTGGTCTCTTCTTTTCATGTAAAGGGCCAATGTATTTTATTTTTGTTATCTGTGGGGACCAGTGTGATTGTTTTTAATGTGGGGGCCAATAGGTTTGTTTTTTTCCTGTGATGGCCAATGTGTTTTGCCCCGTGGGGATCTCATGGTGTGCCTTGGCAATTTTAAAGTCCTATTTAGTGTGCCGCAAGGTAAAAAGGTTGAAAATCACTGTTCTAGAGGACTGGAGTTGGCTACCCCTGGATTAATGTATTGATTTGTTCATCTTTCTTGGACTGTGTGGAATCTTACACCCTCTAGCTAGGATAATTCTAAGATATTGCAAACTGCGGACTCTTATGTCATAGGTTAAATATGAGTGTTAGGGGACATCAAATTCACATCAATTTGCTATATCACATTTTCCTATACTTCAAGAGTTATTTTGCAATTTTCTGATTATTTTCATATGCAGCCCTTTGAGGTCTGTATCTCCGTGTTACAGAAAAGGCTCATAATGAAAGTACTGATTGCTTTCAGACAACATCTGCTACACAAAGTCAGGTCAAATGAATACACGATCATTCTTTTGCGCAATGATTTTTATCCAGCTGAACCTAAATGTTTAGAAAAGACCAGCCAATAAACCATTGCAATGTGCATTTAGTACAAAGGGCAATCCTCTTGTCTATATTCAATCTGTGATGCTCCTTGTTTTGATAAATTGTTACAGGTGATATAAGTAAGATTACCACCAACCTGTTGTTCGGAAAATTATGAATTCATTATTCATGACTGCAATAAAAATGTATCCAAGCCTGGAGCTGGTGGTGGCATTTCAATGAGTTAACAAACATTTTAAGTTCACTATAAGAGAAGTGTCTTCTAGGAATGAATTATAGGGGGGAATTTACTAATGTAAACATGGGTAAAATAGGCATATTCGTATCCGAAAATGCGCTTATTTTATTAATATATGTATTTTCGGCATTTACTACTAAATATGTGCATTTGTTTTCGTATTAATGGCACATGTGTATTCGTGTATGTACGAATATGAATGTATACGCCATCGATAGAATATGACTAGGAATCTCCATTCAAAAGAATGGGGATTCCTAATTTACTAAGCAGCTGTATGCTATATATGGCCGGTGATTAGCTGGATACGCCCGCTAATTGCCGGTAAAATATGCCTGGAAAATACACTTCCTTTTCCAGGCGTACTTGTAGAAGCTTGTACGTATACGTCAGATCCGTACAGGCTTCAGTGTTAAAAAAAATTGTAAAATAAATCAATAATTAAAAAAAAATGGCGTGGGGTCCCCCTTCACGGCCATAACCAACCCCAGGCTCAAAGTGTCAGTCCTGGTTTTAAAAAAAAGCGAACAATTGAAATAGGGGTTCCCCGTATTTTTTAAAACCAGCACCAGGCCCAAGGACCAGTCCTGGTTCCCTAAATACAGGGGACAAAACGAATAGGGGTTCCCTGTATTTTGTGAACCAGCACCAGTTCCAATGATCCAGCAGAGTAATGCCACAGCCGAGGGGAGACCTTTTATACAAGTTTATACAAGTTATATACAAGTTTATGCCAAAGCATAAACCCCCTCACCGGTCAGTCTGGGTAGGGATCCTGGGGAAGTGGGGACCCCCCAATGAAGGCGTCCCCCCCTCCAGAATTTACCAGACGAGTCTGAAGCCTGGGGCTGTCCCCGGTGGCCCTGTGGCGGTGGTCACCGGGCTGATTGTATAGTAAAAAAATATAATAAACCATTGTGCATACCTCTCAACATGACCCTCTCCAGGAGGGACAGAATGCTCTGCTCCTGGACTTCCCTCTTAATTTATGATTGCCATCACCTGTGGTGAAACACCTTTCTTATTAGATAACCTGTTCAAAACAGGTGACAGCAATCATAAAGTAAGAAGAAAGTCCAGGAGTAGAGTAGTGTGTCCCTCCTGGAATGGGTCAAGTTGGTAGATATGCATTGTGTATTGCTGTGGAACTATGAGTCCCAGCAAGCCTGCACGGCATGCAGGGACTTGGAGAACCACAAGTCCCAGCTTGCAGGGCATTAAAGAGCCCGCTGGGATTTGTCATCCCACAGCAGTACAAATAGTTAAATAAAAACACACACACACCATTAAAGTAGAACTTTATTACACTCAAAGCCCATTCCTCCTATCCTCCGTCCATCCGCTGGTCCAGAAGAAATCCAAAGTGGGTACCTGTGGAAGGAATCCATACTTACCAGGTGTCACGTTTCGTGAAGCACCAGCCGGAGTGTAACGGAGGCTGGGTGCTTTAATGTAGGTCTGTTGCATGAACGACAGACTGGAGTGAAGCAATTGAATAAAATTAAACCTTTTTTTCATGAAGATACTGCGGTACAAGATATGAATGATGGCACAATTAATTACTGTAGATATTGATAAATTGGAAGAAGACAATAATAAACAATACTTATTGGAAGAGCTTGAAGATGATTAAGAAGTTGAATGATTGGATGATTGGAAGGTTGAATGATTGGATGATTGAATGAAAGATTGGATGATTGGATGAAAGATTGGGTGATTGGATGAAGAATTGGATGATTGGATGAAGAATTGGATGATTGGATGAAGAAGGGAATGAGAACAAGAAGAAGTCCAGTTGAAATCTGTGCTGAATGAGATCGTAGCTGCAGAACCAGGGATGCGGACCACGGATAATAACCGTCAGGAGGCGAGGATGAAGATGACACCCTTTGGGGGGTTAACCTTGTCCTTGTCCTAATAGGCGGCAGAGGATTCCCGTGGACAATATGGTGGAGCAGTAGACGATCAGCAGGAGATCAGGATAGACTTTCACCAAAAGACGATAGATGCCTGTAGTGGATACTACAGGGATAGCCAGGAATGTCCAATGATGCTAATGGTTGGACATCATTGTATTGACTGCTGGTCTGGCCCGGCTAGTCAGTATTTAAGGGTTGAGCTAAGCGGTGATTAGAAACCAGCTGGTGTAGAACATACGCGGAGGCGCTGCAGCCGGCGCTTCCCAGCCTGAGGCCTAACATCATCATGGCGGCTCGTGCCTCACGCCACCCGGAGCCCACACAGCAGGAGACTGCACACCACAACTGTCACCTGGCGGTGACAGAGTGACAGAACGCAGACAGCCGGCATGGGTATCGGCAGCGGAGGTGAGCGCCACTACAGAGGGTAACACATCAGAGGTCTGTGGGACCGGGACCGCACAGGGAGCCAGGGTAGCTGAGATGGTGGTCGTGACAGCAGGGTCCTCTGTCGTAGATCACATCCTCTTCATTCCAAGTAGGCATCCTACGGTCTTGGCAAAACAAAAAAAAAGGTGTGACCCGACACCATTACGAACTCCAGAGAAGCCGCAGGATGTTTGTTTACATTCTGCGGCTCCCCCTACCGAATAGCGCTATTGGCCGCCTGGCGGTACCTAACGACCAATCAGGAGTCGCTAGGCGGCCAATAGTGCTATTTGGGAGGAGGAGCCGCAGGATGTTTGTTTTGCCAAGACTGTGGGATGCCTACTTTAAATGAATAAGATGCAATCTATGTCAGAGAATCCTGATAAGTATGGATTCCATCCACAGGAAGGACCCCTAGTCGTTTTGTGCCCCGCATTTTGGGGACCAGGACCGACCTTTGAACCTGGTGCTGGTTTTAAAAAATATGGGGAACCCCTATTTGGTTTGTTCCCTGATTTTTTAAAACCAGGACCAGCTCCTTGAGCATTGAGCTGGTTATTCCCGTGGGGTGGGACCCCACGCAGTTTTTTTTTATTATTTATTTTTTTCTATTTTTTTACACTGCAGCATGCTGCCGATTCATATTTGTTTTTAGCGGCCGTATATACATATAGTTTATCTAAGAGGTTGTGCCTCTTACTGAAACCAGTGATACACAGCGTAGCCTGCCTTGGTAGTAGCGGATGTTTTGGAGATGCTGCTGCTGTTGCTGTGGAAGGTGATGCATCTACTCAGTGGGTTGTCACAGTCATATAGTCCATAGCTTGCCCTGTACCACTTGTCCACATGTCCATGATTAAGTGGAAAGTGGGTACAACCGCATTTTTTCAGGGCATTGAGAACACTTTTTCAGACGTCTCTATACATCCTGGGTATCCGCTGTCTAGTGAAGTGGAATCTAGAAGGAATTTGGTACCGGGAACCACCATCAATCGTCTATATCCCTCTTCACTGATGGTGGATACCGGACGCATGCATGGCGACTGGCTTTTGCATCCCATGGACAACAACTGTCTCACCCGGTGCCTCATTTAAGCAAACCACAACTCCATCAGAAGCATCCTCCTCGTCAACTCAGTGCCAGCAACATCAATATCCTCTTGCGTGTGTGCAACATTCAATTTCAAAATCAGGAAATGGACTGTGAGTGATCCTTCCAGCATATGCACATGGTGGAAGGAGACACCTCTTACCGTACAGTGATGGGAAAATCATGCATTGCAACCACCAACATCCTAGGACTCTCCTTGGGGAATTATGATACCATGTCTTTAGCGGGGGGAAGAGGAGGGCTTAGATCATTGTGTGAAGCTGAACCACTAGTCATGAACAAAGGCCAGGGACTTAGCCGTTCCTTGCCACTCCATGTCGAAAATGGTATATTGGCAAGCTTACGTTTCTCCACAAACACATTGGGCATTGGCAGATGATGTTGCTGGCATATTATGTTCTATTTCATGACTAATGGCAGCAGCTTCAGCACTAGGAGGAAGTGGTTCTTGTTATTTCACTATGTTATTCTCCAAATTTTGGTTCTCCATAATCTTTCTGGAGTATCACTGGACTGGAATGATGCAGCACTATCACTGGACTGGCCTATACAGCACTATCACTGGACTGGCCTATACAGCACTATCGCTGGACTGGCCTATACATCACTATCGCTGAACTGGCCTATACATCACTATTGCTGGACTGGCCTATACAGCACTATCACTGGACTGGCCTATACAGCACTATCGCTGGACTGGCCTATACATCACTATCGCTGGACTGGCCTATACATCACTATCGCTGGACTGGCCTATACAGCACTATCACTGGACTGGTCTTATGCAGGAGTGCCAATGGACTGGGCTTATGTAGCAATACAAGTGGACTGTACTTATGTAGCAGTATCACTGGACTTTAACAGCAGTATTACTGGACTTATGCAGCAGTACCAATGCACTTTAACGTCAGTGCCACTGGAATGGTGGGGAGAGTTGCAGCTTATCTCCATCCAGACCCGATGCTCATTCGCTCTACCAGGGGGAGGGTGATCGGTCCGCAACCGCATTGCTCCATGGGGGGTGGTGCCGGGTGATGAGGTGTGGGCCACCCCATCGCTCCATGGTAGGGGGGGGGGGGCGGATGAAGAGGGGGGGGGAGTTGCCACTCATCTCCATACAGGGGGGGACCTCCTGCACCTAACTTCCGCCCTTCAGTGGCAAATGCCTAAGGCAGCCTACTGGTGGCGCCGGCCCTGCTTATGCAGCAATATCACTGGACTGGACTTATGTAGCAGTATCACTGGACTTTAATGACAGTATTACTGGACTTATGCAGCAGTACCAATGAACTTTAACATCAGTGTCGCTGGACTGGACTTATGCAGCAATATCACTGGACTGGACTTATGAAGCAGTATCACTGGACTTTAATGGCAGTATTACTGGACTTATGCAGCAATACCAATGGACTTTAAATGTCAGTGCCACTGGACTGGATTTATGCAGCACTATCACTGGACTATACAGCACTTTCACTGTACTGGACTATACAGCAGTATCACTGGCACTGGACTGGACTATACAGCACTTTCACTGGACTGGACTAGTATATACAGCAGACAGCACCGACACTGGACAAGATTGCACTACTGATCAAGACAGCACTATTGGGCAAGACAGCACTATCACTGGACTGGATGGCGATCGGGCGAGCAGACAGGCAGTCAGGCAAGTGGCCAGGACGTGCTGTCTCTTCACTCTCCTAGACTGGAGTGAAGATGGCATCCATCCTCCCACCCACCCCTTTAAAGGGTGCGGATCGCACTAGATCCGACGGCGGGCACTCGAGTGGTCCGGAGAACTGCTCTCTGAGTCTTGGCGGAAATTCCTCCATGTTAAGAGCCAGGTCTCTCAGGCAGTGGGGCCCGCCCTGCTACCTGCACTGTGCCATTCAGCACTGCTCAAAATAGTCTGCGGGAGGGCCAGGGGATAACTCATTGCTGATTTGGGCAGCAGAAGGGCCACCTAGTCCTTAGGGGCCCTGGTGCAATACACCTGCTGCATCAATGGTAGTTCTGCGTCTGGAAATTTGGGAGGTATGATATATGACTAGCCTGTTTCTCTGGTGATGTAAGGTTCCCCAGGATATATAACGCTAACACTGTTCTAAAACTGTGTATTCTAGAAACAATGCGACTTACTTTATCAACCTGACGCCAGCAAGTGAAAGTCATCATTTGTAGTTTTCAGAGATAGAGATCAGTGATAAATGAAAACAGAATTACTGAGCAAAAACAAATCATGCTTACACCTTAGTTTGTTGCATATCATTCATGTTTCCCTAATTTTGGTATTTGTCTTATTATACAGTTGATGTGATTACACATTCCATTCACATGGCATTGCACACAGCTGCTACGGCTATTTTAGCACTTAGTAAAATAATCAACATTATTAAATAGGCTTTCCAATGATTAGTCAGTGATACAAAAATAATAGGTGGATGAATCCATCAGCACCCCCCCCCCCCCCTCCGCTCCCTTCTTTATATTTGAATACAGATAGATAGACTTGCATTTAGATGGCACAAATAATAGTTGGGTGCAGATGGTATTGTGTGGTTTATGATTAGAAAATACATGTCAATGACTAAGTATACACTTGTGCCCATCTATGATTTATTTATTGATGAATCACAATATGAGATATCCATTGGCTTTGGATTTAAAATTGAAAGTCAAACACAATAATTGCCTGGGAATAAGGACCATTCATTTGACCCTCCCAATCTTGCCACCTACTAAAATTTCTATCCACATTTGGCACACTCGACAATAGGAGAATTATCGTTGTCTAGAAAACCCAGACAGCACGTGCATGATAATGATTTCCAATATTGCTAAAAATCATTTTTCAAAATGGATACATAAATTTAAAAACAGATTAAAAAGCCATCATGTCTACTGTTATGACAAATTGTAAAGAATAACAAATGACTAATTAGGCTTACAATATTGGTGCAATGTTGCATGTTGTACAACATTTCAATATTAATATGTAGGAAACCTAAGGATACATTTTGTAAATCCGTTGGACCTACTTTGCATTCAACTGCAACCAATTGGCACAAAAGGGGCGATTCAGGATCGCTCATTGCGATCCAGATTTGGGCCCCAGCCCCAATGGTTTGGGTTTGTGCATGCACATTTCTCGACGTGTGCAAACCCCGGCAGCAAACGGATTTGGTGAGTTACATACTCGGTCGGCCATTTCCTGCACAGCGAGAGGGCCAGGGGCATGCAGCAAGTGGGAGCAGTGGAACACCCTGCGTTTAATGGGCATTCCCGTAAAAACTCGGGGCTTTCCCCTGTAGAAGCAGGTGCGGCCATGCCTGCTTGGGGCGGGCGGATTCCGCCCCGTCTTCAGTGAACATCAACTGAAATAACGGTCAGTATAGACTGTATTTTATTAGCGAAGGGGAGAGAACTCATTGGATGGTCAGCTAATTATTTCTCTCTCCTTCAGCAGCATGCGAGAGGGTGTGTTCTCGTGCATATCCCTGGCATGGTACCAAGGCCGGGCGGCGTTTATGGGCTCATGTGTCAGCAAATGTGCCTTGCCTAGTGAGTCAACCTGAACGAAGCCCAAAGTATAGTTTTCATAGTAATTGTTGCATTATGATGCCTGTTCATTGACTTTCAGCTGGATTCAGTTTGTGCTATCACTGCATTCACTGCCAATTTGTTGGTATATAAGCAGTCGTTATATGCTTTGAATTATGTGGAAGCAGTGGTGTTACTACTTTTTGTCTCCACATATTCCTTAAGCAGCAATAACGAAATATCGGTCAATAAAGCATTTTGCCTCTAGATGCTGCACGATTGGTCATGTTGCTAAGTAAAAATCTTTTCGTTTTAATAAGCTTTCTTATTGGCTGTAAAAAAAAGGCAATAGTGCATGGATTTGTAGAATGAACAGCCGCAAATTTTGAGGGAAGACATAGGATCCTTTGCAGTACAACTTAACATATAAAATGTTCAATTCCATTCAAATTACCAATATACAATACCAGGACCCTTTCTAATAACCAAAATACAATACCAGGACCCATTCTAATAACCAATATACAATACCAGGACCCAGTCTAATATCCAATATACAATACCAGTGTACAGTCTAATAACCAATATACAATACACGGACCCATTCTAATAACCAATATAAAATACCAGGATCCATTCTAATAACCAATATTCAACACCAGTATACATTCTAATAAACCAATATACAATACCAGGACCCATTCTAATAACCAATATACAATACCAGGACCCATTCTAATAACCAACATAAAATTCCAGGATTCATTCTAATAACCATTATACAATACCAGGACCCTTTCTAATGACCAATATACAATACCAGGACCCATTCTAATAACCAATATACAATACCAGGGATCCATTCTATTAACCAATATACAATACCAGAACCCATTCTAATAACCAATATACAACACCAGTATACATTCTAATGACCATTTTACAATACAGGGATATATGTTAAAGACCAATATACAATACAGGGACCCATTTTAGTGACTGATCTACAATATAGGGACCCAATCCAATGAGCAAAATACAAAAAAGGGGAAACATTTTATTGACCGATATATAATAAAAAGGAACCCATTCAAGTGAGTGATATAAAATACAGGAACCCATTCAAGTGAGTGATATAAAATACAGGAACCAATTCTAGTGACTGGTATACAACACAGGAACCCATTCTAGTGACTGATATAAAATACAGGAACCCATTCTAGTGACTGGTATACAATACAGGAACCCATTCTAGTGACCAATATACAATACAGGAACCCATTCTAGTGACCAATATACAATAAGTGCAGCATTAATATGACTGATATAAAATATAGGGATCCAATCTAGTGACCGATATGCAATACACGGACCTTTTCTAGTGACTGATATACAATACAGGAACCTATACTAGTTAGTGATAAAAATACATGATCCATTCTAGTTACCATTATACAATACAGGAACCCATTCTAGTGACTAATATACAATATAGGGAATCATTTTAGTGACTGCTACACAATCTCTGGACTTATTCCAATGACCAATATACAATACAGAAACCCATTCTAGTGACCCATATAAAATACAGGAACCCATTATAGCGACTAATTTACAATATAGGAACCCATACTAGTGACCAATATACAATACAGGGACCCATTCTAGTGCCTGCCATTCTAAGTATCAGGCCTTCAGACCTATAAATGTTGGGAGGTATGTGTTTAATCACATAGCAGACACTGGGGCATATGTATTAAAGCTTAGAGACAGATGCATTGGAGCCTGTAAAATGACAGTTAGAAGCAGGTTGGTCAGTACATATATTCTTTCAATAGGCCTAAAAACAGGAAAACTGGTATCAAATCCTTTTGCCACATTTACTGCCTCATGTTACATATATCAGTTTGTGTCAGATTCCTGATATAGATGTGAAATATACATAGCCTCCAACACAGCTGGACAGAAAATCAGTAAAAATTAGCATAAGAGGTGTGTTCATGGGTAAATGGGGTGTGGCCTAGTGGCACTCACATAGTAATCAATAGAGCTGGGAAACGCTGAAAATCTGTAAAATTACATTTTTGGCTGCTACAGACCATAATAGAAAATGGTACTGTAAAGGCCACAAAGCTACAGTTGGAGGGTATGTAGATATAAATGTATGTAAATGTTACTATTAATTCCCTTATGTAATGCAGCATTTTAACTGTACTGGCCCTTTAATTCATGTTGCATAGTACTTCCCATTTACTAGGTTGTCTATGACATCACAGTACTTGGCATCTCACGTCAGAGCTTTCAGAACACTGATGGTTTCAGAACTTCAGTACTGACCTTCAGCTAACAGTGATTTTAGTATTTACTAATTTCTACATTTAGATTATTGCTTTTTACTGATACGATCTACCAAAGTGTCAGTTATCGGATAAGGTTTACCCTTATTCTGCAGTTTTCTCTGTCTTGGAATTACTACAGTAATACAGAGATATGGACAGTAGGTAAGTACAAATGTAAATAGTTTTGATATAGTTTTACATCTAACATCGTCTTTGAAAAATACTGTAAATCTATAAACCTTTTATACAGTCAAGGAGCCAATATGACGGTCAAAATGCTTCAATATGCAAATCAACTTTCATTGTGCTTGACACTATATTTAAATAATTTGAGTAAAAAAAACATTAAGCGCACACATTTACTGTGTTATACCCATTTTTGGATGGCTGCAGAGTTTCTTTTCACCTTATGGCACTTAGGATGGAATCGGTACAACTGTCAGAATGAACTTAGGTCTACAGTCATTAGGTAGACCCGCTTAGGTTATAACTAGCACACTGGTTATGTCTCCCAAGGTGCATAACCTTGCATTTATCCACATTGAACCTCATCTTCCACTTTTTTGCCCACTCATCTAGATTATGAAGATCATTTTGAAGCGTGGTGACATCTTCTGATGATTTTTGTGTCGCTCAGTTTTGTGTCGTCTGCAAAGATGGATACATTGGTATACATGGTATACCCCATCCCAATATCGTTAACAAAAATGTTAAATAAAATGGGCACTAGAACCGAACCCTGTGGCACTCCACTTAGTACTGGTATCATATTTGATACGGCCCTGTTCACAACCACTCTTTGTTCTCTATTACACAGCCAGTTCCCTACCTATCTACAGATGTTTGCCCCTAATCCCAGGTCCTCCATTTTATTTATCAACCTCTTGTGTGGGACTGTATCAAAAGCTTTAGCAAAATCTAGGAAATTCACATCTACAGAGTTTCCATTATCAAGGTTTTTGCTAACCTCCTCATACAAACATAGTAAATTAGTTTGGTATGAATGATTTTTCATGAACCCATGCTGGTTAATACTGTCGCCTCCTGATTGGCTGCTAGGCGGCCAATAGAATCAGGAAGATGAAACATCTCTGTGCCTTTCATTCCAATTGTGTACCGGCGGCGGACACGGCGGAGACAGAGAAGATGGAGAAAATGTCGGGATGTTCGCAGGGGACCTGGGTGAGTAGGATTTCCTTCCACAGGTCCCCCATGGATTTCTTCGGATCCAGGACCCGGACTCTTCAGCCCTAGAGCCCTGGACCCGGACCAGCCCTGGAACCAAGCCACCGGACCGGACCCAGGGACCTACCGACAGGCTCAAGATAGGTAAGTATCAGTATGTGTGGGCTTTGTATGTATTAAAGTTTTATTTTAAATGGGTGTCAGTGTGTTTATTTAATTATTTATTTTACTGTGGAACTACAAGTGCCAGCGGGCCCTTTAATGCCCTGCATGCTGGGACTTGTGGTTCTCCAAGTCCCAGCATGCATGCAGCGGAGGCTTGCTGGGACTCATAGTTCCACGGTATAAGATAATAGTTTTTAATCTATTTTTTTACACAATTTATCAGCTCGATGCCCACCGCCCAGGGGCATCGAGGACAGCCCCGGGCTTCAGCATGGGCAGGTAAGTTCTGGAGGGGGGGGGACCCCACACAGTTTTTTTCCCGTTTTTTTTAACCTTTTTTTTGGACAGAATCATGCACAGATCACGATGATCTGTGCATGGTTCTGTCAAATTCGTCAGCCAGAACCTGGTCTAATTTTTTTGCAATTTTACCAAAAATCGCACCCTATTACATGTGCGTGTTAGATGCTTTCCAATGGGAAAACATCTGGATGCGAATTGAAGTGTAAATAAAAATCGCCACTACAAAATGTGCGATTTCGCGGCACTATAAAATATGCGATTTTCGGGAAATGCCCGAAAACTGCAGTTTTTGCGAGAAAAAAAATACGCACCCTATTACATTTCGCCCCTTATTCTAAAATAATCGCACAGACAACAACTGCATAAGTTAAAAGGTTGACAATATTTATTAAGTGGTATGTCCCTATTGAAAGGGATGGCCAGGAAAGCGCTTGGAGACCAGCTCAGGTCAAAAAATGTTAGTAATGGTGGCGACTACAACGCCCCAACTTATAACCAGGGTAATGAACTGCTTCCATTGAATTTAAGGCACAGCCCGCACTGTGACAGTCTTACCACCCCTCCTATGGCATGGAAGTGACCAATGTCCCCCCTCGGGGCAGGACTCACCAGCTGTCCTGGCAGAGGGGGGCAATACCGCACAGTGACCACCTGTACCTCAAAATTGACCGCTGGTCGAGAGCGCCTTCCCGACGATTATTAATTCATTTTGTACAGCCAAATTAGGTGAAGGCCGAAAGGCCAGGTAGCAAATGAAAAAGCAAGGGAGGGAGGGTGGGAATACAGACTCAAAGAGGAAGCAGCATCATCTGACTCCCCTTTATATACCCCTGCATAAGCTACCACCCCTTTTCTACCTAATTGGCTACTTTAACTATCAATCACTTGCACTTCTATGGGTAATGAACTATTCAACAACTTTATTAGGACAATCAAAAAATTCACAGGCTCTTAAATGCCCTCGTGCTTATACAGCCCTTGCTTAATCTAAGGTGCCTATTGAATTATCATGATTGACATTTACAATAAGGAAGTGACCAACGTCCCCCCTCAGGGGCAGGACTCACCAGCCGTCCTGGCAGAGGGGGGCAATACTGCACAGTGACCACCTGTACCCAAAAATGAACCGCTGGTCGAGAGCGCCTTCCCGCCACAGCTAGGTTCAAAATTACCACTATAGGTAATTACTGCAGAACCGCCGCCCGCCAACCCTAACAATAGACCTATGCTAAACTCAACAAAAACCCCTATACTAAACCATGGAACAGGTCCTGAGAAAAAACGTCATGCCCTGGTCTAACAAATGGACACCGTCTTTCCTATAATAGAAGGGGGACTGCGGACTAAAGACGGGTGCCTAACTGGAACGCCGCCCAAGGATGAACCGCCCGTGCCCTTAACTCTATGGGTGCCCTGGCAGCTAACTGATGCTTTGATGCCCAGATATTAAACGAGTGCCCCATGAACCAAACATTATCATGAGTCATTGAGGGAAGGGGCTGAAAAGAAAAACCTAACTGGTTAGCATCATAAACTTAAACTGTAAAATGACACAACTTAAAGTTACTTGAATTAGTACACCAAGGACCCAAGTGAAGGTGAAAACCTTAAAAAACCTCCAGTGGACTTGAGTGGGAAGCCAATTATAAATCAACCCACTAGCGGAGGAAAAAGTAAAAAATTCCCTTCACACCCTCGATTCCAGAACACTGGCCATTCCAAAACCAACCGTAAAACAACGTTTTTTGGGTCCGCACCACAGGCGCGTGCTAAACCTTATCTAAATGTATATATGACTTATATGCGGAGGACCTCCAGCACCAGAATGGCAGCCACTGGAAGTCCTGCCGCTGGTGGCTGCCCCAGTACGGAACGAATGCGTCCCGTAAATGGCGGCCCTCATGCCCAAAGCAACCACACAACGCTTCAATACCGCAGTAACTGGAAGAGCATCAATGGTGATGTATCAGCATGCACAAAAAACTGTACTACCCCTACCGGCCTCTGGAGCATATATGCCCCAGCCAGTCGAACGGGGCATACCTCGCCCTCGGGCTTAGCCGTCAAGGACACCCACCGGCCCTTGCCTAACTGATCAGTCTTAGAATGGCGGATCTTACAAAGGACAAGCCCGTCCTGGAAGACCATATCTTCAAACCGCAGACCTGAATCAGTGGCCCTCCTACTGGCTGCCACCAGCCACCTGAAATAGCAATGCTTCACTTTCGCCCCGGTACGCATTCTATCAATTTCCACAGCATCTGCAGATCGATAGGCTTGCAAGAGTCCGCCGCAACCGGCTGCTCCCTCGCCCAACCACCTCATAGCCTTTGTGAGCACAAAGGATGTGGTAGAGTCCGTTTCCCCGTGTAGCCGGGCATGTAACGAAATCCCGGCCAAGGCAGCCGCCATGGCCAACTTTGACCGGCCTGCCTTATAGTAACCCCACACGAAAGCCAGCAAACGGTCTTCGACCGACTTACCGCTGCTCTCCTGGACCATCTGAAAAGCCACCCAATCTTGCTGAGCGGCGGCATACGCCCTACGAGTGGAAGGGGCCAGGGATCTCAAGGTTAATTCATTCATGTCTGCTCTACAATCTGCCATACAGAACATGGAAAAGTGAGCCCCAGGGGCGCTGCACCCGGTGCCAACTCACGAAATTTTGCAAAGTTAAACCTAGACAAGGCATCAGTGATGCCATTGTCCACCCCGGGGATATGCCTCGCCATGAAATGTATGTTGTGGCGCAAACAATGCAAAACAAGGTGTCTAAGCAAACGTAAAGCCTGAAGGGATGAGGTGCGCTGGTTGTTAAAGGCGTGCACCACGCCAAGGTTATCGCACCAGAACACTATTGTCTGGTTCTCTAGCCTGTGTGACCACAACTCCGCATCCACAATTATGGGGAAAAGCTCCAACAGCAGCAGGTTTTGCCGTGAAACCCTGGTCAACCCAAGACTGTGGCCATGGGGCCGCACACCAATCGCCCTGAAAGAACGCCCCGAAAACTGTGGATACCGGTTAAAGTGCACCAAAAAGGTGGACCAGACGACCAGGTCATCACAGATGGGCGCACCATGCAAAAAGGTGCTGAACTTCTCGAAGTAGGAGCAAGAGACAGAGCAGCCCATTGGCAAAACATTTGTCTAAGAAAACGCCCCCTTCTAGCTAAAAACCCATACAATGGAATGATTCGGGGTGTAACAGGAGGAGGCGGAAAGCGGACTCAATGTCCAGCTTAGCCATGAGTGCACCCTGCCCAAAATTGCGGACCAAAGAGAGGACCTCATAAAATAGCTGATAGCACATGCTGCAAACCGTCAGGAATTGCATAATTAATACGGTGCATTAAGACAGGTGCTGGATCAACCGGTATTTACCCAAAGGTGAAAAACACATATTGGGCAAGGGCTCGGAAGAGATAGGGCCAGCCATCCTGCCCAATGCCACCTCGGCCTGCACCTTCTGTCTTACCACCTCGGGGAAATCCACTGCTGACTTAAAATTCCAGTGGGCAACCACCCTGACCGCCTCGGGAATGTGCAAACTGAAACCGGAACTAAAACCCTGTAACAAGAAGCTGGCATCCTCCCTATTTGGGTAAAAGCGCAAACGGCGCTCTAACTCGGATACCACTATGGGAGAGGGGGCTTTACTTAGCGTTAGTGCTGGTCTCGCCGGGGCAGCAAACTTGCAGATTTTGGCAGGGTGACCGGCCCCACAATTCCGACATTCGTGGCAAAAACGGAACTTAGCGCCCCTGTCGACTTAGAGTGGTTGAAAGCAAAACACTTGCCATTTGTGGCAGGCTTTGCGCCCTTCTTACCCGGCGGGAAAAACTTTTTGGGGTGGGCCAAGGCCGAGACATGGCCTTTGCCAATAACCTCCAGCCATATCTCTATGTGTTTGAGTCCCATTGGCATGACACGGGTCCCGTCATGGGTAAAACGGAATTTTTTGTCATAATCCCTCCACGCTGCACCCTTGTAAGCGAGGAAAGTCTCGTTCACCAGGAAAATATAACGAAGAACATTGGCATGATCCTTGGGCCTAGTGTCTAAGTAGCAGGATGCAAATTGGAGGAAACCCTTAACCCAGTGGTGGAAACTCCGGTAGGAGTTCTCCCCTGCGCCGGCCACCTTCTTGGTCTTGTCAAACTCTATTTTCATGTCGCTAGTCAACGTGAAGACGCCGATGAACTTCCCCTTCGCAATCTTGCCCTTAACACCCTTACGAAGACCACTGGCGACTGTAGAATTGCTGCAGTGGACCATATCCAATGATAGAAAGGGCGCAGCGCTGGCCTTATCCCTCCTAGTGCACTTGCCCCCACCCACTTGCTTTGCTACTGCACGCGCCACTAGCTTAGCATACTTGCGCGGACGCCTAGTGGCCGCTACTAGCGGATGAATGGCAAGAAGAACCAGAAGAAGTATCATCATTATGCTCACCGGTACCAGATGGAGCGACCACCGAAATCCTGGCACCCTGTTATGTCCCAGCTGTGGCCGGAGCCTCATCGGGGGCCACCATGACTGATGAATGGAGAGGGGTGGTTGAAAGCATCCCCACCGATCCCGCGTCAGCGTCTTGTGTTCTGGCTGGAACCTGCTCCCTTGAGAGACGAACTACCTCCGTGGCCAACCGATGTGTGACGCAGCCATAGAAGCATCTCCCTGCTCGATAGCAGACAGTGCCGGGGTAACTGTATCGGCTGGAACCAAAGGCTCAGACACTTCGTCCCCTCGCTTTGCGTGGCTGGTACCCTCCTTTGCCGGGTGAGTCGGGGAGGTGCCTCTGTTTGTCTGCGCCCTCACATGCCAAAACTAGCATCTGCAGAGAGCACCATCGGAGCGACATCCAGTGGTGACGGCTCAGCCACAGAGGAAATACGATCTGCACCAACTGTGACCTTGGAAGAAACACAGCCATGAGACATCACAGAGCTAAACACCCTGGGAAACAACATGGTGGGAGGTTGCCTCGACTGATGCACGGCCCTCAGGGGGGTGCATTGGGAAACTAGGGGAATGTGTAGAGACCCCAGCTGAAGGGAAACTAGCCCAGAAAGGCTTGAGAATGCGCCAGACTATCAAATGGAGGACTGCAGCGGGGATTCGCCGGCCCACGCAGGTATGTACGGAGCACCCTGTAACCCCTTGTAAGGGGCGTATTTCTAATATACAGCCTGCTGCAATGGAAAAGCCTGGAAACCAAACTACTGTAGGCCTGTATAAACAACTAGGTGCCCAGCGGTCTGAGGTGAGTTAAACGACCATGTATTCTGCAAACTGGTGACCCACCAGAAACAAAAACATTGCTGGTAAACTAGTGGTAAAATTAAGAGGCATAAGGCCCTGTAAGCAAGGCTGCTCAGACTGGGGCCCGACTATGCCACTAGGCAGGGAGGCCACATGGAGTGAGCCTTGGAGGGCATGCTGGTTCCTGTAGTGCCACAAGGAGGATTTAGGGGTAACTCCTGATAGGTTGGCAACTTAGATATATTGGTAAGTGCTGTTATCATGTGGCCTTACAGTAAGACAATTATATGGCCTGGATTGGGTGCTGTTATCATGCAGTGTAGGACTTCAAGCCTCAGAGAAGCCTTGACAAGGCCCGGAAGCTTATCATATCTTTTGCAAAATATATGTAACTAAGATCTCTGAATGACCCTCTTATGTTGATTTTTCAACCCTTATTACTAATGCCCTTTGGTGTGCTGGGGGTTAAATCCCCCTCCCTTGCAGCACCTGGGGGGGTCATTACTAGTTTGATTGAGCAGCTCTCATCACTGTTTCAGCTGACAGAGAGGTCAGAAATGCACCATCCCAAGTGAGGCAGGGAGCCCACAGACAGAAGGCCTTGTGCCTCAAAGACACCCCCCATATTAAATGCCACAGGTGGAATCAAACCAGGGCACCAGCAGGTGGTGCTGTAGCACCAGCAGGTGGTGCTGTAGCACCACCACTGCCAGCATGGAAATCCCCAGCCCTGATACTGTCTACATGTGGCTGTGACCCAGGACAGGGTATTTTGTGCAAAAGGGAGCAGATAAGGTACACAGACAGAAAAAGCAAGCTATAAAGGGAGGAATGAGGAGGAATGAGGAGTGTAAGTACAAAAGTGTGAAGGACTTCTCTGCTTCTGTTTCTGTTTCCAGACTAATCCAGACTCAAAGAGGAAGCAACATCATCTGACTCCCCTTTATACACCCCTGCATAAGCTACCACCCCTTTTCTACCTAATTGGCTACTCTAACTATCAATCACGTGCACTTCTATTCAACAACTTTATTAGGACAATCACAAAATTCACAGGCTATTAAATGCCCTCGTGCCTATACAGCCTTTGCTTAATCACAAATGGCACAAACCAAAGACACCCTGCTCCCCTCTCATTGTCATAAGTAATTATAATTAGTCAAAGTAAAACAAATAGTATTTATGGAGGAAAACTGAAAAGTTTGCACTAAAGGAGGAGAGTTACGAGGGGGTTTATGCAGTTACTAGATAACTGTTATCACTAGCAGTGTAGGGCTGGGACAAGAAGGGCCCACCAGGGGAATGCAGTGATAGGCACCTCTGTTTAGGGGTGTGGTCAGTCTCCCGGGGGGTGTGCATGGGATGGGGCTCTTCATAAATATTACTTGTGCATGCATAATAATATACCAGATGAATAACAACAATGCACTGTAGCAATTACACCATAGTTCTTTGCAGTATAATGTAACATGTATAATTCGATGGCACAGTCTGAAATCTGATCCCTAGAGGAGGAGGTGGGGCCTCACGAAGTGAGGACCATGAGGGTACCCCTGTGGGTATGTCCAACCCTATACACATGTATAGGCAGACCTGCAATCCTGCAAAAGTAGTGGCATCCCACCTAATGACACCATTTCCCATATGCGGTATGTTGCCCTTGTGTGTTGGGTGAACAATGAATTGCAGTGAGCAATTAAGGATTCTAAATGATTTCTCTTATCTTTCATGTAATATACTGTGTCTTCATTATTACCGTATATAATAGAGAAAACTTTCTCACCACAGCGCAGCTGTCAGAGTACGACCTAAGAAAAGGAAAGTGGACGAAGTGTATACGGACAGTTGGTAAGTACAAATGTAACGAGTTTTCTTATAGTTTTAGATCTATTATCGTCTTTGAAATATAAACCTATAAATCTTGTACACAGTCAAGGAGCTAATATGATGGTCAAAATGCTTCCATATGCAAATTAGCTGTCATTGTGTGGGAGACAGTATTTAAATAAGATTTAAAAAAATGAAGTTCTAACATTTACTGTGCTATATCCTGATTTTTGGTTGGCTGCAGAGTTTCTTTCCACCTGTGAGACCACTGGATTTTTTCTGGCATTTAGAATGTGCCAGTCAATGGGAATTGATGGAGGAGGAGGTAATTCCCCAGGAAGGGAGGACCACCAGGTTCTCCCTGTACCGCTATGGGTACGTCCAACTCTGATCACCATGCACACATATATATATATATATAGGCAGACCTGCAATCCTTCAAAGTAGCGGCAATCCCACCTAATGACATCATTTGCCATATGCGGTATGTTGCCCTTGTGTGCTGGGTGAACAATGAATTCAGTGAGCAATTAAGGATGCTACAGAATTTCTCGTATCTTTCATGTAATATACTGTGTTTTCATTATTACCGTATATAATAGAGAAAACTTTCTCATCACAGCACAACCGTCGGTCCACCACCTAAGAAACGCAGAGTGGACAAAGGTGAAGATCTCTGTTCTCTTCAGATAGATGAAGAGGAACGAAAGGCCTTTTATAATTTGCTGGGTAAGGTTTATTGTGTTACATTTATTAAGGCTACAAACAACATTTCTGAAAGTCTGCACTGAAATCCTAAACACTATTGTTGAGATAATATAAACCCAACCTCTCAACTGTGAACCCCCAGATGTCAGCCAGACTGCCCAGTAACAGTGTCAGGGATAAGATTTCTCCTATTCCTGGCCCTGTGGTCTGTTCCTATTGCACCAGGGTCTGGCCGGCAGCTATCAGCCTGGGGCATACACAAGCAAGTTACCCCAGCGTTTCTACCAGCACACTACAATGTGGGTTTCAGTTATCTAATATGTTGTGGTTTAAATATTCAATGCAATATATGACAAAAAAACAAAAATACCTAGTACCTACCAGCCCCATCTGACAAGGCGAAAAGTAGATATTGTAAATGGCATTGCAGTGATTTTCTACACAATACAGGGACCCATTCTAATGACCAATATACAATACCAGGACCCATTCTAATGACCAATATACAACACCAGGATCCATTCTAATAACCAATATACAATACAGGACCCATTCTAACGACCAATATACAATACAGGATCCATTCTAACGACCAATATACAATACAGGACCAATTCTAATAACCAATATACAATACAGGACCCATTCCAATATCCAATATCCAATATCCAATACAGGACCCATTCTAACGACCAATATACAATACAGGACCCATTCTAATAACCATTATACAACATTAGGATCCATTCTAATGACCAATATACAACACCAGGATCCATTCTAATGACCAATATACAATACAGGATCCATTCTAATGACCAATATACAATACAGGACCCATTCTAATAACCATTATACAACACCAGGATCCATTCTAATGACCAAAATGCAATACAGGATCCATTCTAACTACCAATATACAATACAGGACCCATTCTAATGACCAAGGTACAATACCAGGACCCATTCTAATGACCAATATACAACACCAGGATCCATTCTAATAACCAATATACAATACAGGACCCATTCCAATAGCCAATATACAATACAGGATCCATTCTAATGACCAATATACAATACAGGACCCATTCTAATGACCAATATACAACACCAGGACCCATTCTAATGACCAATATACAACACCAGGACCCATTCTAACGACCAAAGTACAATACAGGATCCATTCTAATAACCAATATACAATACATGACCCATTCTAACGACCAATATACAATACAGGACCCATTCTAATAACCAATATACAATACAGGACCCATTCTAAAGACCAATATACAACACCAGGACCCATTCCAATATCCAATATCCAATACAGGACCCATTCTAATGACCAATATACAATACAGGACCCATTCTAATAACCATTATACAACACCAGGATCCATTCTAATGACCAAAATGCAATACAGGATCCATTCTAACTACCAATATACAATACAGGACCCATTCTAATGACCAAGGTACAATACCAGGACCCATTCTAAAGACCAGGATTCATTCTAACGACCAATATACAATACAGGACCCATTCTAATAACCAATATACAACACCAGGATCCATTCTAATGACCAATATGCAATACAGGATCCATTCTAACGATCAATATACTATACAGGACCCATTCTAATGACCAATGTACAATACCAGGACCCATTCTAATGACCAATATACAATACAGGACCCATTCTAATGACCAATATACAATACAGGACCCATTCTAATAACCAATATACAACACCAGGACCCATTCTAACGACCAATATACAATACAGGACCCATTCTAACGACCAATATACAATACAGGACCCATTCTAATAACCAATATACAACACCAGGACCCATTCTAACGACCAATATACAACACCAGGACCCATTCTAACGACCAATATACAATACAGGACCCATTCTAATAACCAATTTACAATCCCAGGACCCATTCTAATGACCAATGTACAATACCAGGATCCATTCTAATAACCAATATACAATCCCAGGACCCATTCTAATGACCAATATACAACACCAGGATCCATTCTAATATCTAATATACAATACAGGACCCATTCTAATTACCAATATACAACACCAGGATCCCTTCTAATGACCAATATGCCATGCAGGATCCATTCTAACATTCCATTCTGTTGTTCAGGGCCCCCACAAACCTCAATCCGCCCCTGCCACATTCTGACTGCCTGGTTCTGCTGCTGCATATGAGGGAGAGCTAGTGATGTCAGTGTGCTCCAGCCAGGAGGGGGCTGACAAAGGGGAGCCCGGGGTACTGTATGCCCTTTATCCCCCTTAATCTGGGTATGATTATACATCTGTGACGATAAGCATGGGCTGCACGGAAGCTGAGACAATGGAATGCTGAAGGTGCACTTTCCGCAGCTTGCACCTGAAGACAGCTGCCTGGGCATTGTCTCCAGCAACTCCATCTCCTCCACTACTGGTGAGAAGGGATGGTTTTTATGGCTGTGGTTGGAGAGATGAGGCTGGCCCCCAGTCCAGTCCGCCACTGAGTAACACATGTGAGCATAGCTTGTACCATACAGGAGCAGCTAGTTGTTCTTTTCTGTAATTCCCTATGGCAGTGAGTAAAGCAGATAGATTTTGTTTCCCAATAAGTAAGTTCATCCCATCACAATAGGATTTCAACATTAATAGGATGTAATTGACTTTGAAAGGACAGGAAGTTACATTACATTATGGCATGTGTTACATTTATTGCATAATGAACATGTTTACAAAAAGGCATAGGTACCTACCAACCAATGAGATTCTGCCATTTCCCCTCATATCATGTAACATTTGAGCATTTCATGTCTTTTATTTCAGATACCAGTGCCATCCAGCAGCTTCTGACGCAGGATACGAAAATGAGAATGTCTGACAAGGTATTTCCTTAATGTTACTTAGCCGCTCATTTTACCACCATACAAGCAATTCAAAGGGGATTCCAGCTGCAGCATTTTTTTCAATTTTTTATGTTCTTTCTTATTGGAGGAGCCCAGTCACTTCCATAATGTGCTCCTGAACATATGCCAGTGTCTTTCAATAAGAGATTCAGGGGGATTTATTTACTTAGATTGGCATTCTATTGAAGATGGGATGTTGCCCATATCAACCAATCAGAATCGACTTCACATTTATTTAGCACCTTCTAGAAGATAATAGAATCTGATTATTATCATTATGATCAGGGGCGTAACTATAGCACCGCAGCACCCTAACGGTGGGGGGTGGGGGGGGGCGCCCAAAACGTAGCTACGCCACTGATTATGATGGTTATTATGGACAACATCCCATCTTCAATAGAACTCCCATCTTAGTAAATAAACCCCATTGTGTCCAATATTCTCTCAGAGACATGTGAAGAGATAAGGTATCACAGTAATACATCTCCCTGAATGTTGACCGTCAGTCATGTCAACCTAAAGCTTGTTGACCTAGTTGTTGTCTATCCAATGATCCATACCCATAAATATGCATGAAAAAATTATTTGCAAATTCATACAAAAAATATTTATCACACTGCATTACAAATGCCCCCTGTTATGAATTGGTGGGGGAACATCTGTGTGGCCTATTATCAGTGGCGTAACTATAGTCCCGCAGCCCCCGCGGTGGCGGGGAGGCGCTAGGCAGGTGTGGGCGCCTGGGGGGTCTGCGGGACTATAGTTACCACCTGGTTCCGGCTCCCGACTCCTGCCCTCCCCCTCCTTACCCCATTGCCGCCGGCGCCGCTGCCTCTAACCCGACACGCAGATCTGTGTCGGGTGACAGGCGGTCCCCGGCTCCGGCTGCAGTGCTAATATAATAAGAGACACTCGGAAAATGGCTGCCCCCATAATGCTGTATGGGGGCAGCCATTTTCTGAGTGTCTGTTATTATATTAGCACTGCAGCCGGAGCCGGGGACCGCCCGTCACCCGACACAGATCTGCGTGTCGGGTTAGAGGCAGAAGCGCCGGCGGCAATGGGGACGGGTAAGGAGGGGGTTAATATCTCGGGGGGGGGGGGCGCCCGAAATGTCCGGCGTGGGGGCGCAAAAAAAGTAGTTACGCCTCTGCCTATTATTAATTACAAAATTAAATACAAAACAATTTAAGTTTTATGCACTTCTAGACCCCATTTACATCCTCCAACCTATGATCCCAAATCCCATAGCCATGCTTCCAGTTTTTGGCCCCTTTGTCACAGGCAATAAAGGACAGTAGTATCGCTTGTGTATATATACATGCGTTTCAACATTCTGACAGTGACACTTGTATCTCTATTCTAGTACTTGCTGGCAATGGTCCTTGTGTATTTTAAGAGGGCTGCACTAACCCCGAAAGAATACGGGATCGGCAATTTCTACTCCGCACTGTAAGTATTTTAACTTATTGATTGATCAAAAGCAACCAAAATGAAAATTAAACTGTACGTCCAGACAATAATGTATCCTGTGTTCCAATTAAACATGTTTGCATGGAGGGACACAGGGTCTCTGTTCATGCAGACAGAGACTGCGCCCTGTGGTGCTGGTCTTCTTCTGGTGGTCTGGGGTACTGGCACCATTTTTTTTATGGCAGGTCCTCTTTAATGTGGATAAATTATCCATGTACGCAAATATTATGTCTATTTTGCTAAATTTGACTATGCTCTGTTCTTTGTTGCTGTAGATTCCTGGCCAATCAAATGGAGGAGGAGGAATATTTTTATGAGGACATGTATGGATACATCTATAAAAAATATGCATTCAAGACATTCCACCTGAAAAAAGACGCTTTCTGGGCCAGGATGCAGTATCGGACCCATGTCACTCCGGAAGAACTGAATGAAGTGTGTAATGTAGTAGAATAAGTAGATAGATGAGAAATGCATTTGCCACATTGGTAGTTAGTGGGGAAACACCTCTAGTGGGAATTTTTATTTAGTGATACAAAAAAATACAAAAAAACATATCACTATAGTTGATCAAAATTAAGTTCTAGCTTAATTTGAAACTGTAATATGTACAGTGATTTTGCACAGGGATGCTGTTTGGTATATTCAGGCTGGTATCACCAGATACTAAAAAATAATTGGAAGGAGTTAACAGGGCAGCCTTGTGCTTTTTCCATGATTTCTGTTTGGAAGCCCCGCATCCACTTCTACTGTTTTACCTACAGCTAGGTATATACAGCATTTTATGGTGCAACTAGTTCACCTGCGAATGAAACACGCACGCATCTGTCCGTGCCTGCCATTTGCTCCTACGGGCGGGAAGCAAATACTACAGCATGCATGATGTGTGTGCATGTGCATATGCCTCAGGCAATGAGGAGCAAATCTACACCTGTACATTCCAGGATTTGAAAATGAAGCCATTTTAAGCCATGCCCCTGATTTGCCAGCGCCAGATGCCATAGTCCCGCATAGTCCAAACTTCCAGGTTCATTGCCCCAACTGTCTGCAAATATTCGGCTGGCACTGATTGGTGTGTTCTGTAGGGTCTGGATCATTTGGTCTACAGCATAATGGTCGACAGTCATTAGGTCGACACCATTAGGTCGACGAAAAGGTTGACATGGTTCTAGGTCAAAAGATCATTAGTTCGACAGGTCGTTAGTTCGACAGGTCATTAGTTCGACATTGTGTAGGTCGACAGTCAAAAGATCGATATGGGGTTTTCACTGGGTTTTTTTACCTGAATGTCAACACAGATGACATGGACACAGTTTAAAGTGCACTGCATCCCCTCGCATCGCTCGCTGCGCTCGCAATGCGTCGGGCACGGTGCTCGCTACACTTGGCACACTATTTTATTCTCCCACCACACCCTAGTGGATGGAAGGGCATGAAATACCACCTGTCGGCACATGTTGGTTCAAAAAACAGTGAAAAACTCCATGTCGACCTTTTGACTGTCGACCTAGACAATGTCGAACTAATGACCTGTCGAACTAACGACCCGTCGAACTAATGACCTTTCGACCTTTTCCCGTGTTGACCTTTTCCCATGTCGACCTTTTCCCATGTCGACCTTTCCCCATGTCGACCTAATGGTGTCGAACTAATGACTGTCGGCCATAATGCTGTAGACCAAATGACCGCATCCCGTTCTGTATCACTAAGGCATGAAATATACTTTTCATACATATGATTAGTTAAAAAAGGAAAAGAAATTCATAAATGAACCTGGGAATAGTTTCTGCTGCTTTATATATTAGCAGTTTTATTTATGCCCTAATAGTGAGATCATTTGTTAAACATGAATTGAATTTTTTGAGACATGAGCACAAATGGGGTGTAAGTGTCTGCAATGTGTGCCTGGTGGCCCTGGGCTTATATGTACTTTTGCTAAACCTGGAATACACCCAAGCTCTGCATATAGGGGAATATACTATTTGTGCACTGTATATCACTTTTAAAATTTTAAATTTCCTGAATTTTTTGTGAAACTGCGCAGGGAATTGCTTATGTGACCCTTTATGAATGAGAGCCTATGTACCCGAAAAGTTGAGTTAAAGTATCTTTCTTTTTTAACTAGGTGATAAATGACAACCATTGGGCCTGGCGAAGAGAAAGAGACCCAGTTAATGGAGGAGCTAATAGACCTGATGATCATGGCTACTCTGTAGGGCTTAAGCACAAGAAGCCGCGCTGGGGGTTCTGTCTTTCCTGTACAATATTGTAAACGCAAATGGAAAAGAAGGTGGGTGGAGCGCTATGAGCAATAATGGGTTAACGATGTAATTATAACATGAAAAATTTATTCTTTATAAAAAGTTAAATTGTGCTATGCACTTAGTTGGTATATAATAATATTCTTGGAAACAACATATTGCACAGTAAGTAAATAAATACAGAAATACATTAAAATGAAAAAATGTACATTGATATGAAAATAAAAAATTGTAAAACAAAAGGGTCTGATACTTAAAAAAAACCACAAAGCCGTGCGGTCGCCTTGCTCGCATACCTCCTGCTCGTGCCTATACTTAGTCCTTTTCAGGACTCCTACTGTTACACACTGTGTCTGAAATTTCCAGTCCTTATCAGGACTCTAATGTTATATGTTTATATTGCTACCATGCCAGCCTATATATCATACATGTAAGGGACTCCGTTGAGCTCCCACGAGTAACCCAGTATCTGCTCTCCTGAATGCGCACGGCAGAACCAACTGCCGTTGACAGCTAATTTAGAGCGGTCATAGCCTCTGGTCATTATAACACTGTGAATACGTATACCTAATACTGCTCTGCCTCCGGGGTTAAACAAACCCAGTACCCCTTATATCGACCATTTGAACAGTTCATAACGGGTCGAGTCACTTGCAATTAGCATCCGTCTATTATAGGGTGAATATTCTACCTAATAATTGCGCATAACAGTATACTCTGAATTAACGGCAGTTGAACTTTATTTGGATACAGATATAACACGTACTGAAATTCTCAATTAACAAATGAGAGGGGACCCATCTGGGATAATTCTCCCCCCGTATATATCTCTCAATAAAGTGTACACCAGACTGCACATGACCCCTACTCGTGGTTTAACAATATTGTTACCGACCGATAGTTCAATCAACACTGAACTGGTTGGATAATTGACAGATTAGCACCTATTAATTGAACGGTGTGTATCCCTTACCATAAATTGTGTGCATATTGATTAATGACCTAATCAGCAGTTGTTAGGGACTCTAATGTCCTAAAGTGCATGTTATCTAAACTGCACAGAACATCTACCTTTTTGAGATAGTGCAAAATTAATGTGCATCAATACATATACATGGGACCCTATTGGGATATTTTTCCCCCCACATAAACCCCTAACTGCGCTCACGGTCAAAATTTATCAGTGACCTATCCGCATGAGACCACTTGCTTATTAAATCTGCGGAACAACCAGCAGTCAAATACTGTTGCTCTTTGGTTTGTGTTTTTTCGTATATAATGTATTAGTGCACGCTAAACTCATAATTGCCGTATTTTAAAGGGGACCTTATAAGGATATTTCCTCCCCCCCATTACTTAGGCAAATGAGATAGTGCAAAATCAACACGGTCATTATAATACGTAAGAGGGGACCCTGTGGGACATTCTACCCCCCTATCAAAAATCAGACCTAAAACCACACTACAAGCAACTGTTTGCACATATCTGCAACAAACAATACTCAATATATATATGTATGGTGTGGATGAGAACACATTCACACACCTTGAGAAAGAAGGAAACTCAACCCAACGTAGCACATAAATTGGGAATCTCCAATCTGAGTGTACAATTAGGATCAAGTCCATACACACCAGGAGATCTGGAGATCTGACCAATCTGTGCTTATTATCGATACGTTTAAATTTCCTCGTACATTACTGAACAACTGCAATCACCCCTGACACACATTCAGGGACACAATCGCATGTAGCATTATTTCAGACACCCATTGGCACTAGCAAAGATCACCGACCATACCAACCTCAAGTACTCACACCCAACGATGTCTGTCATATAGGCTATCTTAGCCACCAGACACGTTAAGGGTTAATAATAAGAGGCGGTATTAGGAGAGGTGATCTATCAGATAGGAGGTACTGCGGGTAAATACCGCACGTGCATCTTTTAAAAATCACTGTACTCACTGTTTAATGTTTTATGTTAGTTTGTATATTTCGCAGTTTTAAATGAACCTATTAAAAGGTATGTTTTAAGAGTCTATCAATTAATTCCTTCTTTGGTGCACCACACCTGTGACAATCCCTACCCTTTCTCCAATTATACTTTGCTCAAAATTGTCCTGTGGTTGCACACCCCTGTATTCGTAACTGATACCAATAACAACACTCACAGGGGGCCTATCTCAATATTATAGATCTATATGTTTATGTCTTGTGCGATCGAACCCCCAAAAAACCCGATCTCGCATCATCGAGTTTATTAAGCAGCCGGTCAGTGGAAGCAGATATAGCCATCAGGATATGATGGACAGATGCATCCATAACAAAGGCTATAGCAGACATGACTGCAGGCAACTCTTGAGGGAGAGCAGGTTAATTGTCACCGGAAAAATGTCGGATTATACTCACCGATAATTCCTTTTCTTCTTAGAGACCATGGCAGCCTTAACATTGGGATTTCATCCCTCCTCCTCGTAATTAGACAGGTTACTTTTTTCCCAGGGACCTCCCCTTCCTGTATAAATCCCTGCTCCTCCCAGACCCTGGTGTCTTTTCGAGTGTCTCCTTCCATTCCTGGGAAAAAAGAACACAAAGGGAGGGCAAACCATGGCTGCCATGGTCTCTAAGAAGAAAAGGAATTATCGGTGAGTATAATCCGACATTTTCTTCTACGATCCCATGGCAGCCTTAACATTGGGAAAATACCAAAGCCAATAAGAAAGGGAGGGACACAATAGTTTGTTCTATAGATTTTTACTTTTTAAACACACTCTGCAAAACTTGACCCCCAAATTGAGTTCTTGATACATCTAGCTCATAATGCCTTGAAAAGGTATGAACTGAGGACCAAGTAGCAGCGTCGCACAGATCCTTGACTGATGCATTCGCCTTCAGGGCCCAGGACGTCGCCGTAGCCCTCGTGGAGTGTGCCGAAATGATTGCCGGAACTTCTCTTCCTTCCAATTTATATGCAAATGAGATAACTTCTCTCAACCATCTAGCGATGGTCTGCTTGGTAGGTGTAAGCCCCTTTCTGGCTCCCTCCGGGATGATGAACAGGCTTCTTGATTGCCTAACTTCCTCCATTCTTTGTAGGTAAATGGTAATACATCTTACCACGTCTAGTTTGTGTAACAATTCTTCTTCTTCACTCTGTGGGTCAGGATAGAATGAAGGTAGTGAGATTTCCTGATTGAGGTGAAATTCAGAAATCACCTTTGGAACGAAATGTGGATTTGTCTTTAAAACAATTCTTCCTGGAAGTATCTTTAAATAAGGTTCTTCAGCCCAAAGGGCTTGTAGTTCACTGACTCTTCTTGCCGATGTTATGGCAACTAGGAATACTGTCTTCCATGTTAAATATTTCAATGAAGTCTCGGACAAGGGTTCAAATGGAGGTTTCATTAAGGTCGTCAGAACTAAATTCAGATCCCATGATGCTACTAGCGCTCTAATTGGAGGTCTCATCCTTTTAATTGCGTTACAGAATCTTATAATCAACTGTTCTTCTGCTAACCTCCTCTCCACCAGAACGCTCAAGGCTGAGATCTGCACTTTTAATGTAGAGTTGGCCAGACCCTCGGAGAACCCTCTACACAGGAACTGTAGAACCTCCGCTGTGGATGTCTCTTGGATTGGTAAAGTTACCCCTCTCCAGTTGATAAAAGTACGCCATACCCTATAGTAGATATTCGAAGAAACTTTCTTCCTTGCTTGTAGCAGGATCGCCACCACTTGATCTGAGAGACCTTTCTGCTTCAAGGAGTTCCTCTCAATCTCCAAGCCGTCAAAGCTAGAGTAGCTGGATCCGGGTGAAGCACTTGATCCTGTCTTAACAAATCTGGTCTGAGAGGGAGGGTCCATGGACCTAGAATCGCCAATCTCTGTACTGTTGCGAACCAGGATCTCCGAGGCCAGAAAGGAAGGATTATTATCACCTCTACCTGATCCTCCATTATTTTCTTTAGCACCTTGTGAATTAATGGAATTGGTGGGAACACATACCCTAGCCGGAACGTCCACTGGACTGATAAGGCATCTGCTGCTGATGTTTGGGGTAGCCAATATCTGGAGAAGAATTTCTCTACCTTTTTGTTCAAATGTGTTGCCATGAGGTCTACTTCTGGAACTCCGAACCGACTGGTCAGTTCCCTGAAGGTCTCTCCATTCAACTCCCACTCGCCTGGGAGGATCTGCTTTCGACTGAGAAAGTCTGCCAGCACATTCTGTTTCCCGGGCATGAATAAGGCTGTTAGGGAATTCAGATTCTCCTCTGCCCATGACACTATCTTCGCAACTACATTCATTAGGGACTTGCTCCTCGTACCCCCCTGATGATTTAGGTAGGCCACGACTGAGGTATTGTCCGAGAAGATTCTCAAATCTGACTTCCTGATTCTTGGAGAAAAGAACTCTATTGCTCTCCATACCGCCTCGGCCTCTCGCCAATTGGATGAATTCAGACTTTCTCCTTTTGTCCATAGCCCTTGTACTGTCTCTCCTTCGGAATGGGCTCCCCAGCCCGACTGGCTCGCGTCGGTTGTAATGACTACAAACTTGGGCACCCGTAACGACGTCACCTTGTCCCTCAGGGTTGGCTTGCTCCACCATGACAGAGATTCTTTTGCTTTGTCTGGAATTGACACCTTCTCTGTTTTTGCCCATCTTCTCTTTAGGTATGGCAACACTGCCCACTGTAATTCTCTCATATTCCATTGGGCCCATGGAACTATCCCGATCGTGGATGACATCATTCCCAGAAGCCTCACCCAATCTCTGAGAACTACAACCCTTCTTTCTGTCAAGGCGACTGTTAGATCTCTTATCTTCATACATCTTTCCTCTGACAGGGAAATGTTGAACCTCAGGGAATCTATCATCACTCCAAGAAACTTTATTCTTTGTGCTGGCTCCAGCTGGCTCTTTTCTACGTTCACTAGCCATCCGTGTGACTGTAAGTACTCCATGACTATCTTGAGCTGTCCCCTTAGAATCTTCTTGGAGGGAGCAGCTATCAAAATATCGTCCAAATAGGGCCATAACAGAATCCCCTTCTTTCTGAGATTCGCTATAACTGTTATTAGCACTTTCGTGAATACCCTCGGGGATGAGGCTAACCCGAAGGGGAGGCACGTGAACTGATAGTGTTTCCCCTTGATTGAAAATCTGAGAAATTTCCTGTGACTGTTGTGGATCGGAACATGATAGTAGGCGTCCTTCAAGTCTAGGGACACCATAAAGTCTCCTCTTCTTACTCCTGCTGTGATCGTCTTCATAGTTTCCATTTGGAATTTCCTTACCTCCAGGTATTGATTCAGACGCCTCAGGTCTATTATAGTTCTGAAACCCCCTGTATTTTTCCTTACCAGGAAAAGATTGGAGTAAAACCCCTCCATCCTTTGTTCTGATGGAACCGGTTCTATCGCCCTTATTAGTAACAGATTGACTATGATTCTCTTCAATTCTCTTTCTTCCAACCTTGATTTTGGATCTCTCGACTCCATAAAATAATTCTTGATCGGTGTCTGAGCAAACTCCAGCAGATAACCTTCGGACACTATGTTCCGAACCCAAATGTCCTGAACTGAATTCCCCCAAATGCTGGCAAATAGTAACAGCCGGGCTCCTACCGGGGGAAACTGCTGACTGTCATTGCCTGCCACCTCTTCGGAAGTTCTGACGAAAGGACTGGCGAGAAGAGGCAAAAGCCCCTCTTTGACTGTATGGCCTACCCGGCCTATAAGACTTGGCTTCTCTGAACGCTTGTCTAGAGCCTGAAGGGTATTGGAAACGAGTTTTCCTATCTTGAGGTAATTTCAAGGATTTACCTCCCGTGAGCCTATGAATTAGTGCATCCAATTTGGTCCCAAATAGAAATGCTCCTTCAAAAGGTAAAGATACTAGACGGTTCTTTGAATTGGAGTCAGCAGCCCAGGGTCTTAGCCATAGAGCTCTTCTTGTGGCTACTCCCGCTGACATAGCCCTGGCTGCAAATGTCGTCACATCCAATGAGGCCTCGCATAAGAACTCCACCGATCTTTGGATCACATCTAAATTCTTTAATAGATATTGTCTGGAGATCTTCTCCTCAATGTCATTATGAAGAGTGGTACACCATACCCTAAGGGCCCTGGCTACTGATGCCATAGATACACCAGCCTTCAAAGATACAGCCGTGGAGAAGTGTAATTTCCTTAATGAGTTCTCCATTCTTCGATCCATTGGATCCTTGAAGGAGGCCCCGTCCTCCAACGGTAAGGTAGTGCGAGATGTGACCTCCGCCACCGCTGCATCAATTCTTGGCAATCCACACCATTTAATAAACTCATCATCTTTAATGGGATACATCCGGTCGACTCGGAACAACTTGCCCTGTTTTTTCTCCACATTTGACCATTCTTTATTAATGACCTCCTTGATTACACGGTGTACAGGAAAGGATCTTGTCTTTTTCGACCTATCCTCAAATAATACATCCGCCCCCTCCACGGGTGTTACCGGATCTTCATAATTCATGGTTTTATATATATTCTTTAAAATAATCTCAACTGTCTCAAAATTGAATATTCTAGTGTCCTCCTTAATTTCACCAGGCTCATCCTCGGCAACCTGTGCCTCGTCAGGCTCATCAGACGTATTGGGATCATCATATGCCAGACCTGCTTGATCCCTGGACCTCTTAGAGCCCTGCTGTTCCATATACTCTGTTTTAGAAACGAAAGAGTCTCTCATCCAGTCCATCAAATCCTTAAGCATCTTAGTATGACTATCACTACTTGCTCCTGAGTCCCGCTTAGGTTGCACTTGACACTGTTCACATAGAGTTTTGCCTTGTACAAATTCAAACTTTCTGTCACAGTTCATGCAGCTTGTTTCTCTATGCTTCTTCTTAATTGTTTTCTTTCTAGCTCCAGTCTGTACCTCATTCTCCGGCACACTATGGAGAAAGAAAGCCTGTCACTATGCTATAACAAAAACCCTATTCTCAATAGCATAAAAAATAACAAGGCTCACCTCACAGGGGCACTCTCTTCTCTAGTGGGGGAAGGCAGTATCTGCTGCTCCATGCTGTCAGAATCTAAATGAACATATTCCCATAAGAGATATCCTTAAAGCATCTGAGGTATCTGAATAGAAAGGACGTGTCCTACCTTAAACCAGCTTAATAAAGTCACTGCCACTGGCCTCTCAGTAATGCTGCACCACCGCTTGCTGAGAGATCCCTCTGCTTCCATCCAAGCTGCCATAGTGCCGCTAGTACAGCGGCTTTTAACTGTGCAGAGCGCGCCTGAGCGTGCTATCGCCGGAAGCGGCGTACCGCAATGCATTGTGGACGTTGTAGTCCTGCCGCAGCGGAAGCGCGTCACCGCCACTCTCAAAGCCTGGCGTCGGCGGGAGTTAGCCTCCGGCGCTGTGAATCCTGGTGCTTGTAGTCGCACACGCTGTCCTGGACGCCGCATCCTCTGTAGCAGCACCATGCTGGTCGAATCTCTGCAGCGGTTCAGGTGATATACATATATGCCTTTTTTAGGAGACTTACCCATCCGCTCCTGACCTCTTTACATGGACAGTACTCATAGAGCCACGCTTCCATGTTGCTCTTCCCCTAGTGACCCCCTGTATCTATGAAGTGAGCCAAAATAAAAGTAACCACTCCTGCCTCTAACTACACAAGGAGACAGGAAAAAAAGACACCAGGGTCTGGGAGGAGCAGGGATTTATACAGGAAGGGGAGGTCCCTGGGAAAAAAGTAACCTGTCTAATTACGAGGAGGAGGGATGAAATCCCAATGTTAAGGCTGCCATGGGATCGTAGAAGAAATATGTATTATAATGCAGCAGTGGCTAGCACACTGCTTGGCTGAAAAATGGGAGAACGGCAACAGGTACCTCTTAAGTCTGGATGGGCACAGCCTCTCCTCCACTACAGCACCAGTCCACTTCAAGTATCAGTACTGGCCAGGAATGAGAGATGACGCCGGCAGGCACGATCCCGGACCGTGCAAGATGGCTGCGGCCCCTCCCCCACCAGAACTATGTGCGTCTGTGCTGTGCCGGGTCCAGGCAGCTGGATGAGAGCAGGGACAGCTGCGGGCCGGGGCGCATACAGCGGCCAGTCAAGCAGCCAGCAATGTGGAGAGTCGGCGACCAGGCTCTTCGACGGAGAGCCTCCTTTCCCGTGCTGCAGCAATGGCAAGATGGCGCCGGACACTCCTCCCTCAGCAGCGTCTCGGCGGGCCGAACAGCAGACCAGCGGGCGGCTCTATCCGGACCCTGAAGTGACCGGAGTGTGCCTGAGGGATTCCCCCACCAGTACAGCAGCGTCTCGGCGGTGATGATGCGCTGAAGGAAGTCTCCCCTAGGTGCTGTGCTTCTGAGAAGCCTACTGTTGAAGATAAGGGGACTGTGGCTGGATACTGTGTTCCTGTGACTCCACCGGCATCTTTCCATGCTTCCACGCAAAGGCTGTCGAATATGTTTGATGAAAAAATTCAAACCAGAAGATTTGAAAGCTGTGGCTGCTGATCTTTATTGTCTCTATCCTCCTGAGCCCTGGAATGTTAACGATATGCTTTTGCATCTGAGACACCTTGATGCATGGCCGGATTAAACGACAACGTTCCACATCTTTGGCCGGATCCAAGATACTGTTTACTATAACCGGACTGACTTCCCTGTTTAGCATCTGCTGCACCCTTACCATAATCTAGACGCTTAAATGGCCTGACTGGCTGTCAATACAGACCAGTTTCCATGTTTCTATTCCTCCTGTCTATTTGTACAATACCGTGTGGGGGGAGGGGGGGGGGTGTGTTTGTTCTTGCAATTGTTATACTGCTCCAGATTGTTACAGCGGGTACTATCCTTACATAATGCCTCCGATATGTTTTGATACCATTTGGCCGCTACCCCAGGTAGTCCATCATATTGCTATCCTTTTGGGAGGCGGGGGGGGGGGGGGGGGGGGGTTAGGGGTAAATTAGTTTTTTCTGGCATAGGTTAGCTGATAGCTAAAGGCTGCTAATTTATTCCCTACTATAGAAGTTATGGGTTGGTGGGTGGTAAGGACATAGTTAGATAGTTAAGTAGAAGGGGTGGTAGTAGTGTTTAAGGGATCCAAGTATACAGCGGCGTAGCTTTGTTTGGGGCGCCCCCCCGCCGTTAATGGGGGGGTGCCCCCCCTCCCCGTACGTCCGGCCACCCCCCTGTGCCTGCCCCCCGTGCCCCCTCCCCCCATTGCCGCATGCTTACCTGTCCGCACGTCCCGGCTCCCCTCCTGGCTTCAATAAATTCTATGCAGACGGACCACGATAAAATGGCCGCCCCCATACCGCAGACAGTTTCAGAGAACAGTCTGCTTTATGGGGCGGCCATTTTATCGTGGTCCGTCTCCATAGCATTGTTTGAAGCCAGGAGGGGAGCCGGGACGCGCGGACAGGTAAGCATGCGGGGGATTGGGGGTGGGGGGATTACTATAGCACCGCAGCCCCCCCGGCGCCCCCATATACACAGCGCCCCCCCCCCGAGACCGCGGGGGCTGCGGTGCTATAGTTACGCCACTACAAGTATACCTGGGTTGGGGTTAGGTCATACAGGGTGGGGGGTTATTGGGAGGTTTGCTTTTGTAAGGGGTTTTATTTTAGTTTTTGGTTGACATGTCAGTATCACTATAATAATCTGACCACAGCTTGAATGGATATCCTGCTTATACTATGCGCTAGGTGGAATAACATATTTTACTTACACTAAGACCATTACGAATATATTCATATTTTTTTTGTATCAAACATGTACCCGAATGGCGCCTCTGGGTATTTATATTGGTCAAACCTCTACAGGAATTACTATGTATATCCTACATTAGCTACTTGATTTTGTCTCTGTATATATGGGCATTGTAATATGCTGATGTGTCTCCATGTCTGTTTTGTTTGTTTTGGTTAATATATATGCAAAATCAATAAAAATTATTGAATAAAAAAAAAAGAAGAGATCCCCACCGGGAAAAACACATTGGTCCCCACAGGAAAAAGACCAAACCTATTATCACCCCATATAAAAAACAATCACACTGATCCATACCTGTAACAAAAAATAAAATGCACTGGCACTTTACTTGAAAAGAAGAGACCAGTAAATAACAGTGGAACGGTGGTGGCTGTAAACTGGTTTGGGCATCCTTAGATCTGGGGGCACACTTGAGAACAGCTCAAGGCACACTAGTGTTCCACGGCACAGTGGTTGAAAAACACTGCACCAGAGACTCAGAATATTTGCTGGTGCCACCAACAAATCACTGTATTCCACAAACGCTGCACCTGATCCACCATCCTGCACGCACGTGCCCACCCAGTCCCAAACTCCACCCCTGGGACAAATAAAAGATGTTAGTAATTCCCTATTTGGTTGTTCAGTATCCACATTTTCTTCAGTCTCCATATATTAGGACTAGGGATGTGCACCGGCCACTTTCCGTGAAACAAACTTTGGATGTGCAGCTCCGGCAGTGTTTTGGATCTGGATCTGGATCTGTTCCAAAACACCACCACTTTTGTGTTTGTGTTTTGGATCTGTAATTTTTTTGGTAAAAAACATAACATCACTAAAATCCTGCGCTATTAACCTCAATAACATTAATTTCCACTCATTTCCAGTGAGAATACCTGAACAGGCTCGGAAATGGGTTCGGATTGGGGGTGTTCGGGTGTGCTTGGATTCTCCAATCCGAATCCTCTCATCCGTAATTAGCACTGAGAGTGTCGACTTTTTAGACCTTACCATATATGTACAAGAGGGAAAATTGAAAACAAAAAATGTTGTGAAAAAAAATTATTGTGATTCCTATATTGCTTATTCCAGAAATCACCATGAAAAGGCGTATCCCACAGAGTCAATCATCTGTACAGATGACATGTTAAGCTCTCTTGACAAAGGACTATGGACCTTATTCTAGTTCACTCTTTCTGACAAAACCCTTCTTAGATGGACAAAACCATGTGACGGGTATCTCTAGATCTGCGCTCCCTATGGCTGCCAAAAAATGATATTAAAAAAGGAGATTCCTAACTCCTTTAAACAAATCAATACACAAAAGGAAGGTATACAACTTTCAACGGCGCCTGGGTTGGGTGAAGTATTGCAACAATAAAATGTGGTACAGAGGTGATAAATAATGCAAAGAATACTTCCTTTAAAACTTTAAGAAGTTTCATCAAGTCCTCATATTCATTCCATTCGGGTTCCCCACAGGGTGGAACAATGCAACATATGTGGAAAAAAAGGCTTATAATGGTGAAGCCAGTGTTTTATTACACATAAAAACACATAATACACAAAAAAATACTTTAAAACAGAATCTTCCAGAAAACAGGGTGTAAAAGGTACTAATTACCAATAGGTGTATCAGAACTGGTGGTTAGTCAGTTCAAATGCATATAATCAATCAATATTCACCAGTCCGATGCCCGGGTAACAGGTCTGGGAACAATTGAAGATAAGTCCTTAAGTCCTCCTGATCTGGAAGTCTGGAAGAATGCCACCAATCTCTGCCAACGCGTTTTGACCCTAAAGAGCAAAACCATGTGCACTGCAGGTGGGGCAGATGTAACTTGTGCAGAGTGAGTTAGATTTTGGCGGGGTTTTCCTTCAAAGTGAGATCTATATTGCAGTGTAAAAATAAAGCAGCCAGTATTAACCTGCACAGAAACAAAATAACTCACCCAAATATAATTCTCTTTGCACATTTTACATCTGCCCCCTGCAGTGCACATGCTTTTGTCCATTAAGAAGGATTTTGTCAGAAAGAGTGAACTAGAATATGTGTTTGGTCCGAAACGTCGACTAAATGATGTATTAAAAGCTATAATTTTTTGGACACTATCTGAATATTGGAGTGTGCTCTGTTATACTGATGGTTATATCTGCACCCCACGGATATATATGGTACACCTAGTGTGTTATTTTAAATGGAGCACCCCACTGCTACTTGCTCCTGAATTGGAGTGTGGATTGCTCTCTATCTATCTATCTATCTATCTATCTATCTATCTATCTATCTATCTATCTATCTATCTATATATATATATATATATATATATATATATATATATATATACCAACATCCAACACACACTCAGTTACCTTTTGATAAAACTACAGGATTGTAGCAAAATACGTTAGTGTTACTTGTACCACACCACTTTTATATATTGTTTTCCTTTTTATTAACTATTTTTCATTATTGTGTATATGTCTTGTATAATTATGCTAATTATTTAGTCAAATATATTGGAATTCATTTGCTTGTCTTTCATTGAAAAGTAGTGCTGCTTTCTTTGTTTTTATTGTTTTCTTCTTGTGGGGACTGACTATCCCCTCCCTTAGCAGCAGTTGCAATAGAGAAAGAGCTCACTGCTAGGTGCCCGAACTCAACTTTGCTTGATTCTCTTCCTGTCTTTTGGAAGTAGACTTAATATTTGTGTCAAAGTTTAAGTAAACTGACTGCCCACATACAGAGGGCGGTATTCAATGTGAATACTGGCGACGTGCAGCGAATCCTGTTTAGGATTCGCTGCACATTCGCCACTGCTCGCTGCGTTCCGGAGCCTCGCCGGCTCCGGTATTTAACGAGTCAGGGGCTCGCTGCCCCGACCGGCGAATTTGAGCTCCTGCGGCGGATGCCGCATGGAACCTGAGGACGGTGCCAGGCAGGGAGATGGAAGTCTCCCTGCCTGCCCCAGAACGTTTGTGGGGGGGAGGTGGGCTCCCCGGGTGCCAGGCAGCACAGGCTGCCCCCCGGGGGTGCCAGCAGGGGACCGGGTATATTCACTACACCCGATCATGCATATGTAATGATCGGGTGAAGTGAATATATGAATATCTAATGAGCGGCTCGGCTCCGGCCCCCTACTGGCTGGTCTGTGTAAAAAAAATATATATATATTTTTTTTTTAATTAAATATATATTCATGTGCTTACAGCACATGAATAAAAATAGCATGCCCCTCCTCAGAATAAAATTCCTGATTTTTTGACACCAATTGTAAAAAACAAAACACTTTATTTTAATAGTTCACCTTCAACTTCACCATAAAAAGATAGCGATTGCTACTCGGTGAATCATGGCGAAAAAAACCTTGAAATGTATTCGCCATCTGGTCATTGAATAGGGTGATTCACCGTTTTAGTCAGAAATTCGCCTTACAGCACAAAATCGCCATAAAAACCTGGCGAATCCGCCTCATTGAATACCGCCCAGAGAATGAATCCATTTGTATCCAAACATTTTTCACCCCAGCAAAGAAATCAAAGAACAGTGCTTAGCAACATTGTCAATAGTCCCTAGTTAGTTGGTATCTTGTATTCTCAATATTATTGGGTCAGAACCTTGTACTTCTTGGACTGGACAGGATCTAAGTATATAGATGAGTGTGTAAAGGAGACTGCAATTCCACCTTACACAGCAGCTGACCACTGTATTCTCTGAGCTTGACTCTACACAAAAATATATAATTCGATAAATCAAGGATGCCTAGCATCCCTATCGTTATCCTGACTTTAACTGAACCCAAAACCCCACCCTCACTCAACCCCTAATCAGTGGTGTAGCAGTAGCCCTCGCAGACCCAGCGGTGGCTCGGGATTGTCAGCACTGACTGGCTGACTGACACTAACTGATGTGGACTAATGCTCCCTTCAATACACATAGACCATTCACCCTCAGAAGACTCAATGACTCGGATTACACCTCCAGCTAGTATAGGACACAGCCACCACAAATCACCATGGGGTATCGCATGTGACTACAACCAGGATGTACACAGGAAAATGCGGTTTGTGAGTAGTGGTAATCATTGCTGTTGACCAAACTGGGTATTTCAACACTGTGCCAAGATCAAGGAGGTTATTGCGAACCATCGGGTCCCTGAGAAGGAGGCTCTTTTATGGTAGGGAGCCCAAATTGCTACACCAACCCATATACCATATCCATAATACCCTAACCCAAACACCTATACTAACCCTAATACCCTAACCCTACATGTTTCCCTCAGTGCTACAGTATAAAGGCAGGAGGACCTCGCCCCATTACTACTGTATATATCATCTCGTCCATGGAATCTTTAAGTCAGTCTTTATCCCAGTTTGTTGATGTGTACCTTCAGCCTGTAGTTCAACAGACCCCTTATTATCTAAGGGACACATCCGACTTTTTAGTAAAATTTGAGAAATGTGGTTGCACTCCTGCTGTCTATTAGTCACCTTACTAGCAATTAAAAGGGGCCGTGATGGGTTCTAATATGGCCCCATCCTATGCAAACCTTTTTATGTACAACTATGACTCTACACATATACACTCTGATCCTATTTATTCCAAGTTTGTGGCATTGCACTCCTGTTTGATCGACGACCTGTTCCTAGTTTGGACAGGTGTTCAGGAATTATTGCAGTTGTTTGTTGCTAAATTAAACAATATACCTGGTTCGATTAGATTTACAGACACCAGCAGCCCTAAAGTTGAAAAATTTGGATTTGTTAGTTGGATTGACATTTTTCAACAGAGATTTTTTGGGAAAATCATGGACTAAAAAAAACCCTTTTGAGATCAGATAGCTTTCATCCTCAGTCATTAAAAAGTGGTTTACCCTACTCCCAGCTTCTTTGAGTGGTGAGATATACATCAGATACTGTACCACAAAATTGGGAGCAGCATTGGATTCTATGGGAGCCAAATTCATTCAAAGAAAGAAACTCCACAGTTGAGGTTGAGGAAGCTAAAAACAAATGCTTAACTCTGAATTGTAATGATCTGCTGAGTACAAAATTAAAAACTTCTGATGAATCGGGGATGAAGTTTTCAAGTACTTTCTTAATTTCATCAGGTGCCATAAGAAAGTGTATTCTCAGAAATTGGCATATCTTGCAAAAAGTCTGGCTTTTGGACATCTATGCCAAGAGAAACCTCAATTTTGTTACAGATGCAGTGTGAATTTGAAAGACAGAATCACCTATTCGGATGTTAGTCCAAGACTTAATACGGGAGATAGGTGGCTACAACTACAGTAAGGAGCATACAGGTGTAGCAGTTGAGTTAATTGTTGCTTTATGAAATTGAATTCGTCATTTATACATCCTATGACAAACTTCGATTTTGTATGACATGCAAGTCTAAATTCTTGATTTATGCCATCATTTGTCCGTGTCACAAAATCTACATAGGCAAAATGGTCCGCATGTTGAAGGAGCGTATTGCGCTTCACCATAGCTCCATTAACCAGAGTGTACCATAGCACAACACGCATAGCTCGACACTTTGCCACATCGGGACATTCAATTAAAGACTTTCTCTGTATGCCTGTGGATCAAGTTCAACCACTTCATAGAGGAGGAGACAGACATTAACTTCTCTTGCAAAGAGAATGCGAGTGGATCTACATATTTGGTGCTATGACGCCACTTGGTCTAAATTAAGAATTTATTCTGACACCATTCTTATGAAATTACAACAATAAAGTCCAATCCAGGGATACTGCTGTATAATTCCAGTCCCGTGATACTGCTGTATAATTCCAGTCCAGTGATACTGAAGTTCAAGTCCAGTCCAGTGATACTGCTGTATAAATCCAGTCCAGTGATACTGCTGTATAACTCCAGTTCAGTGATACATCTGCATAAATCCAGTCCAGTGGTACTGCCGTTAAAGTCCAGTGATACTGCCGTTAAAGTCCAGTCCAGTGATAATGCTGTATAATTCCAGTCCAGCAATATGGCCTTTAAAGTCCAGTGATACTGCTGCATAATTCCAGTCCAGTGATACTTTTGTATAATTCCATTCCTGTGGGATAAGGGTGCTGCTGTAAATTTTAAATCACATTACTAATGAGTGATGACACACTGGAGAGTTATGCAGGCACTGTGGGAGAGGGGTGGGGCTGTATAAGATATTAAATTGCAATGAAGAGACACCATTCTTATGAAATTACAACAATAAAGTCCAGTCCAGGGATACTGCTGTATAATTCCAGTCCCGTGATACTGCTGTATAATTCCAGTCCAGTGATACTGCCGTTAATGTCCAGTGACACTGAAGTTAAAGTTCAGTCCAGTGATACTGCCGTTAAAGTCCAGTTCTACTGCCATTAAAGTCCAATAGTACTGCAGTTAAAGCCAGTGATACTGCTGTTAAAGTACAGTTCAGTGATATTGCTGTATAATTCCAGTCCAGTAATACTGCTATATAATACCAGTCCAGTGATATGGCCGTTATAGTCCAGTCCATTGATAATGCTGTGTAATTCCAGTCCAGTGTAGGGATGGCCATCGACCATCGATGATTAAAAATCATCGATGGTTGATGGCCGATGTTAGATAGTTTTGCCATTGATGGGGAGAACAAGATGGTTTCCCACCATTGATGTCATGCTGAAACAAATAGTTTCGTTTTTGATTTTTCCCCAAGGTGCCGGGACACAGAGCATAGCTATGCCCCTGGCACCTGTGAAGCCTTGCCCACACATTTTGATTGGCCCATAGACCAATCAAAGAAAATGGATGACCATCGATATGTAAAAACATTGATGGTCATCCATTGAATATTTGTACGCTATCAATGGCCAGTTGCACTTTTACCATCGATGGCAATCCCTTCTCCCTGAAAGGTCACTTGCCAACTGACCAACTTTGGAGTGTACTCAATAAGATGGCAAGTTCTTGGTTGGCCTGAACAAATAACTTATAATACTGTGTACTCTCAGCATGATTTTTTGACATTATACCTAGGGTAAGGTATAAGGAGTATAATAGTTCTCTATGGTGCCCTGGATTCATTAAATAGCAGAATTCTTCGTCTAGTTGGTAATAATCTCTATAGAGAATTATACTGAACCTCATAATTGTGCCAATATTAAAATGATGGCATACACATGACAGTTTCACAGCAATGTAGGTACCCAAATAATATGTGTACCAGTATAGGAATTTCACTGGTCTCTTGCAGTGTAATAAACCTCAACACAATTCTTAATGACTCTTCAATGAGATGTTGTGGTTGTGCAGAAGCCTAGATGTTTTCAGTTCCCACAGACTTACCGCAAGCCCACACTATGAAAATGCACTTACTCAAGCTGGACTTCGTACTGTATCATATCCATATCCCAATAAATCTTTTATAGTACTCTGCTTGATATCCACAGAAATAAAAACAGAAACAAAAATTGTGTCTTATCTATCATGTTACATGTTAACATATAACAGCAGTTCTCAAACTGTGGGTCCTGACCCCAAACTGGGTCCCAACCTTCTCAGCATGAGGTCACGACTCCATGTTGCTGACCATCAGGCTGATGACTTTTCTAATCTCAGTCAGTGATTCAAGGAGTCTGAAAAACCTGCTAAGTTGTCTGTTACTTCAGACTCCTCCCATCATTTTGTGCCTCCACAATGCTGCCATGTATGTGCTTTCTGTCTGCTGACTACACATGTGATGTGATGACCTTCTGCAGTAACTTGCTGGGGTCCCGTAATTATTTTTATTGTCTGATGGCGTCCCAGAGTAAAATAGTTTGAGGACCCCTGACATATAAGCATGGAAGGATGCAGCATCAAAATGCATTGGTGGAGCACTTTGTCCTGTTAGAGGTGGCTCTAATTTTCAACCCAAGAACTGATGTCTTTTCTCTACAGGGACAGTATTGTTTTCAGTTTATATTTTATTTAATGATATATTTATTACTTTGTAACTTATAGAAATAATGTATATCACTCAAGTATCGCACCTTTGGAATGCAGTTGAATGGGAGAAACTGAAGAATTGCCCAATCTGATACCATCAACCATTTCATGTTCAAAGTCACCTGATCACATTTCTTCTCCATTATGGCGTTTGCTCTAAACAACAATTCTTGACTATGACTGCATGCTTTTATGTATTGATTTGCTCCCAACTGATTGGCTCATAAGATATTTGCATTAACAAGCAGGTGTACAGGTGTGCTTAAAATAGTGGCTACTGAACATATATTGTAATTGTCACATGGTCAGATATTATGAATCTCAAATGACTTTTGTATGCTTTTTGTTGCAATGTTTAATTCACATTGCAATTATTACCGTTAAAATACTTTTATTTCACAAATTTTATGTGCAAATCAAATGGTTCAGTAAAAAGTTCATCAAATTTGGAAAATCAATTGGTCGTGTTTGGTTCAGTAGAACATTCTGCAAATTCTGAAATCTTTTCATTGGCAAGCCTAAACTCCTTATGACCTGAATCACAAGAGCTTTCATTCAGCTCTAAATTTTATCCGCTGGCTTTGTATACTGGCAAAACAATCTATTAAACTGAGTGCTTTCCTACAGCTGAAAATCAGGACAAAGTGCTCAATTTGGTAAATTGTTTTGCAGAGGTCAAGAGCTAGTGAATGTAGTCGGACATATGATAGAAAATCTTAAAACTCGAGTACATCGAGACATTTTTGTGGGATTCCAAAAATCTTTGGACTACTGTGTGGTCGGCATTCCTTTGAGGCTGGGGCATTCTGGTCTCTGGCACAGGGGATGCAGGATCTTTCCCAAACTCAGTTTAAAAAAAAAAAAATGATATATTTGAACATTAATGTGCACTTGTATTATTCCAATTTTACCAGCCAGAAGCACTTCTTGTCCAAATAAATCTCAGAGATCTAACCACACATCAATAAATTCTTTACTTGGGGGAAAAGAAGCCAAACCCGGAGAAGACTATGGGGGGTATTCAATCAGGGATTCTGCCTGTTGGAATGTCCCGAGTCAGAATCCCATCCATTTTCTCTGGCTTCTGACAGTAATTCAACTGTTTGTATTCAATGTACGAAACAAAATTGGATGCAAATGTCGGAAAACGGACATTCATTTGACAATCTACGGCCGGTTCCGACAAAACAGGTCTGACTTTATCGACACTTGCCTATTCAATGCTGTTGTTAGCGACAGCAATGCTGCCGTTACTGACAACATCGAAGGCTGTCAGATCTGACTTTTTTAGTCGGAAGTTGGATCGGTTTTGTCGGAAACGGCCGTGGATTGTCGAATTCACTGCTGTTTTCTGACAATTCATGTCTGTTTTTGCCAATTTCAGGACTTTCCGACACTCAACTGTTGGTACATTGAAAACCAACAATTGTATTAGTGGCGGAAGCCCGGATTGAAGAACCCCCTATACCTTTTCTTACAGAACCTCTTTCTCTAAATTTCAGTTTTCTACTCAAAAAACATTCCAGTGCCTTATAAAGGTGACCCAAGATTAGTGTTTATAATCAAAATTAGGTTATATATTTGTGTTTAAATAATTGAAATAATTTTTGCTAATTGTTTGGTATTGAGATTCCAACTTTAATGCCCATGCATTTTTGGTTTGTTCAAACTGAGATGCATCTTAAGCACATATAAGTATTTTATAAGAGCATTAGTTTCCTATTTGTATTTTTTTCAGTCTGAGTCATATGCTGTTCTACCTAATTCATTATTATTTTTGATAGGCTCACAATATTTATGAAGCCTCACTTAACCTTACTAAACTTTAGATATTGATCATGATATCATTCATGCTTTTATCAAAAACATCTCCCACAGTCAGTGAACTCAGCAAACCCCAAGATAGCTTAGTTTACTATTTACCATATTAATGTCACAGTATTTGTTCTCCTTATGTATTTGTAATCATTTAAGTTACTAGTTAGATAATTATTTACAGTTTTTAAGGATCTGAGAGTTTTCTGCATTTCGAGCAAGACCTGAAGTCTGTATATGCTTGTATGCCGTTTGTTGAATACTACGGGTGACATGTAATAGGGTGGAATATCTGTGGAAACTATGACATCCAGAACCGCTGCCCAGAAATAGCTGGGCATCCCATAATAGGTGCCAGAACATTCCTCCCCCGAAGTTAATGAAGATCACCATTGGTACACAAATATTTCAAACTGTCAACGGAGGTAAGTTACTCTCAGTTGGACAATTCATCCCTGATTCATTCAGACAGGCCACTTCAGAAAGCAACATATAAAGCTTTCTCGTTTCATTTTAACTTCTGTTGTCAGGGTATAAAATTGGATGACATATTTATCCACAGTGCTAGATCCTTGTCTGTGGTGAAAAATATCAGCTACGTCCGACGTTGGTCTCCCAAGTTCATCAAAAATTCTCCCTAATAAAATTATTTTCACTTGGTATACAGTTCTTCCAGCAAGGGCTATGAATATTTGACATACAGTGCTTCATGGCAGTCTATAAACACTTATGTACATGTGATTTCTTAGTTTTTTATTTTTAATAAATTTGCAAAAATCTCCAAAAACCTTGAAATTATGGGGTATTGTACAGTATGTGGCATTTTGAGGGAAAAAAATAAATTTATTCCATTTTGGTATAAGGCTGTAACATAAAAAAAATGTGGAAAAAGTGAAACGCTGTGAATACTTTCCATATACACTGTAAGCCCTGATCCCTTCCATAAAGGGTGATACCTAGGCAAGAGCTTGTATGGATATCAATGGAGTTATATACGTTGCTATTGATCTGGTGGAAGGGAAATTCCCAGGTACAGTAGTAGTTCAAAATGGGGCAGATGTATTAAGCTTTAACAAGAAATAAATGCAAGGGTGATAAAGAGAGATAAACATCCAGCCAATCACCTCCTACCTGCCATGTTACAGGCTGTGTTTGAAAAAAGTCAGTAAGGAGCTGATTGCCTGAACGTTTGTCTCTCCTTATCACCCTTGCATTTATGGCTTAATACATCTGCCCCAGTGAATCTTATAGATGTGGAGGCGTTTCTTCCAATTTCAGAAAAAAATCAAACAAGATTTTTGGGGTTCTTCCACAGCGCTAGACCTTTGGAATCAGTATAACCAGGATGGTTCTTATGCTCTCAGATAAATGCAATCCACTCCACTTTAAAAATTCGCAAAAAGTTTATTCAGAAAAAATCGTGAAAAACTCCACACACAAAAATGGCTTCCATATATCGTAAAAAAAAACTTTAAAAAATGTAACAAAAATACAGTTCCTTTCCACAACACGGTCACTGTTTCCTAGGGAAATGGGTGATTTTGGCTGTAACAAACCAGACCTTCTCTGGGCGACTTGTGATTATGCTAAAAAAGCAAACAACTCATAGGGACAGATGGACTTCCCGGGTATCTCCTATGGGGCCTTTTAAACACAGTTCATAGTCACTTCTCCAAAGGCTTGGAGCAAAAATACATAAAGAAAAGGACCACTCTCACCCCTCCGTTGTAAATACTGTCCAGGACCCCACCTCGGATTGGGGACGTCACAGCCTCCCACGCTGCCACAGTGGTTGTCCGCGTTGCCCCTTCTCTCTGGATGTTGTCTATCCAGGGGAAGATGTTATTCACAGAGGCTGCCCTGCCACTGCAGTCTCTGGATCCCCCTGTCTTTCAGTATCTCTGACTTTTACTGGCGTTAATGGAAGCAAGACCTGGATTATGCCAGCCCGTCTCTCACTTCGGTGCGCTGTATGATATACGGCTGTAATCAGCTGTGCGCCTCTTACTTCCCCCGCCACTTATAGTCAGGTTCTTAACGGATGGGTGGTATCTGCGGCACTGTCCGTACACCTGTCCGTTTCTTCCAATGCTTCGGTGTGGCAATGGGGTCCCCTTATGCCCCCAGCCTAGCCAATTTGTATTTAGGTGAGTGGGAGGAAAATAACCATGAGATCAATATTGAATATAAAGATAATATCAAATATTTTAAGAGATACATAGATGATGGCTGTTTGGCAGGGGGACAGAACTTCATTTCAGAATATTATGCTGAAGCTAAATACGAATCCTTACAATTTGAGCTTTACATATACTAGTAGCAATGAAAAAATAGTATTTCTTGACTTGTTTCTGGATTCTAAGAACTGGACTGATAAAGGTTCCATCGATACTTATACACATCTAAAAACGACTGATAGTAACAGTTATGTGCACTATGAGAGTTGCAACTACAAGAAATGGTTAACCAATATACCGTATTCTCCGTTTTAAAGAAACTGAAAAAAGTGTAGTTCATATGAGAAGCTCAGTGAACAATCTGATCTGAAGGCTAAATGTATTGATAGACAAGACTTGTTTAAATAGAAAAATAAGAAAGAAATGAAAGGTGACAATACGATCTTTGTACCATTTGTTACTAAATTTAATACAGATGGCAACGAGATAAAGAAAAGTCTCGGTAAACTGGGAAATTCTTTTTTTTTTTTACAGAGAATTGTTCCATATACTTTCCATGTCATGTCATAATAACAGTAATAAAGCTCTGTATATTCAAATGCAACATTGTAATCCTCTTCTCTGCATTAACCATACAATAATTTAACAATACAAACCCCGAACCAAACTACCCCCCCCCCCCCCCCACCAGGTCTTGGTCGCCGTTTATGTTGTACTGAGTGATCTGGTTAGGAACCATGTGGTACCCTCATATAGTGAATAAATTAGTTGTTTTGTGCCATTATCCAGTGAGTCTATATATATTCCCCATTTATGCATGAATTTTTTGACTCCCTGTTCCACGTGTGGGACTGTGGATCACCTATCCAGATGGAGCAAAACTGGGAAATTCTTATGTTAGATTTCTTGGAGAATGTTCTTCCAGGTAAACCACAAGTAGTTTTTAAGAAGGCAGATGCCTTAAAATCCATTATTGCACCCAGCAAATGATATGCTATTGAAAATTCGAATTGGCTGACATCCTAAAAAGGTTTCTTTCCTTGCAATAAATGCAAGGTTTGCAAGTATGCAAGCAAGGATGGAACGAAAATCTATAATAATACCAATACAAATGCATGGAATATTAAGAGTAAAATGTCTTGTGTGTCTAGTAATGCGATCTATCTTTTGGAATGCGGGAAACGCTATGTAGGAAAGACCAAATGCTTAAGATACGTATACTGGAACACACTCGTAACATCTGTAATAATGTAGCCCATCATAGTGTGCCGAGACATTTCTTTGAATATTGTGCATCTAATCTTGATACTTTTATTTTTAAAGCCATCAAACAAGCTACTCTGGATGATAGGGGAAGGAATATTCACAAGAAATTAAGTATCATTGAAACTTTTTGGATATACACATTAGGTACTTTGTCACTCACAGGAATGAACAATGGATGTGACATCACAACATTTTTTGCATTAAGAGGGGTTTAGGTTGATCCACTGATGGGTCCATGCTGTTGAGCTGCGCTCTATGGATTTCATCTAGAGGAGGTCGATTGAAGCCAACACTTTACACATATGTTTTGTTTTTGTTAAATACATTTTTATTGGAATTTTACATGTACAAAATCAGTTACATGTTCGATGTGTTATAGGTCTTGCAACCTATAGAAACAGAGTAGCAACAAACATCAAGATAGGTAAATAACAACCTGAACATGTATATCAATAAGTCAATAATAATAACATACCAAGATTAAGACAGTGACAGGGGGGGAAGGAACACAAGGATAAGAAACAGGGAGGGGAAGGAAAGCACATAGTAAAATGTCAAATTTGCGAATTGGTGTCCTATAGATGTCAACATACTCGAGATATTTAAGAAAAAAATCACAAGTTAAAAGGAAATTAGGTAGCGACAGACAAGATTATACTCCTGCGGCTATTTGTCTAAGCAAATTCCAAGGGCAGTATTCGATGAGGCTGATTCGCCATGTTCTACGGCGAATGTGTGCTATTTTCATGCTCTAAGGTGAATCTTTTTACTGAAAAACTGATTCGCCCTATTCAACATGCACTATTCGCAGATGGCGAACAGTGAATGACCGACAATTCGCCGTCTGATAGTCGCCGTAATTTGCTGTGGTTTTTCAATGGGTTTTTCAATGTGATTCGCCGTGAGTGTATTCAATGATCAGATGGCGAATTGCTTTCTAAGTGATTTTTGCCGTGTGTCACTGTGTAGCAATAACCATCTTTTTATGGTAAACTGAACTGTGATCTTTTAAAATAAAGTTCTTTTCAGTATTCAGTATTTTTTTAGTAATCAGTATTTTTTTTCTGTGAAGGGGCATGCTATTTTTTTTTCATGTACTTACTGCACATGAATATATATTTAATTTGACATTTTTTAATTTTTTTTTACACATAACAGCCAGCAGGGGGCTGAAAGCCACTCATTAGATATTCATATATTCACTGCTCCCGCTCATTACATATGCAAGAGCGGTCGCAGTGCAGCGGCACCCTACCCCAGTCCCCTGCCAGCTCTCCCGGGGGGCAGCTTCTGCTCCCTATGTGCCCGGGAGCCCTGCTTCTGCCCCACAGTGTCAAGCGCAGGCAGGGAGGCTTCCATCTCCCTGCCTGCCGCCGTCCCCCGCCAAGCAGCAAGCCCCTGTGGCATTGAATACAGCGACAGGGAGGGCTGGCAACGAATGATCCAGCCCTCCGGAACATCGTGACTGTGCAGCAAATCCTAAACAGGATTCGCTGCACATCGCCATTATTTACATTGACTGCTGCCCCAAGTAGTGCCTTCAAACAATTTCAAAACATGGGTACGGGAGTGCTCATCTAACACATTAATGAACAATTCCCATTTCTTATAAAACTTCTCCACGCCGATCTCCAGGTCAGGAATTGTGGCGCGTCTATCATGATATAAAATCTGGATTAGTTTGTTTTTGAGCTCTGCCAAAGAAGGGGCTATTCGATTGGTCCAATGAATTAGTATAATTTTTTTTTTAGCAATGGTATAACTACAGTCAATAGTCAAAGTTTAGACTCCTTATTAGTACCTAGGTCCCACAGTCTGAAGTTCCCACAAATACACGCTAATGGTTCAGGTAGTAAATGGATAGAAAACATGGAGTTGATAAACGTAATTACTTTCTGCCAGAATTTACGAATTTTACCACATTCCCATACACAGTGTATAAAGGTAGCATGCGACATCTTATACTTTAAGCAATCACCCGACTCCAGGGCAGACATGTATTTCCTTTGTGCAGGGGATATGTAGGCTCTGTGGATCATACTAATATGTACCTCTTGTAGATAAGAGGATTGTAGGTACCTAAGTGTCAGGGACATGCGGTGACGTTTGTGGTTGGTGAGGCACTGGCTTGGTGGAGCATCATGCGGTGCTGCTGGAGCAGTTAGAGGACACATGACACAAACTCTCCCTCCTCCTTTCAGAGCCCCCCACAGCAGAGTGTGCAGTGTCAGTCAGACAGCAGCACAGTGAGTCTTCAATGTGTTACGTGAGTGAGTCTTCACTGTGTCACATTGATTCATAATAGACCGGCCGGCAGACAAGCGGAAGCTGCTGCTGAGGCTGCCAGTGCCGAATTCCCAGACATTGTATAGCCTGGGACAGACAGTCCCCACTCCAGTGTGCAGGGTCACGAGCGAACGAGCCGCTCACCTCTAATAATGGCACTGTGCTGTAATTACACGGCGGGCACATCACCAATAGCAGTGCCACGGTGACGGTCAGGGACAGGGGCGTAACTAGAACTTGGCAGGCCCCATAGCAACATTTTTAAAAGGCCCCCCCCTCCATTGTCACTAAAATGCCCCTTAGGGTACAGAAAGCGAGAGGAGCGAGATAGATAAAGGGAGGGGTATAAGCAGGAGTGGGAGAGAATGTCAGAGAGGAAGGGAGAGAGAAAGAGAGTGAAAGTGTCTGGGAGAGAAAGGAGAAGGGACAGGGAAGGATGTCAGGGAGAGAGACAAACAGTGACATATAGCAGAGCAGGCATTCCCAATCATGATTCTCAAATGTGGCAAGAAAACCCCAAAACTTTTTTTTTTTAAATGCATCTCCCTAAGAGAAAGTGAGAGGATACAAGAGAGAAGGTGTGGGGGGTGAGAGGAGGGTATAGAGAGAGGGGTATTGAGAGGGTGAGGAGAGCGAGATTCTGACATTAATACATTTGTCCCTCCTATTCCCCCACTGCACTCACCGGCTCCGGAGACACTGGTTCTCCCACACGCAGCTAGGTCCCCTGCACAGCGCTGCTGGATGCTGTGTCTCCCGCTCATCAGCGGCAGGCAGCAGCTAGGTCCCCTGCACAGCGCTGCTGGATGCTGTGTCTCCCGCTCATCAGCGGCAGGCAGCAGCAAGGTCTCCTGCACAGCGCCACCGGGTCTCCTGCTCATCGACGCCAGGCAGTTGCAGAGTCTCTGCACTTTGGTGCTAGGCTCCAGCTGCGTGGTCTCCCGCGCAGCGTCTCTGGTTTAGAGTTGCCAGCAGCAGTGTCTTATTCTTCCACCGCTGCTGAACTAGGGCATGGGATGGCGGCGCAGCCACTGGAATGTTATAAGGCGGGCAGGGGTAAAGCAGAACTGCAGGGCAGAAGGGCAGTCAGTGACTGGGTCAGTGACCGGGTGCAGGGGGAGCAGCGGGCCCCATAGCAGCTGCACCCCCTGCACCCTCGGTAGTTACGTCACTCAGGGACGTGCTTTCTGCCTGTATGAAAGCACACCCTTGTCACTGTGACAGCACCAATGTGCCCAATCACTTCTGCCTCAGTGACAGGGGCGTGCTTTCATATAGGCAGAAAGCACGTCCCTGTCACTGAGGCACCTCTACAGGTGCCGTATCTACAGCTTTTTTTAATGGGCTTTTACAGCCCGGTGCTCAGCCCTGCCCACTGCCCGCCCCTGTGTCTGCTGCTTTAATTAAGACAGCGGGAGGCATCGCTCTTGATGCCTCCTTAGCTAATTTTAAAAAAAAAAGAGTAAAAATTATTATAATAATACAAAGCATATACTTATGACACATAATATGTGTCATAAGTATTTTCTTTGACTTGTATTATTATATTAATCATTAATGACAGGGGAGGCTCTGCCTCCCCTGCCTACCCTGACTGCACGTCCCTGCTAAGTGTGGTATCATAGTGGGACAGGAGATGAGATACTGTGGTAACATTTGGAATATCTGTAGACCATTTCTGAAGTGTAGTAGACCAGGCTGAGTGGGCGGACAAAGAGACCAATGGTAAATACAATAAACTAATCTTATAAGGGACAGATGAAATAAGTTTAATAAGGGATAGAAAAAGTGTTGCCGTTTGGTTAGATTTCTGGGGGATATGGAGGGATCGGATATAATGTCTGACCTGAAGATACATGTAGAAATTGTTGGTAGGAAGGCTAATTGCTGTTTTCTGTTTTTGTAGTACTCTAACTGCGTTCTCATATTGAAATGAATGAATTTTATATTAATTATTGTATATTAATTATGTTGTTCTTTCTTCTCTCATGTGGGAATTGTATATTAATTATATGTGCTTTTTATTTTAAAAAATTATTTATTATAAAAAATTGTTGTATAGGGGTTTATTGTGAGACGGCTTGTATTTTTTTTGTAATCCGCTCAAATAAATACTAATGTACTAATTGCTGGCATCTGTGTTGAGCCTTTGATCACTGCCTATATAAGAGAACGATGTAGCAGAACACACCCCTGACGAAGTCCTTGTGAATGACGAAACATGTTGGACGTGGCCTGTACGTCGAGGATGTGGTGATGTCATGGCTTTGCTGGCCTGACTGGGATTAGCGGTGGTTCGTTTATAGTATTCATTTATATAGTAAATATTTGTTTATACTTGGCTCATTGTGCGCTTTATTTCCATTCTTCCAGGCTACCTGTGAACTGGACCTTGGTACGATCCTCTTGAGAGCTGAACTCTGCAAAGATTTACACTATTTGAGGACTTTGCCAATGGGTATCATTTTGTATCCTACATATATATATATATATATATATATATATATATATATATATATATATATATATATACAAATGTAGGGTCCGGCACTCCTAACAATGGCAGCAATAAGCGGTCGGTGCCTCCACAGCTCAACAGGAGCAAATATAGGCGGATGGTGGTGTGGCACTCACGACTCTTACTCAGGTACACAAATGGTATGCCAGTCAGAAATGAATCAACGTTTCAAATTTAATTTGTCATCAGGATAAAATAAAATACAAACAGTAACAAAGATATAGACTTACACCATGTGCAGGTAGAGCCGGGTCGGGCGGGAGTGGGAGGTTCCACCCCTTTCGGACCAGGAAGATGACGTCATCCAACAAGGACGCGTCAAACGTGAAACAAGCCATCACCATAGTAACAATACATAAAGAACGGAACCATGGTAACATGTACAAGAGCATAAATGCAAACGGCACAATAATACATTAATGTATATAAGGTATATGCATATATAATAATGACATGTGGAAAAACATATATGAGACATGTTAGCGCCTGAAGATACCTAAAGAAAATATATATATACACACATATTTTTTTATCAGAATGTAAAATAAAACGGCCGAAATGGGTAACTAGCCATTAATACGTTTGATAATCACTATTTTACATCTTGCGAAATTACATGTAATATTTGGATTTTTCATGGTTTTCAGCTGGGTATAACTTTGCTCCACATGGAATATCAAACTCCCAATTTTTTTTTACAGTTACCTCTCATAGAGTACTGTGCATACTGTGGTTTTATACTTTCACTGCTGTCACCAGTAGTGTAACTAGAACTCTCTGGGCCCCATAACAACATTTTAAAAGGACTCCCTTGTACAGAGAGGTGAGCTACACATGTAGGGGGGTAGAGGGTGTAACACATAGGGTAGTGGTGTGCACAATTTCATACACAGGAGGGAATTGGTTGGAAGGAACAGGTTGTCAAAAATACACACTCAGAGGTAGGGGTCACACACCACAGAAGATGGATGTACAAGACAAGGTTACACACACAGAGAAAGGGGGTAGAGGGGGTCATACACTGGGAATTAGGGGGTAGGGGAGGGGAAGGTGTCTTGCACACACAGGCATAGTGGGCACAGAGGTCCACACACTGGGGGTATCACACACTGGGGGTAAGGGGGTGGTGAAGGATGTGAAGGTGGTTAAGGATGTACAAGACAAAGACAAAGAAAGTTTCACACACAGGGGTTGCGAGGTACACGGGGGGGAGGGGTCACATATACAAACACACTCAGAGGAAGGGGCACAGGGGCCAAACACCAGGGATTATGGTGCTATGGGGGACAAGGTGTTACAAACACAGAAGCATAAACCAGGGGTGATGGGGGTTGAGGGGATCACACACAGAGGAAGAAGGTAGGGAGATATATTTTTATGCACATGCACAGAGCAGGGTAGGTGAGTACAGGTTTCCCCAGACAATTACCAATCTGTGGGGTGAGAGGCCCCTGGATCCAGGCACATGGCGAAGGAGAGGTTGGCAGCAGGGAAATTGCACTTCATGATGGTGCCTCCTGGCTGGAGGCGGAGGAGTCATCCCTGTGCGGGAGGCAGGCCAAGTGCTGATTCCCCTCATGGTGCGGCTGCTAGGTTGGGGGAGAGAGGTACATCAACAAAGTATTGAGAAAAGGCTGTGAATACTTATGTACATGTGATTTCTTAGTTTTTAATTTTTAATAAATTAGCACAAATGCCCCAAAACTTTTTGTCACCTTGTCATTATGGGGTATTGTGTGTAGAATTTTGAGGAAAAAAATAATTTATTCCATTTTGGAATATGGCTGTAACATAGCAACATGTGGAATAAGTGAAGCCCTGTGAATACATTCCAGATGCACTGTATATTAGTTATGTCCCATTTTAGATGCCTCTTCTCCAATGTAAACTTCATTGCATGGTCCTGACTTTAGTGATCGTCAAAAGTTTATCCAGTGTTTCTTGGCAACTGAAAGACACCACGCCTCCAGACTGTTGCTAAGCATCTTGTTGTATATTGCAAAAGTCCATAAAACGATTTATAGTTAAAATACCATATAATAAACCTTTAAAAAAAATAATAAAAAATGGGCAATTAATACACAGCCATAAATGCGTTGGTTTGGTTGGAACCCGATGACGCGTGGAACAGAGACACAGCTGCACTGATATCCAGGCGCCAGCCCCATCAGGGGCAAACGCAGAATTTTCAGAAGGGGGTTTCCAGAGGGGCGGAGCAAAGCACCGTGATGGACACTTAGGTGACCCAGTATATGCCGGGTCAGTTACAGTATTATAGATAGACCAAATGTATATAAATAATAATAATTATAATATATATATATATACATAGAAACACACACACACACACACACATACACACAGCAGTGTAGACCCCTGGGCATAGCAATGTATTGGGGCCCCTACCGATCCTCCAGCGGTAGGGGTGGGGGAAACTTTGATGTCCCGCGGGTGGTAGGGGGTATTATATCAACCGCTCAGCATGTAGGGCCTGGATCAGTAATTTCCACTAATTACCCCTTTACTGCACAGATGGTGGGAGATGGGGTGGGAGATGGGGGCATTGGGCTGAATGAAGGGGCCCTGATACATAACTTCCAGGGTGGTAGAGGATGTTTAATACGCAGAGGAGGGGAGTATAGTGGAGTGGGCTTATTATACATAATTTTCTGGTGGGAGGACAGCTTGCTTGACTGCAGATATCTCCAGTTCCTGGAAATACATTTCTTTAGTGGAATTAAAGACTAGAGAATCCCACCTACCAAATGGTACTGGGGACTAGGGGATCAGAGTTCAGGAGGCAGAGCAATCCGCCAATGAGAATATAAAACTACATACCAGGTGTGTGGAGCTGGAGCAGTAACTAGCTGCTGGAAGGCTGATATCTCCGGTTCTGGGCAAAGTATAGACAAGCTACTAGTGTCCATCAATGGGGGAGAGTCCCAGCTTTTGGAATATACCCTCAGAAAAGTCAGACAGAACCTGAAATATCTGACTAGGCAGAGCAATTAACAGGCTTGGATGGGGACCACTACTTTGAAGTCAGATATCTCTGGTTCCCAAGGGCCGATTTTTAAAATTATTGTACCCCTGGAAAAAGGGGACCCTCAGCTTTCAGTCTAAGGTCCTTAGACTCCTGGGGGGTTTATGGGTACTCAGAAACCCCCCCTGCGTGCGCTACTGCCCATATGCTGCCTGGCGATCATGCTCTTTAAAACATATTTTTAAAAAGTGCCAGTTGTTGACTTTAGCTGGTAATTGTTCCCATCGTTTACCATTTGTAAAGGAGAAAAATAAGTGGTGGCAAGGTGCGTTTGCTAACAGCAGCTTGTAAGGGGGTAGTCAGTCCAAAGAAAATATACCGGATAATAAAAAAAATTATACGACGGCACCAAATCCTGCGTTTTTCTGCCACCCTAATCTTATTTCAATATCGTCTGCTGATGCAACAATGATTATATACCCTATACTTGTCCTTGACTGTCTTGAACTGTAAAGCCCACCCCCCCATACACTACGGTATTTACATGCTACTTGGGCACTTGTCATGCCATTTCAGCAATCAATCACATGAAAAGTGCACAAATTGCATGTGACTGACAGCAGGTCTGAAGCGATGCACTGTCCCATGCGCATCGCACCAGAGCCTGCAAAATTGCTTCTGAGCCAGGCAGCCTTAGCTGGGTTCGCATACGATATATTGCATGCAAAAGGACCGCATGGGATATATTGCATGCAATCCTGCCACCCAGGAAGGTCCCGGGCGGCTCAAGTGTATGCCCAGTTTAAGTGTTTCCTGTTTTGCTTATTCATTTATGTACTCTGTAACTGTGTACTAGGGATCTCTTGTGGCCCCATATAAATAAAGTATAATAATAAGAATGCTCTGTTACTTATGGGCCGATGCTCTGCACTTGCCCCCCAGGCTACAAGATACCAGCCAGCCCCTGCACACACCCCCACCATCAGTGATGGGGTTGAATTCGGAGCTGTATGAACAGGTCTGAACTGGGCCCTTTGTGTGATTAACGACACAGTCTACTATAAGGAGCCCGGGTTTCAGCTGTCCCATCAGCAGTGCAGAACATGGCTGTGTAAGAATCCTGATATTTTCACCCTACACCTACCCAAAATCGTACCCTTAACCCTGAAATACACCTCACAGCCTTAACCTCCTTCTCCCTTTGCATCTTATCTGTCCCCTCCCACAGCCTAACCCTCCCCTCCCCACATGTATCCCAACTTTTCCCTTCCCCGATCCTGCATCCTAACCCTAACCCTCTTCCTAGTTCCTAACCATAACCCCTTGTAGGTATCCCTGGCATCTGTCAGTATTCAGACCACTGGGATCCAGAATGCCGGGATTTTGACCATGTCTGACCTGTATCTCTATTACAGCTTTTCCACTGAAATCCTTTGTCCGACCCCATATTTCAAACCTGACTGTTCGCCATGTTGGACCTGGCTCAGCCTCTGGGGGATATTCTGTTCACCCGCAAAAGGCAAATTCCTTCTCATATGGACAAAACCATGTGCACTGCAGGTGGGGCAGATATAACATGTGCAGAGAGAGTTAGATTTGGGTGGGGTTTTACTTCAAAGTGAGATCTATAGTGCCGTGTAACAATAAAGCAGTCTGTATTTTCCCTGCACAGAAACAAAATAACTCACCCAAAGTTAATTCTCTCTGCACATGTTACATCTGCCCCACCTGTAGTGCAGCATGGTTTTGTCCATTTGAGAAGGAATTTGCCTTTGCGAGTAAACCAAAATAAGGGCCTCTGTTTTCACAGCACCTTCGCCCTGGGTTTTTCCGGGGTTGGCCTTGTTGTCACTGAGGAAAAATATATGTTTCCAACAACAGAAGTTTCACACTTGTAAATATTATATACTTGTATGTTTTTTGTATTTAACTTTGTAAGCAGTTTTATAGCAATTAACCATTTTATATATCTGTATAATATTTCTTTCATGCTTTAATATAACTATTTTTTGGAGGAGCCGTTTTTCATTTTGCCCTGGGTGCCAGGAATTCTACTTACACCTCCTTTGGTTGGAGCTAATGCAGACTGTAAAGAAGATTTACAGTATAGTATTTACAATAAATAATCATGTTATATATCTATCAGTTAGTTACTATGTGGAGCGCATTGATTGTAATGTAGTAATGATTGTAGTAGTAGTGTTGCACTGGAGTCAGTGGTAAAAAGTAACTTGTTGAGAGTAAGGAGTTAGACACTTGCAGCAAACAGCTGCAACCTCTTCAGTTCGAGTACCACAAGGTTCAATATTTGGTCCTCTCATTCTATACCATCTCTTTGCAAACTTATCAGTTCCTTGAATTTCAGTATCTTCTGTGTGCAGCTGATTCTCAAATCTACCTTTGTCCTAATTGTCACCATGTATATTGGTCTATGTTACCAAATTTCTTTCTGCCATTTCATCTTGGATCTCATCTTGCAACCTCAAACTTAATATTTTCAAAACAGAATTAATAACATTTACACTAGCCAATAGTAGTTACAAAACCTCTCACTATCTAAATAGTAGTTGTCCTGGAATCTGTACTGTTCTTTGTTCCCCACATTCAATCTGTTTACATATTAGTGGTGTAACAAAAAACTGTGTACCCTCGTCCCTGGTTCGGCACCCAACCTGTTAGACCCTGCCTCACCTCTCTGTCTGGTGTTGCAAGGTCTGTAGCTGGGTCCTGCAGATCTACTTGCCTGCAGTGCCAGCGATCCTCCTTATACCATGCAAAAAAGGTCCCTTGCAAGATGGCTGCTGCTTCACAGCAGACAGTTTTTAAATTGTGGCCGCCTCTTCTAGCATCTTCAATAATTGTCTGCTGTGAAGGGGTGACCATTTTGTGATTGGCATTTTTAATGGCAGTAGAGGGAGCGCCTGGACCACAGACAATTAGATCTGCAGGTCGCGGCTGCAGTACATCATTAGACCCAGCAAACCTAAGGTGCCCACACTCACCAGCACCTCCAAGCCATCGTGGGGTCTGTAGGGGCTATTATTATGCCACTGCTCTAAATCATGTTACAAACATCTATAAACCATATCCCGATCCAGAATACCCCATATGTTACACATAACACTGCAAGAACTCTAATTCATACACTCTTTATCTTACACCTTGATGATTGCAATTGTCTCCTTATTGGTCTTTCCCAAAGCATAATTTAACAAATACATTCTATTTTTAAAGCAACTGCAAGGCTGATCTTCCTTGCTAAGTGTTCATTGTCTGCTGCTCTCCTCTGTCAGTTATTCCTGTGGTTACCTATGTTCTACAGAAATCAAAAGTAAATATTTTTACTTCTACATACGGCTTCCCTTTTCACACATTATGCAACATCCCTTCTCTTGTCACACATTATAACCTATCTCTTCACTTGTATCACATTGTGCCCCAGCCCTTCCACAAAGTATACTCCTCCCCTACCTTGTCACATACTGTAACCCATCCCTTCCATTGTCACATTTTATGCCACATTCTATCCATTGTCCCACATTGAGTCTGATCCCTTGCTTTGTCACACATTGTGCCCAATCCCTTCTCTTGTCACCAATTTTGCCCCATCCTTTACCTTTTCACACATTTTGCCCCATCCTTTAACTTCTTGCACATTATGCTCCATTCCTTCCCTTGTCACACATTATGTCCACCTCTTCCCGTGTCACACATTGTGCCCAATCCCTTACCTTGCTAAAGACTGAGCCCCATTCCCTTCCCTTGTTGATCCTTCGATTCCCTTGTTGCATATTATGCTCTACCCTTTCTCTTTTCACACATTATGCTCCCAACCCTTCAGTTGTCACATGTTATGCTCCCATCCCTTTTCTTGTCACATATTATGCTCCCTTCCTTCCCTTGTTACATATTATGCTCACATCCCTTCCATTGTCACACATTATGCTCCCATCACTTCCCTTTTCACATATTATGCTCCCATCCCTTTTGCTTGTCACACATTAGACCCCACCCCTTTCCTTCTCACACATAATGCTCCCTGCCCTTCCATTGTCAAATATTCAGCCCATTCCCTTCCATTGTCATATATTATGTAAACCCCTTCCCTTCCCTTGTCACTCATTTGACCCCATCCCTTCCATTGTCACACATTATTTTCTACTCCTTCTCTTCACACACACACACACACACACACAAACACACACACACACACACACACACACACACACACACACACACACACACACACACACACACACTAAGCTCCTTCATTTTTTACATATTATGCTTTCATCCCTTCCTTTGTCACACATCATGCTCCACCCCTTCCCTTTGTCCGACATCATGCTCCACCCCTTCCCTTATCAAACATTATGCTCCAACCCTTTGCTTGTCACATATATTATCCACCCTTTCCCTTGTGAAACATTTTTCCCAAATCCTTCCCTTTTCACAGATTATGCTTCTATCCCTTTCCTTGTCAAACAACATGCTCCACCCCTTTCCTTGTCATACATCATGCCCCATCCCTTCCCTTGTCACACATTATACTCCCATCCCTTCCATTGTCAGTCACACATTCTGCTCCCATTCCTTTTCTTGTTACACATAGGGGGTTATTCTTGTTCACTCTCGAAGGCAAATTCCTTCTCAAATGGACAAAACCATGTGCACTGCAGGTGGGGCAGATATAACGTGCAGATTAGATTTGGGTGGGGTTTTACTACAAAGTGAGATCCATATTGCAGTGTAAAAATAAAGCAGTCACTATTTTCCCTGCACAAAAACCAATTAACTCACCCAAATCTAATTTCAAGTTACATCTGCCCCACCTGCAGTGCATATGGTTTTGTCCATTTGAGAAGGAATTGGCCTTTGTGACGGAACCAGAATAAGGGCCATTATGCCCCACCCTTGTTACACATTGTGCCGCATCCCTTCACTTGTCAAACATTATGACCACACCTCTTCTCTTGCCGCACATTAAATCCTCAGACCTTCCCATGTCACACATTATGCCCCATCCCTTCCCTTTTGACACATTATGCCCACATCTCTTCCCTTGCCCCACATTAAACCCTTCAGCACTTTCTTTATCACATATTATGCCCAAACCTTTTGCCTTGCCCTACATTAATCCCTCGGTTCTTTCCTTGTCACACATTTTGGTTCCCACCACTATCTATTGCTTCCTGTTAAGTTAAATAGAACAGCATACATAAATCAAAGAAATAGAAATGTGAAAATAAAAATAAGTGTCTTAAAGAAAAACACATTTCATTACTACCTATCTTACTCTCTGTACAGTACATCTGTGTGCTCAGTCTGCTATCCCATTCTGCCTGACACAGATGCGTTTTGCATTGGTGTAATATACTCATGTAGTAATACACGCATTTCAATTACAGCTTTGTTACCGTAAACCAACAAGAGAACAACAATCTTGTGTTTGCCCACCCAATATTTGTTTCTGTTGGCAGGGCAGCCGAGAGGTATGCCAGGTCCTGGTAAAATTTGGGGCCTGGCCTAACTCTGGGAGGCGTGGTCACCTCCCACTATTAGGTCACACCCCCAAAATTATTCCAATGAGAGTGAAAAAACCCTCTATTATCCACCCACCCCATCATCATTATCAGCAGCACACAGGTACAGCATGTGCTGTGCTGACAGCAGGCTCAGCATGAACTCTCACGCTGTCAGTGAGACACTCATGCTGAGCTTGCTGTCAGCCCACCACATGCTGTACCTGTGTGCTGCTGCAGCTGACCGGGAGGGACAGAGGAGGTTGGATCAGGGCCCCCATTGGGCCCCTCCAGCAAGCCCGGGCCCAGGTAATTAGTACCTGCCCCCCACCCACCCAGTGGCGTAACTATAAATTTGGCTCCCCCCTGCCAAAAAGTTTGTGGCACCCCCCCCCCCCCCCTTTCAGGCTCCTCTCCAGCGTGTTTCCCCAGCGTGAGACGTGATGACGCATAACGGAGAAGCTAAAGCAGGAGAGAGGAAGAGTGACCAGCAGACACTGCTGCTTCCCTTGGCTCTGATACATCCCAGGCCGCCCTAGCACACCCATCTGCCCACCCATCCTGTACACAGTAGCCAATAGCTGGCTCTGTGTACAGTAAATTGAATCAGTGGGGGGATTTGTCATCTCTGCCATGGCCGCACCCACGCTGCGGCTGACTCGCCTCCAGTGCTCAGCCAGTGGGCAGTGGCAGGCAGCAGCATGTCAGTGCATCAAGCAGGTACCGGCGCCCACACAGACCCCACTGCTGCTAGCTCCCCCAAGCGGCTGCTGGGGCTGCCTTACAGTGGTTACGCCACTGCACCCACCCCTCTCGGTGGCCCTGTCAGTTGGTACATGATCCAGAACCAACACCTATTTTTAGATCAGGTATGTTTCAACACTCTTGTCTGGATCTTACATTATCTGGCTCCTCTATTTTAGATACAGTCTAGACGGAGAAGATGGTTTTTACCAGTTCAGTAGCTTGGTATTTGATTCCAAAGCCTAACCAGATTAGAAAAAAAAAGACTTAACTATACTGTCCTAAAATGTATGTCTTTACTCATTCACTTTATGTTCAGTCATACCCCTTTCACACCAGAAAATGCAGGGACCCACCCGGGAATATGGCCCAGGAATCATGCCGGGCCATTCCCGGGTTGGTCCCTTTCACAAAAGCAAAGTCCCTGCATTTTCTGGTGTGTGAAGGGGGCATGAAGGAGGCCGGCAGGAGGTGGGGAGGAGGCGAGCAGTCGGCGGGATGGTGTCGGGCAGTCGGCGGGATGGCGGTGGAGGTGGGCAGGAGGTGGTGAGAATACTCACCCCGGTAGCTTGTCCTCTGTGCAGGCTGGGGATCCACACAGGCGGCGGCACAAATGGCGGGTCAGGCGGCAGATGAAGATGACACAGCTCTCCTGCGCCCTCACTGCCACGGAGAGCTGCGTCATCATCATCCACCATCCGCCTGTCCCATCATTTGCGTCCGCCGCCGTGGATTCCCGGCCGGACAGGACACGAGGACCATTAACCCGGGTAAATATACCCTACCCCATTCACACCAGCCAGGTTCCCGGGTTGAACCCCGGAACAACCCTGCTACCTAGCAGGGTTGGATTGCCGGCAAATTAGCCCGGTAATTTGTCCCGGGAACCTTTCACACCAGCGCTAGTACCAGGTTGTTCCCGGACTAAACCCGGGAATTTAGATTGGTGTGAAAGGAGTATCATTGTGCAGCCTACCATATTATCCTCCAGTCTTCATTAGTCATCTTCCTTTTCTTTACCTGCTTATACACCTCTTATTCACATTGTTATCATCATCATCATTTATTTTATTATTATTAGTATTATTATTTATTATCATCACCATTATTATTGTTATTACTTGAAAGTAATGTTTGGTACTTTTTAATATACATTTTTCAATGTAAATTAGTGTTTGGTTTAATTCTGTAAATAAAATCACTTAAGCCCAATGCAAATGAGACACAATCTATTATACATCTAATAAAAAGAAAAAACAGCCGTCATGTACTAAACAGGCATTCCCCAATATCCCCGCTGAAAACGGGTGTGTATTAAACAAAACACAAGTAACAGAAGAGTCTTATACAAGTAGTGCTCTAAGCTACATGAATTTAAAATCAGGGATCATTCAGTTTGTAAATATTATGACAGTTTATGACAACGCGTCCTTTCATGTGTGCCTCAGAGGATCATTTTTAAAGAACAAATGAAGCCTCACAACGGGGAGCGCCACCTGGCGGGTAATACTGGTAATGCAGATCATCTCTGTTAAATTGTTAAGAGCAGGTATTTTGTAGATCCGATTAGGAAACGTTACTAGCATTTCTTATCCTACTGCGACCCCCGGAGGCCAGCTGTTTATTTGCGTATTATAGAGGGTTCCTTCAGTCTTAGCTTTCTACCTGTGAAAGTCCAAGTTTATGGCTACTATTTTAAATGTAATCCCTAAAAATGAATACATTAAAAACGAAAAATAAAAATAAAAATAAAATGTGTCTACTGTGTAAACAGGGAAGAGTAAACCTTTGATTTCCAAGCAAGGTGAAACGATACTGAGCGATTTTAATATCCAATTCTATCAAGCCAAAAAAAAAAAAAAAAAAAAATCCCAGCCGCCATTTATTGTTTAACACATAAATTAAATATCCCTCTTCCAAGCCATAGGAAACTGATAGAAAAGAGAAATGTTACCGACTGACCTTCATTAAATTCTTTCCATATTTAATTTAGTTTCATGGTATAAATAGCATTACATTATTCTCAGATGTTCTTTCTGATATGTACGTATGCAGGTGAAACAGGCAAATATATACATATACTGCTTCTTTAGACGAAGAACAATGCAGGGATATTGCGTCACATTTATTTTATTTGGTTGAAACAATCGAGTGGACTTTGAAGCAATCTTGCGTCACACAGATCCACATTCCACGCCAAGCACGTGTAACAACATCAGGTGTAACAATCACTCTTCAAAATTAGACTGATTCGGGTGTTTTTGTAAAGTGTAATGCAATAAAATATATATATTACATGCAATAATGACTTCATTCGGGCTAAAGCAAAGTCTTTCGGCTTGCTCCATGACAACTTGGAAATGAGAATTACCGTGTGAAGCCCCTTTCACATTGCAGTTTTAACATGGCATATTGCCGATTTTTAACTGCTTTAAAACGGTAGCAGCTGCAATATGAAAGCTTCACAATCAATTTACCGGTTACAAAATACCGGTATTTTGAAACGTGTTAAAAGCAGGATCCTACATGTTTCAGAGCCGTTTTCCCTGCAGTCTGAACAGCTCAGAAACGGTATTTGCTACAAATGATAACCACACGCCCACAAGCAGGGAAAAAAACATTTAAAATGACATTGTATGGCTTTCTATGGGTGAAACGGGTTGAATCTGAAGGTACAAAAACAGTATTGAAACTGCAATATACCTTTACAACATGCAATATGAAAGGGGTTTTACTGTGTTAAGTTCCAAATCGCGTCAAATTCGCACGAATTCGAGCCCATCGTATTAGCGATTTTTACACTCGATCACACAACATTTTTTCTGCGGTATAAATTTTTGTTACCGCACCATCAACACAGATTTGGTTGTATACCAATTTTATATTTAAATATATTCCACACCGAATCACAGTTGTGCGCCCACATGAGAGATCGTGTGTATGTGTGTGTGTGTGTGTGTATATAGAGAGATAGATATATATAGATAAATATAGATCTATATAGCTATCTTTCTATCTATCTATTTATATAGATCTATCTATCTATCTATCTATCTATCTATCTATCTATCTATCTATCTATCTATCTATCTATCTATCTATCTATCTATCTATATCACGCACCTCCTAAGGTCCTAACGCTGGTATAAAGCCCCTAGCAATCTCCTGTACAGTTTTGTCGGTAAAATGAGCACTAAAGGTGATTTTTAAGACAAATATGTATTCAGTGGAAAATTAAACCATTTATCTCAAGGGTAGAGATTCTTGCACAGAGCTCTGCTGACCCCTGGTGGGCAAAAGGTGAGTTTCGCTTTAAAATAGGTTTTGCGTTTTCCTACGGTAGTGCCCCTGATTACATCTTGCTATCGTATTAATAATGTTGACCCAAAACAAAGCCTTAAAAAGCAATAAAACTAGATTGCTTCCTTCCAGAGATAGCGGAGACTGGAGAGTGCTTTGGAGATGAGGCTATATTATGGGGCTGTTGGCTAGGACAGAGTGATGATATACAACCTTAGTCACAGTGTCATTCTATGTCTGCTCTCATGCAGTCACAAGTGTATATTTCCTGGGGAAACACACACACACACACACACACACACACACTCACCCCCCCCCCCCCCCCCCAATACTCATAGCTTCCACCTAAGCCACACACAACGTTACCATCTCATGTTGTTCTATAGGGGTGCTGGGACTTGTAGTTACACACCAGCTGGAGAGCCACGGAATCCTCAAACGTCTAACAAATACATATTAAATATATACGTTTAAATGAATAAAATAAAGACGATAAGAATAAATAACCTGAAAAAATGATAACATCATATTTTTTTCTTACAATATTTAAGAACCATATTTTGTCTATGTCTCTATCACTGGGCATAGTGTATATTATATATATTACAGCTTAAAGGGTTAAACGTCCACCTCAAATACTGTGTGGAATGAATGCAAAACATTGGGGACATTTGGCTTTTGTAAGGATGTAATGGGGTAACATACCACTACACCCTATCCATTTGCACATTTCATGGTAGCCAGGGGGTTAAGGATTACCCTTATAGAAACATGTACTGTACTTTTATGCAATGGCCCCCCCCCCCCCCTTTCCTGTCCTCACACCCCACAATAACAATGATTTGTTTTACCACTTCAAGCAATCACTCAGTAATTGTCCCTCATAATTACAATTGAGAAATGTCATTGTACTTCTGTAAATATTGGATTAGCTTTTCATTGACCAAACTCTACGCTTAATGTTTGGTCTTCGCCTAATGGTCAATAGGTGGGGAGTAACTCGCCAAGGTGTTAACTCGTAATGGTATTGTCATTACTGGGTTATCTCTGATCTTGCCAGCATTATAGCAAATAAAATCCACTAAACGTTTGTATCCCAGCTCAAACAAACATTGGAAGGTGTTGTAGGGTATTAAATCTCCTAACCGCTATATATCCAATTTCAATGCCAATTTGCCAATATTACATTAGCCTCCTTACCCGAAAAAAAATCAAGTTCCAATTTCCTTCACTCTGTGTAACCTAAAATACATCGTAATCATATTACACAAAGCTAGTTACCGATCCACAAAGCAACGGGATGGAGCGGATATTTAACAAACCATCATTTCCCCTTTTGGGATTATTTACTTTAATTAATTTACCAAAAAAAAAAAAAAAAAAGTTTTTTTTTCTTTAAATTAGGTTCCTTACTTGTGTTTTACATTTGTGTGTGTAATATAATACTTCCCAGTTCATTTGTCAGCTCACTGCTGTCCTGTGCTATTTTGAAGGACAGAACACAATTGAAGCATTGAAAAATGTTGATATACAAAAGACATTGTATCCGGCAGTCAATGTAAATATTCAATTAATTATGACGTCCAGATTTTTTTTCCTTTTCGCTCTCTCTCTGTCTTTTTCTACTCCTATGTGTGTGAAACAAGTAGAATCACTTCTTTTCTTGTCCATTATTGTAGGTGTATATCGATTTTCCCAACACTTTTGTTAATATGTAACAGACTAAAACGATTACAGGTGGCAGCAGGTGCATCTATAGTCAGAAATCTTAGGTAAAGTTGGTCCAATATTCTCTTCGACAGTTCTGCCCTCACTAAAAAGGAAGACACGGATAGAATGGGTCAGATCTAATAATGACTTACACCACTAGAATTTTATTTAATGTACAATTCGCTGCAGGAGAATCACCGCATAGCTTATATAGATCATTAGTCATTGGGGGCACTATTCAAAGTATATAGGCTAAAAAAATAGTAAAAAAAAAAAATATTAAAAGTATAATATAAAAAAATTGTAATACATATAAAAATGTTATATATATATATATATATATATATATATATATATATATATATATATATATATATATTTTTTTTTTTCTTTTCTTTAGGGGGAAGAATCATGTACAAAATCATATACTTTTAAAGGAGTAAAAAAATCCTATGGTGTTAAAAAATGTTACTTAAAATCTAAAAAAAAAAAACTAAACTATCAAGAGTATGACAAATCCTATAGTATTAAAAGTATTAAAAACTAAATTATTAATATACTATCCCAATCATATAAAACATATTCTATAAAATATATATGTATCCCACAGCAGCGGAACTATAATTATGATGTTTCTATAAAGTGTCATTTTATTTATGGTCCTTTATCTATAGAGACACTGTCTAATTTCCTGTGGAAGGACAAACTTGTCAGAGAGCATTGACAAAAAGGGGGCCTGTTATCCCTTAGGTTTTTTTTTTTCTTCCACACGAATAAATATAGCACGAATTTTTAATTCGTCTTCCTTTCACAGACAACAATGCTGGTTTTGAATGCTGGACACAATTTGGGTTTTGTGAGACTGTCTTTCCACCCTCCCTCAGCCCAGCTGTCCATATGGAATACAGCGTGTATAAGTTGGATCACAATGGAGCCAACTGACAGGCACAACAAAACAGCTAGGACAGTTCTCCCTGACTCTGGGATGCACTGCTACTGATAAACGAATTCAATAGCAACCAGGGGGAAAAGAATAGAGAGGGAAAAAAACACTATCTTTCTCTGTGTTCCCCATGGGTCGCTTTCATTTGGCCTTCTTAATATGCACGCCTCTTACATCCTCAACTACCAGCCTTTCTCTTTGTGTTGTTTTGTAATGTCTACTGTATATTGTTCAAAGATAGACTGCACAAACTGCCCCATTAGAGTGTAAGATTTAAGGCCAACGGGGTTAGGGCCACACAAGACTTGTCTGCTTTAATTGACTCAGGTACAAGCTACAAGTTATTGGGAATTTTTTTGTAGCCTAATTTGCAATAGCAAGGCATGATCATCTATATATCTATATATATCTATATAGATATATATATCTATATAGATATATCTATATAGATATATATATCTATATAGATATATCTATATATATATCTATATAGATATATATATATATATAGATATAGATCTATATAGATATAGATCTATATCTATATATATATATATATCTATATATATATATCTATATATAGATATATATATATATATATATATATATCTATATATATCTACCATATATATATAGAGAGAGAGAGAGAGAGAGATACACACACACACACACACACACACACACACACACACACACACACACACACACACACACACACACACACACACACACACACACACACACACACACAGAAACACCTTAGGACCTATTATTTATCATTAGATACTAGGTTAATGTGTGCCCCCACATGTCAATGTGATTACCTCTTACAATTAGTTATTAAACACATTTAACACTGGCTCACAAAATACCATAGAGGTTTGAAGATATATAATCTTGCCACAATTGAATTAGGTTTTATAGTGATTTCATTTGGGAATTCTTAACGTTACATTTCTGCAGGCTATCCGCTTACCATTACCCATGTGTAGGATATTAAATAACCTAACATTCGAAGAGATTTCATCTTGGGAGACTATCGCTATTAATGCCATTATATTACATAAAACAATTGAAATGCAATTCAAATGTAAAATGAGACCAAGGGAATAACTTGGCACATTGAATACAAAATAATATATACTCAACAAACTTGTGGAGAATTGAACCATAAAAATGTGACTATGGTGAACTAAAGTTTCGCTTATTTGAAGGTTATTACGAGACTGTTACCCTTGCAAAAAAATGAGTAAAAAAAAATAAAAAAAAATAAAAAATAAAGAAATGGAAATAGCAGAAAAAAAATTGTATTATAAATCCCAGCATAAATGATTTTTTTCCCCACTTTGTGTAAATTATCCAACACCAAGTGCTATTGGTATTGTGAGAGACTGAAAGCTTTCCCTGCTGAAGGATCTCTTTGCTGATTATAGTAAGTGGGTTGTATTACTTGTGCTATGTTACGTTACCTCTCCACATAGATAAATAAAGCAATCCTAACCGACCAAACCCATAGCACTAAAAATAACATTATTTTAGAAGCTTAACAATGGTAAAAAAATAAATAACCATTATTTCTTGTATATTTTTGGGCTAGGTGTAGCTGTTACACATAGTGCTACTATTCAGAATATATTCACATAAAAATATCGATTAGTCTTTGCCTATCTTTGCTACAGTAGAAATAATAATAGTAATAATAATAATAATAATAATAATAATAATAATAATAATAATAATAATAAAAATTCATAAGGGTGAGGTTGGCTTGTAAAGCAGCAAATAATATTGTATTTCCTATCCAAAAATTCAAACACAAGTTCTTTATTTTTTAACACATCATTTTATTAAAATTCTTATAAAAAATTGGAAATCCCATGGATGCGTTTTTCTTTTTCCTGTTTTTTTCTTTTTTAATTATACATAATAATCAGTTGTATATCTCTAAGTAGATGACTTTTGAAATGTATCTTTGTTGTTGCGTTGTTTTGGGGGGAATAGTTGCATAAAAAAATGACCTGAAGGTTACTGGTAACAACAATAACCACAGATATGTACAAAAAAAATATATAATAAAAAAAAGCTAATCGTTCGCCAGAATTTATACATGGCCATAAATATTTAAAGTTTCATATAAAAAAGGAAACAATTTTCTCTATATTTTTTAAAGTGATCCCACTTGCTTTATATACGACCGACAACATCTCTACAGCACACAAACATACTGTACAAAAAAATATATAAACAAAATAAAACAAAACAAAATAAAAAGATTTATAAAATAAATCACAAAAGCAGAATTATTTTCCTCTTGAACTTGTAGGTAGGTAGGCAGGGTCACTGGCATGGTTCAGTGTTGTAAACATGGCGCACAAGATACCAGAAAGATAATGTTTTGAGGATGATTTTTTACCTCCCAGAAATTGAAATAAGACTCCCTTCCCCCACACAAAACAAAAAGCAAAAACAAAAATATTAAATAAAAAAATAAAAAAACAACGAATGAGATCAATAATAATAATAATTATAATAATTATAATAATAATTCTTCATTTTATTTTTTGTTTACCCAACAGTCTTTTTCAACGTTTTGGAGCAGTCTGTAAATAAAAGTTCACCAAGTCCACTGTTGGGCTTGCACCAAATGATGAGCTGTTGGGTACTGGGGGTTACTGGCAGAGCTGTAGTGGGCATTATATTGCATATGCTGTAATGACTGAGCGCTATATGCTGAGAAAGGAATGCCAGCCGGAAAAGTGGCTGCTAAGTCCTGAGCTTTGAGCGTGTGACATGGTTTGCCATCCCTGACTAGGACTGGCACTGCCACCCGTCTAGGGGAGGGTAGAGGAGTGACTTCCATACCTTTCTCTGCCCGTGCCCTCTTCATCTTGTACCTGTGGTTCTGGAACCAGATCTTCACCTGGGTAGGGGTGAGCCGGATCAGGCTGGCCAGGTGCTCTCTCTCAGGGGCTGAGAGGTACCTCTGTTGCCTAAACCTCCTCTCCAGCTCATAAGTCTGTGCCTTGGAGAACAGCACCCGTCTCTTCCTTTTCTTCCCAGACTCTGCGTTGCTTGAAGTTTCCTTGTCGTTGTCTGGGGACTCATCGGCAGAGGGTTCTGGGGACTTGGGCGAGGAGTCCTGCTGGGAATTGCTGGATGCAAATCCGTGCACTGCAGGGATAAATGAGGATGAATGTGACCATCAAACAGTAACAATACAAATAGCAAATTACAGAACATTACTATGGAAATTGTTCCATTCACAAGCAAATACATACGATGCACAGATAATAGCAATACACACACACATATATATATATATATATATATATATATATATATGTGTGTGTGTGTGTGTGTGTATTCACACACACACACATGTGTGAATGTATATATATGTATATATATAATATACACACACACACACACACACACACACACACACATATATATATATATATATATATATAGGTATATACACACATGCGTGTATACACACACGCATATATATACACAGGTATATACACACATGTGTGTGTATATACACACAAACACACACACACACACACACACACGCATATATATATATACACACAGGTATATACACACATGTGTGTATACACACACACACACACACACACACACACACACACACGCATATATATATATATATATATATATATATATATATATATATATACAGGTATATACACACACACACACACACACACACACACACACACACCACTCTATGTCCATCAATCATCCTATCTACGTTGTGGGAATAGTCTCCAGTATATGCTATCTATGTAGCAGGGGGCATTGGACGCTTCCCCTACATATCATAGCTGTGCACACTCCAGGCTTTTAGACGTTTGAGAACCCTAATAAACCTGTGAACGATGAGAAGTTTGCTAGATGCTCCCACTGGCTGCAGGGACTATTTCTGTGCTAGATACGTGGATTGATTTTTAAAGAATAATCAACAATTCCCTCATTGATGAGCACAGCCCCAGCCTCGTGTAGACATTTTATTCTGCCAAAAAGTCTGATCTCCCAACTCCACACAAAGGTCCCTCTGTGCTGGGGATGTGTCAGGCTGTGTCTCAGAAAGTGCTAGTTATCGCTTATTTCGTGTTGCATTTGGAAATGGAAGAGATAACAGAGGGATATGGCGTGCAATGTAACTAGGAGGTTAGGGGAGTGGGGTGGGGGGTAATACTACACCAAATAATTCACTATATTTTGCAGATTGATCATACACAGCCAAATTCCTCATCACATATCACAGCTCAGCAAACACCCAGGGTAGGATAGCGCTAAGTGCCAGGTACTTACAGGAATACTGGATGCTCTCAGTAGTGGCAAGCCATCGTGTATAAGGATTATCGCTGTTGTCATAGAATGGGCTTTTCAAAGGCAGACTTTGCACAGTGTCTATGGTGCTTTGCCCTAAACCTCCAGATTTTTTGGGGGGCTCAGTCCCTTCTGCGTCTTCATCCGCCCCCTCAGCAATGGATCCTTCTTCATCATTGGTGTCAGGCAAGTCTAAAATGTCCTTGACAGAAAACCCAGTCTTTGTGTTGGTGATAGAGGACATGTTCTACTCAAACGGTTGCAGGGAAACTTGAATCACCACAAATGACAAATCCTCTTTACAGCAGAAAAAAAAAAAACAGGATAGGAGAAAAAAAAAAAAAAAAAGAACCAAACAGCAACAGGAGCAGCAGCAAAGAGAAAAAGCCCCAACAGTAACAGGAAAGGAGCAGCAGCAGCAACACACACAGAGGGGATCACAGGCAGGGGCTGCAGCGCTGTGTGGATCTGCTGCAGATGGGAGATAATCAGAGAGTGTCCTCTGAAATAGTTTGTAACTCCAGGAAAAATGCCAAAGTGCTCTTACTTCAGGGTCTGGCTGAAGCACACTGAGCTGTTGCCTGCTGCCTGAAAAAAATAAGCCATTGCTGGAGTGATCAGTCCATATAAGGTTGGTCCCCACACATGAACCTGCAGAGAGGAGAAAAAGTACATTAAAATCGCGAAAGCTTGGCCACGTGTGGGCGGGTCCTGGGAGTCAAGTGGATGAAGACAGTGTTTGCAGATGTGAAATTGTGGGTTTTGGGGAGATCGGCGCCTTTACCATTGGTGCTTCAGCACATGATGAGTGGTATAACGTGTCAATTAATTACAAAGATGGGGAGGGCCTTTTTACATAGTATTTACATACAAAGGACCTCCAAGTAGCTGATATTCTCCACACTTGAGACCACGTTTAAACAAATTGTCTCCCTCTCTTGTCTCTCTCCCTGCACTCATCCTCATTCTTCGCAGCTGTAGGGAGAAGGGAGCTTTGCAGCCAGGCAGAATATTGAGTATTTACAGAATCAGCTAAACTAGATTAGTGGCAAGAAGACCTATTCAAGATATTGGCTGTTACCTAAACAAGATGCTTTTGAAATGGCAAGAGACCAACTTATGTAAACCGCTTAGGTCAATATTGTGGTTGGGGCTTAAGGATGAGTAGTATAAATTAAACAGTAAGTAATTGATTCGACTTTGCTCCAAAATAAACCAAAGTGTGGAGAAATGTAATCATCCTGTATCCTGGCTTGTGTGGGAGGTTTGTGCTCTGTGGAAGGTAACCACGGATCTTGTATTGTCTTCCTGGCACATTGGGACATAGTTACCATTTTTAAATGAACTCACCATATTCAATTAGAAGATTTTTTTTCATTAAATAATGCGGTAATTTAGAGCACTGTGCATTATACTGTATTAACCATGGCAAATGCGCCCGATATTAAATAGGTGCATTATTATTAGTATTGTTATTATTATTATCATAATTTAAAATAAAATGTGCATTCAGTGAATATTCTCACTAATTCCATTAATTCCACTAATTTAATTGAAATATAATTACAATTGAATTACATTGTTACATAAATATATTATTGTGTGTATATGTGACTATATGTGTGTGTGTGTATATATATATTTATATATATATATATATATATATATAAATAATGTATATTGTGCCACATTATTCAGCCAGTGTGTATTAATCATTTTGTGTGCGTATCCCTATCTATCTATCTATCTATCTATCTATCTATCTATCTATCTATCTATCTATCTATCTATCTATCTATTGTGCTTTATTATTCACTTTACAGTTTTTGTAAATTGTGGGCGATTTTATAATTTAATAATTAGACAGCAATGTCTCTTTTGGATTAAAAAAAAAAAGATGACCAGCGGTGATATTGTCCCATCTTATGAGTACAGCTTCTCAGGGCAGCGATAAGGTTAGGGAGCGGAGATTTGTATACTGCTAGGAGGTTAGTGCTGGTCTTGGTGGTGGGGGTCTTGGGAAATTCTCTGACTTTCTCCCACAACTGTACTGCAAGCAAAAAAAAAAAAGTCTCTAAGACTCGGAGAGGGGAAAAGAAAAAAAAAAAAAGCTAATGGATTATTGTTGATCAGTTGATTTCAGTATCTCTGTGCCTCCCATCTAGTATGTGATGTGTGTGACAATGCATTGGGTTTTAGCATCCTGGGTGGTCGGACCCGGGCAAATACAAATACAAACCGATTGCTAAGCTGCGGACAATGGGCGAAATGTAGACAAATGTTCGGCTCCTGTTGGATGCTTTTGTCAGGGCTCAGTTTTTGCATTTATTTTAGTGGCGAAATAATACATGATTGACGCCCTCTTACAATGTGTTCTAACTGTTTGGGATAAATCTGAGGTTGTTGCTAGTTGTCATGGCATTCAACCTCTTTCAATGGGGCTATCTCTTCATTCATTTCTCAGCCCTGCCTCAGCATTAACCCCTAACCGGCCACGCTGCAAGGTCCACTTGGCAAATAAACGGTTAAGTCCATTATTGATAATATAATCACTATATATATATATATATATATATATATATATATATATATATATATATATATATATATATATATATATATATTCAAACATAGAACAAAGGCTATTAGCACGCCTATCACGTCGGGTAAAACGAATCTGGAACACTCCTGCCCAACAACCAACACACAATATATTGATATGATATAGGCTCACTTTTTTTCTACCCTATTCTAATTAATATGTGTAACAAAAATGATTGTGTTATATTTAAAATAAATAAATAAATAAATAAATAAATAACGGCTGCAACAACCGAGAAGCGCCTGTCATAAGTGTACTTTATTCTATCAAAATCGTATTTGACTCCTAAAAGAATCGCACAAAGGTAGCATTAGGAGTTGGAATGCTGCTGACAGCCAGGAAGGTCAGATGATGGCTTGTTACATCTCATTAACACTAAGCAAACCAGTTTGTTACTTTTCCTGTATAAGACAGAACTTGTTCCATGTTCCCTGAGACCACCTGATCCTGTAGGTAAATATATATCCCGGTGCAAGGACATAGTAGCCATTAGTCACACCATAAGCAGACAAGGGCTCCATTCATTTACACTGATGGGATCAAGTATTAAACGACCAAAAGGTAAAGTAGTTGCCCTTATAATCCAAAAAGCTAAGAGTACATTCTTAATGTATGGTCCCCCTTTTTTTTTTGGGGGGGGGGGGGGGGGACGACGACGACATACAGTACTGAGCATAAGGCGATTGGTAGCATTTTACTTTAAAACACAAGCAAATCCCCCACTATAAATACCCCACTATACACCCCACTATAAATCCCTTACTATAAACCCCCCACTATAAAAACTGAAACATCCTTTCCCTCTTAAAAAAAAATAAACTTCATTTTTAAATGTAACAGGCCTAAGCCATATAAATATACACATCAGAGGCTGCTCTCCCCCCTCCCCCCACCAAGCCCCATAATAAATGCCATTTCTGAAGTCGTACATGAAACATATAACTATACTGCAGAATACAATGTTTCACCAACTATGGAATATACATCACATGACTGCAGATGAACAATTGCATCACATGAAGATGAAGGGTGAATCAGTAGATGTGTATTATATGCCCCATTTTCTTGTATTTAATAGTTTATTATGTGCAGTAATTGGCAGATTTAACGCATTGCTGGCTGGGTGGGTTCTACAATACTTAAAAAAATATATTTAGCACGTTCTAATTACAAATGAATGCATTACAATCCTGCAAGCTATGTAAATGTCACTGTCAATACATGATTTTTTGACACTATCTTAAGGCACACCAATACCACTACATATATGTGTGTGTGTGTGTGTGTGTGTGTGTGTAGTTGAAGGAATCATTATTTTATTATTTTAGAAACATTTAATTTAGGCAATCCATATACCCTTGACTGATACCAATTAATTAGTAAACAATCACAGTGTTTTTAAGTGTGTTGTATATTCTGAACATGTAGGTTGTGATGAATAAGACAAAGATAGTGCAGTGATAACAATCAGCTCAAATATTAGGCTCGGTGATCAGCTGAGGAAGAGACACCAATCAATGATCAAAGTATTTTTTGAATTTGTAATACAGTTTCACCAGTATGTACAGTATATAGCATTAGTAGTGCTCGAATCTATTGTCTTTCTATATGGAGGTAGGTGAATAGTAGCAATGTTATTAAGTTGCTATAGATTTATATAAAACGTATCAGAGGCATATACTGAATACTTTAAAAGAGTATTAAATATAAAATCTGAGGCTATCTTGTGTAATGATGTCACCCACCGAAGTCCCAATGTGTTCTGCTGCTGTCATCTCCTATTGATCGTAAACGATAAATTTATGTAATTTTTTGTTTTTCTCTGGCACCATCTCCGATATAGCCAAAAATACATAGCCGGTGACCCAGTAAATAGATGAAGCAGTTGCTAGTGTTTGGAGAGAACTAACATATAGATGAAACAGGGTGCTAGTGTTTGGGGAAAACCACTACATACTGAAGAAGTAGCAGAGGGCTAGGGTTTGGGGCGCCCAGTACATAGATGAAGCATTGGCTAGTGTTTGGGGAGAACAAGTACATATATGAAGCAGGTGGCTAGTGTTTGAGGAGAGCAAGTACATATATGAAACAGGTGGCTAGTGTTTGGGGAGAACCACTACATACTGAAGAAGTAGCAGAGGGCTAGAGTTTGGGGCGCCCTGTACATAAATGAAGCATTGGCTAGTGTTTGGTGAGAACTACAGTAGCACATAGATGAAGCAGATGGCTAGTGTTTGGGGAGAACCACTACATACTGAAGAAGTAGCAGAGGGCTAGTGTTTGGGGCGCTCTGTACATAAATGAAGCATTGGCTAGTGTTTGGTGAGAACTACAGTAGCACATAGATGAAGCATTGGCTAGTGTTTGGGGAGAACAAGTACATATATGAAGCAGGTGGCTAATGTTTGAGGAGAGCAAGTATTGAAGCAGGTGGCTAGTGTTTGGGGAGAACAAGTACATAAATGAAGCATTGGCTAGTGTTTGGGGAGAACAAGTAGATATATGAAGCATTGGCTAGTGTTTGGGGAGAACAAGTACATAAATGAAGCATTGGCTAGTGTTTGGGGAGAACAAGTACATAAATGAAGCATTGGCTAGTGTTTGGGGAGAACAAGTACATATATGAAGCATTGGCTAGTGTTTGGGGAGAACAAGTACATATATGAAGCAGGTGGCTAGTGTTTGGGGAGAACAAGTACATATATGAAGCATTGGCTAGTGTTTGGGGAGAACAAGTACATATATGAAGCAGGTGGCTAGTGTTTGGGGAGAACCACTACATACTGAAGAAGTAGCAGAGGGCTAGGGTTTGGGGCGCCCTGTACATATATGAAGCATTGGCTAGTGTTTGGTGAGAACTACAGTAGCACATAGATGAAGCAGGGGGCTAGTGTTTGGGGAGAACCACTACATACTGAACAAGTAGCAGAGGGCTAGAGTTTTGGGCGCCCAGTACATAAATGAAGCATTGGCTAGTGTTTGGGGAGAACAAGTACATATATGAAGCATTGGCTAGTGTTTGGGGAGAACAAGTACATAAATGAAGCATTGGCTAGTGTTTGGGGAGAACAAGTACATAAATGAAGCATTGGCTAGTGTTTGGGGAGAACAAGTACATATATGAAGCATTGGCTAGTGTTTGGGGAGAACAAGTACATATATGAAGCAGGTGGCTAGTGTTTGGGGAGAACAGGTACATATATGAAGCATTGGCTAGTGTTTGGGGAGAACAAGTACATATATGAAGCAGGTGGCTAGTGTTTGGGGAGAACCACTACATACTGAAGAAGTAGCAGAGGGCTAGGGTTTGGGGCGCCCTGTACATATATGAAGCATTGGCTAGTGTTTGGTGAGAACTACAGTAGCACATAGATGAAGCAGGGGGCTAGTGTTTGGGGAGAACCACTACCTACTGAACAAGTAGCAGAGGGCTAGAGTTTTGGGCGCCCAGTACATAAATGAAGCATTGGCTAGTGTTTGGGGAGAACAAGTACATATATGAAGCATTGGCTAGTGTTTGAGGAGAGCAAGTACATATATGAAGCAGGTGGCTAGTGTTTGAGGAGAGCAAGTACTGAAGCAGGTGGCTAGTGTTTGGGAGAACCAGTAGCAGAGAACTAAAGTTTAGGATGCCCAGTTTATTGGTAAATCAGGGGGAAGAACTAGTACAAGGAAGAAGCAATTACTGTTTGAGGAGCATCAGTACATAGATGAATCCGTGGCTAGTGTTTGGGGTGCCCAATACATAGATGAAACAGTAGTAGGCTAATGTAAGTGGAAAGTGTTTGGGGAGAACCAGTACATAGCTGAAGCAGGGGGATGGTGTTTGGGGAGAACCAGTACATGGAAGAAGCAGTTACAGCCTGGGGAGAACCAGTACATAAATGAAGAAGTAGCTAGTGTTTGGGTGACCCAGAACATAGATAAAGCAGGGGGCTGGTGTGTAGGTAGAACCACTACATACAGTAGAAGTAGAAAATGGCTAGTGTTTGGGGAGAACCAATACATACAATAAAAGTAGCAGGCAAGTGTTTGTTTATATAGAAGAAGCAGAGGGCTTGGGTTTGATTTGAACCAGCACATATTTTAAGCCAAGTGCCATTGGTGTGTTTGAGTCAGTATATAGTCAACTCAGAGGGCTAGTGTTTGGGGTGGGCCAGTACATATGGGAAGGAGATGGATGTTGGGTGAAATATACATGAAGTAGTGAACTACTGTAGTGGTATGTTTACTAAAGCTCAAAATTAAAAGAGGTGGTGTTGCCCATAGCAACCAGTTAGATTCTGTCTATCTATTTCTAGGATGAAATAGAGAAATAATAAACAAAATCTGATTGGTTGCCAAGTAAAATCACCTCTTTTGCGGTTTAGAAGATTTAGTAAATTGACTCCCTAAAGTTTGAGGTACATACTAATAAGTATAGAACTGGTGTTTGGGGTGACCCGGTACATAGAAGAAGCAGAGGGATAGTGATTGTAAGAACTAGTACATAGATAAAGCAAGTGTTTGGGGTGACCCAGTACATAAATGAGAACTGTTACTGTTTGGACAGGACAGGCACGTATAGGAAGCACAGGGCTTGGATCTGGTGCTAACGTTTACATAGATGAATATAGACGAAGCACGGGGTAGGTGTTTGATAACACCCATTAATTAGATGTAGCAGAAGGTTAGTGGTTGGGGAGAACCAGTACATACAGAAATTAAGCAGAAGGTTAGTGTTTGGTGGACAACCAGTACATACAGGGGATGAAGCTGAAGGTTAGTGTTTAGAAAGAACTAGTACATACAGTGGATGAAGCAGAAGGTTAGTGTTTAGGGGAGAACTACAATAGTACATGCAGCGGGTGAAACAGAAGGTTAGTGTTTTGGGGAGAACCATACATACAGCAGATGAAGCAGAAGATTAATGTTTGGGGAGAACCGTACGTGCAACATATAAAGCAGAAGGTTAGTGTTTTGGGTAGAACCACACATAAAGCAGATGAAGCAGAAAATTAGTGTTTGGGGTAGAACCATACATGCAGCATATGAAGCAGAAGGTTAGTGTTTGGGGTAGAACCATACATACAGCAGATGAAGCAGAAGGTTAGTGTTTGGGGAGAACCATACATGCAGCATATGAAGCAGACGGTTAGTGTTTGGGGTAGAACCATACATTCAGCAGATGAAGCAGAAGATTAGTGTTTGGGGAGAACCATACATGCAGCATATGAAGCAGAAGGTTAGCGTTTCGGGTAGATCCATACATACAGCAGATGAAGTAGAAGATTAGTGTTTGGGGATAACTAGTACATACAGCTGATGAGGCAGAAGGTTAGTGTTTGGCGAGAACAGTACATACAGCAGATGAAGCAAAAGGTTAGTGTTTGGGGTAGAACCATACATGCAGCATATGAAGCAGAAGGTTAGTGTTTGGGGTAGAACCATACATGCAGCATATGAAGCAGAAGTTTAGTGTTTGGGGTAGAACCATACATACAGCAGATGAAGCAGAAGATTAGTGTTTGGGGAGAACCATACATTCAGCATATGAAGCAGACGGTTAGTGTTTGGGGTAGAACCATACATACAGCAGATGAAGCAGAAGATTAGTGTTTGGGGAGAACTAGTACTTACAGCTGATGAGGCAGAAGGTTAGTGTTTGCCAAGAACAGTACATACAGCAGATGAAGCAAAAGGTTAGTGTTTGGCGAGAACCAGTACATACAGTGGATAAGGCAAAAGGTTAGTGTTTGGGGGAGAAATAAGTAAATGCAGTTGATGAATCAGAGAGTTTGGGTAGAACCTGCACACAGATTAAGTAGAAGGTCAGTGTGTGGGGACAGAGAGTTGTGGGATTATTTGAACAAGTGAGCAAGAAGGAAAGCGATGTGACCGGGATAAGTGTTTGCACTTAAAGTCAAGTGCTCTCTGCTGTATTTACCTGTTTACTTTTGCAGGTAGCTTACCACAAGTGATCAGTCTTATGGGCTGGAGGAGGGTGCCTGCCGTTCTATCAATCAATACAGTCCCCTCTATGTCCAAATATTCTCCCCGTCTGCTCTCTTTTTACTCTCAATTATTTTCTTACTTTAGTACGAAGAGTGTTACATACATTTGAATCCACTCCTGTTCGATAATATATTCTCTGCTCTTGTAAATTAATATATTTTCTGAATATCAAACGTATTTTTTTTTTTTACCTTATCATCAACATCTGTCCTTTAAACCTCTCTCATTCATGTCTCGTTATCATGTCTCCCTAGCACCCATTATTCTGCCTCTCTGGCACTTCCACTCATCCCTCATTTTTACTATCTCCCCCCATCTCCATCTCTTCTTCTCCTCATCTCTCCAATATTCTCTCGCTCCCCAGCCTGTCCTCTGTCTCTGTCTTTCTTTGGGTTTATTTCTTAATCTGTCTCAAAACCTATTTTGCCTTCCCCACCATGATATATATATATATATATATATATATATATATATATATATATATATATATATATATATATATATATATATATATATCTATATATATATATATATATAGATATATATATATATATAGATATATAGATATAATAAAGTTCCTAGATAATGACGTGTCATTTTTGACAATTGGATTATAACACCCCCAGAGCATTTGTAGAGCACGTTGTATCCCTCCACATAGCAGAAGATGATCTCATACACTGAAGAACAACACTGTTTATTTTTATTTAATGAAAGTTGCTGAGACATGCGTTTTCCAGGGGGTAATAAGAAACACAAACAGGTTCTGAAATGATATCCTAAAGTTGTAATGGGGGCAGCGGGCATTACAGTATAAACACCATATTTGATGGTAGATGACAAATATAAAATTGTCAGTGCCAGGCTGCTGTCGCCTTGTCGGTCCTTCCTTTGACATTAACTTTTAATATCTGATGTGATTATAATGGATGTGGATTGATAAAGCTTGTGTAATTTCATTCATTAAAGTGCTCAATAGCATCATTATATCTCATACAGGATGACATACAGTATATAAGTCTGACCCGCTGCTCATCACACAACACTGAACAGATAACAAGCTTCACGTGGATTACAGTATTGTTTGACTAGTTCTAAAGGTGCAGCCAATTGTCTTTTTTTTTTTCCTCTCCTTTTTTTTTTCTACATCCATTCACTTCAGACAAACAAAACATTACACCTTAACGCACTGCTGAGGATTAGTGATGCTGACACAGGCTTTGTTGGGCCCGGGTACTCTACTCCCATCTAGGACTTTATACTCTGTGGATTGATACACTTAAAAATCAACTTGGACGAAAAATACAGTCCAATTTAGCGCTGCCAATTATTCCTGAGACAGTCTTCGCAGAAAGACAAGCACACAGCAATAGTACACAACTGACAGCTCTCAGATGGATATAGCAGGGATACAAGGATGGGTATAACTGTAATAACGAGGTGGTCGGTGACTATGGGAAGTCTCAGGAGTCACCTGAAATATTTAACTAAAATTCGTATTTATAAAAAATAAAAAAAAAGACAAGCAATGCAGAACAGAGGAATAAGGAATTGTAGGTCATTAAGAGGACAGATATATATATAATTAAGACAACTTTCTCAGGATTGTGGTCTTTTAAATCTGGCTTTAACAAGTCTAATAAAGAACTTGATCTACTCAACTCCTCTTAATAATGGTAATGGTGCTATTAACACATTACAGTCAACATGTATGTATGTATGTATGTATGTATGTATGTATGTATGTATGTATGTATGTATGTGTATACACGCACACACACTATATATATATATATATATATACTACATTTTTATAGATTTAAACAAAAATAACACATTGCCACTTCTCGAGATGGGTGAGAATGGAAATGTATTTAACTCTTCCAAAAATGCAAATTAAATCCATGGCACCTAATATACTCTCCCTGGCAGGATATTAATTATTTGTTCCAAATACAAAGATCTAAATTGGCATTTTGATTCTTTTTTTTCTCACCCAAGATAGACGCATACAGCCATCCCTAAGAACACCTCAGGTGATAAATTGTAGCAGAAATCGGTATATTTCTTTGTATCAGTCACATTCCAGGATGTGGACATCCCGAGGCTACCGGGGAGGACTTAAGCTAAATCCAATTTGTAGGAAAGATTTGGGAGCAGCGCACAAAGCGGGCGGCGTTAATGAATGCAACAGCGGACGCTTAATGTATCGCAGCAAACACACAGACTGCGCCAAGCTCCGACATCGCCCGCGGGCGCTTTTGTTTTATCTGCTGTCCATTATGAGTGTTTAATATGAAAATCAAAGTCGTTGTTTCCTTTAGGCAAACATTGTGGCTTTATTCATCTTCTCTGCTCCAGAATTGATTAAATATATCACAAGGAGATTATAAGCAGAGTAATTCTCCCTAAGGAAACATCTATTTCATGCCCAGTACGATAAAGCGCAGAATTTTACGGCCCGATTTCCACGTTCCTGCTATATAATGAAATAGAACCCTTGCAGCATAGCCTTATCTTAATGGGCTTGCTACAAAACGGCCCCTGCAGAACATTTGTTAGAGGATTGAGCCAAGCTGTGATCATGAATGAAGTATACAGAGATACACACCTTTAAATGTATTGGATGTGATCTGCAGTGCATGGGATAAATAGGATTTGTTATGGGACATTAAGATACAAAGAACGCATGCAAAGAACGCATGCTAAGGCTCAGTCAATGCATGCGCTGTTCATAACGTTAATGGTGCTGCATTCACCATACATGATGGATAGGAGACAGGGAAGGAACCTTGGTGGAAATGCAGTGAAATAGGATGAGCATGGTGCACATTACTGATCCTCCAGCGGTCTCTACTGACTCAAAAGAGAATTGCCCAATTGTGCTCATCCTCTTTCTCCCATTCCTGCAGCACAGGATATGGCAAAGGCGATCTGCTCTTCTCTCATATGAAATTGTTCTGCAGGAGTTGGGGACATCTCTCCTGTATAGGTCCGAGACAGATGCGTTTTTGATACAGGCTGATGCTTCAATAACGCAGGTAAATGAGATGTATGTACAGAATATGAACACGCATAATAGAAAAACGCACCATTACACGCCACAAGCCATCAGATGTTATCTAAGAATGGCCATTCTGTAACCCTGAACTACTTGACAGAGAATTCTACTTGATTTATTAAATGGTTATCTCCAACTCGCCATCTGCACAGCGCTGGTGCTATTTATTAATGAGTCTTCACCTGTCTTCTCCAACGCTCCACTAAATCACCGCTCAACAGCGGCGTTATCTGAGAACTATACAGTCCATCTACAATGCTGGAACCACCTGCTGCCCCCTAATAGAGATGAAGTTCCACCTCTTAGAAATCCTAGGGGGGAAAGAAAAAAAAGAAAAAAGAAAATCCTTCCTGAAAATACAGAATTGCTCACGTGCTCTTTAATATTGTCAATTAGGGTGCCTTAAACCCCAGATCACACAAACACATTTAGAAGTAACATTTGCTGGCTTGCAGTCCATGAAATGATGGCAGATATTTATTTTTCAATCTACAGCTTACATCAAACGATTTGCAGCCTCTTTGTGCACTTGCAAAATAAATTTATCCCTTTAATCCCGTCTTTCAGGGGAAACAACTGCTCAAGAATAGAGATGTGAGAGTTTACTGCAGCTAGAGAAAATCAGCTCACCTGGTGGCAGATGAAAGGAGGGAGCCAGTAGGAGAACAGCTGGGCCAGTGATGTGGTTCAGCTTCCCAAAGGTAAGTAAGGAGGAGGCGCAGAGACAGACAAGGCAGCTGATTTGCTGCACTCTAGGTGCAAGAGCTGACACTCTGCTGCACTTCTCACACTGAGCAAATACATCTGTCCTCCTCTTCAACTGACCCACATGTCTCTTCTCTCTCTCTCAGACTCTCCTTTCTGCTCCTATCTTTTCCTTCCCGTGCTCCACACACAGACTGACTGTCACCCACCCCCACTCCCTTAAATTGCCGGATCTGTTTGCTTTCCTTCCCAGTGACGTGTGTCAAAATATTGGCCATATGTTCATCGGTAATAAATTGGTCGTAAGCGCAAACACCCTTTTCCCTTGATAGCTTTCATCTGGCATGTACCTGTCTTTGTGTTCTAGCTGCTGTTCTAGCCCCTGTGCTTACTGTTATGCCTAATGCTAGATGCAAGGGGTATAGAGACAGGTACATGTCATGCTGAATAGTTGTGATGTGGATTCTTTAGTTGTGCTTCGCCTGTAATAAATATCTGGGTAGTCATGCTTTAATAAGGCCAAGTAGCCAGCTGTAGCACTATATTTTAGTGTGATCATCAGTTTACATTAGATCTGGAGATATGACCTCTGAGAGAACATGCTTTGGTAGGTACAGACTTCTGGCTATACTTTCCACTGACACATTGGTATGAACAGAATTTCTGCTCTGTTACTTGGAGCCAAGGAATGGGAGCAGCACTCAGCCTACCTCAGAATCATGCATAGCCATGTCCACTGGCTGGAACTCAATATTATTATTATTATTATTATTATTATTAATAATATAGTTTTTATTACTAGCAGTAATAGTCTTCCAACACCTATGACAGAGACTCAAACAGTTACAGCCAGATGTATCAAGCTTCAAAAAGTGATAAAGTGGAGAGTGATAAAAAGCCAGCCAATCAGCTGCTAAGTTACAGGCTGGGTTTGAAAAATGACAGGTAGGAGCTGATTGGCTGGTTGTTTATCTCTCTCCACTTTATCACTTTTTGAAGCTTGATACATCTGGCCCTTAAAGAGCTCCAGAATTACACGGATCAACACCCAGAGCAAACTATGTATTTGTGTTTTCTTTGTCCTTTTTTTTTGGCAGGTGGAGTGTGATTTCCTTTTTCCTTAATATTAAAAAGAATTGAGTTTATTCCTCTTAGATGTGTATGTTCTGCTCATTATGCAGAATATTAAGTTGTTTTGGAGAAAAACACTATATTAAATTATTATTATTATTTTTATTATTTTTATTATTAGTTTTGTTGTACAGCCCATGCATTTTTGGGCGCTTTTCTTTGTTTTAATAATGATAGTCAGACCAACTTTCCTCCCAACTAGTTGGTTGGATGGAAAAAAAACCTGGTACTGGATGGGAGCAAATGTAATTTGTAATTAAGTCATTTGTTTCCCAAATGGGAAAATGGACAACAACCGTCACTCAGACAATGTACTGTAGTTGGACCAATTTGATTTAAAGAATTGGTACTTGTGTATTATCACGGCGCCCATCGCATCGCATACCATAAGGCATGCAATGGTATGCGATGCAATGCGATATCGCGCAATGTTCTAATTTTTAAATTGTATGGCATTGTATATGGCATACAATGCCATACAATGCGATGGGATGCGATTATAACTTGTATAAGCACCCTAATGGCTGCTTACAATGTTAAATGCACCCCCATGCCACCCCCCCAGTATAAATGTGAACCCGAAGCGTGGCGAGCGCAGCGAGCCCGCGAGGGGTGGCGGTACGCGTCCTCCGACCTTTTCATACCCCCACTATCCACCTCGGCATGGAGTTGATTCTATAAAGTGTGGCGAGCGCAGCGAGCCACCTAGCCCGAAGCGTGGCGAGCGCAGCGCATAACTTCACAGGTATACGCGTCCCCTCGCGGGGCTCGCTGCGCTCGCCACGCTTCTGGCTTGGTGGCTCGCTATGCTGGCCACACTTTATAAAATCAACTCCATGCCGACGTGGATAGTGGGGGTATAAAAAAGGTCGGAGGACGCATACCGCCGCCCCGTGCGGGCTCGCTGCGCTCGGCACGCTTCAGGTTCACGTTTATACTGGGGGGTGGCGTGGGGGTGCATTTAACATTGTACCATTAGGGTGCTTATACAATTTTTCATCACATAGGGGGCCTAAATCGCATCGCATTGCAGTGCATCGGGTGTATGGCATGCGATGAAAAATCGCGCAATCACATATCGGGGGCGCCGTGATAATGCACAAGTACCAAAGAATTTAACTGAATGTTTTTGTCCATTCTCCTGAGTTTGTGAGCAAATTGCTTATTGGTATTTGCCCCATACAGTACCAGAATTTCAGTCCAACCAACTAGTTGGATGTTGTTTGCTGCAAATACTATACCTTTCTATTGTTTTTTCCCACTGCTTGATTTCCTTCATATAATTATCTGAGACCAGGGGTACATTTACTAATCTGTAATCTGTGTTTGGTTGAAACCAGGGTTGCCTACCTGACCCTTCAGGTCAGAAAATGCTCTGTTCCTGGACTTCCCTGGTAATGAAGGATTGCCGTCACCTGTGGTGAATCACCTTTCTTATCAATTACCTAGCTCACCACCGGTGACTGCAATCATACATTACCAGGGAAGTCCAGGAACAGAGCATTTTCTCCCTGAAGGAGAGAGTCAGGTAGGCAACCCTGGTTGAAAGTGAATTTTCTGGGTATGTTTTCCCAATATTTCCAACACTGAGTTTATTTCTAATGGCAAACAGAGGTGTAACATCATGAAATCAAATGAAAAACACACATCTTTGTTGTTAAATGATAAAGATGGGAATAATGTGTTTCTCCAATGATTTATTATGTTAATTCACCTATACTCATTAATCATTAAATACTATTCAAGGTGGACCTAATATTTAGTATAATTTTGGTCCTTTCATATTAAGACAAATTGGCATTGAACATGTTTATATATATGTAAAACTCAATAAAAATTATTAAAACAAAAACAAAAAAAATAATACACATGTAATGAAAACATTTCAATCAATGATGTATGGAGCTAAGTCAAATTAAGTTATGAGACTTGTAGTACACAGAAGACAGATGTATGTGGACACATCTGTAAGTATCTTATTCAACTTAAAACACGTTGGGGTAATTGGTTCTGCTTTGGTGTATTGCCCAGGCATTTGGACTGTTCATTGTAGGTGAACATTCTGTTAAGAATCCAAAGGTACTATTAGTTTCAGAGTGTGTAGGTGTTTTTATGCCCCATAACATTCTGTTATTTTGGATAATGATGTTTTTGGATGAAGATTGTGTAATTTAATCATCATACAAGTTTATTTTAATTTTATGTTGAAACTGCATTCCTCAACAAAACCCTAACATCAGTGGATACTATATTTATTTTGTGTTTTTTTTTCCACAATTTCTAGGTATAATGGTCAAGGTAATTAATATGCCTCTCCAATATTCTACATACATTATAACAATTTTTGATTCGAGATATTTTTTTAACAGGTCAACTTTTTATGTCCACAATAGTAATAGACCTTCAGGAAATGTTCAGAAAATCACAATTGGCAAAATTGCCAAATATCATCTGGTACAACAAGATAAAGTTTTTGTAACATTGTGACATTTCTGTATTATGTACAAACATTTTTTATTTTACAGCCTCCCCCTAGGTGGTGGTCATTTAACCTTGTCCTGCTGTGATCCTCCTCTGGTTCTTGGCCTGCACCTAGGTGTATTAACAGGTGTTGCAGTTGGTGAGTTGTTGCTATTCGTCACATTGGCATTTGGTTCTGGTGAGTGACCTAGCAATTGGACTTCTACATTTTGCAATGTAGCATTATGCTTCCTTATAGCATTGTTCTACTGTTCTAATAGCCTAAGAAGTTTGTCTTGAAACCAGCTTTGTGCTGTATACTGTTGCATATTGCCTTCCCAAATTCACTTCAGTTAGTCTGCTATTCTTGTAAGCTCTACTCGTAAAGCCACCATATTTCTGATATTTCCTATGAGTGGTATTTGGAGATACCTTGCCATACCTGGTCCTGGAGCAGTTGTAGTTGCTCAGTTTGAAATCACACAATTTGCACCCGAAAGGATTGATCTGGTTGAAGTGGAAAAGAGCAACCATTTTTTTTTTGTTGTTTTTTATTCTTTGTTTTTAACCCCCTTTTTTTCTGTTGGGGACTTTTTTGTATTGGATCGTGATTATTGGCCATATTTTTTAACAACTATGCTGCTATTTACTTGCCTTATGTATAATGTATACATTTTTTAAAAATTTTACTTGGAAATCTGCATATTTTGGTAAAAAGAGAAAAAAGGCCCCCCTCAACTGCATCGGGGTCTAAAGAAACTACTACATGTGGAGAACCTCTACATAAAATAGTGAGTGAGGTACGCCTATCCTTGTCCTAGAACATCCGTTCTAAATGCTGTTAAACTAGGAGGGTAAACCTTAAAGGAAACGCTACAAACTTTCTATCACCCATAGTTTGGTGAGTGAGGTACGCCATCAACTCCTCTGTTGATAAAATAAACCACTATAGATGTTTTCCACCTTAGCAGTGGTGAGTAAGGTATGCCCTGTTTTCATAGATAGAAAACTCACCATAAGGGTCCTTCAATCTTTGGGCAGACTATAAGTGGGGTACACCCAGAAGGTATATTTAAGGGACATAGGAAATATTTATAACACCGGGACCCTATATACTCCAATACTACACATTGTAGTTTTCTTGTCTTCCCTCTCTTCCTCCATATATCATACCCTAAATCATTGATGAGGAATATCAGAGGACAGCAGAAACCTTGAAAAGAAACCTTGATAGGAGTTTACACCACTTATCCTATGTGAGTTAAGGCCCCCATACACTATGCGATTTTGGGACGATTTCATCCGATTTCGGCACTTTATGCCGATAATCGGGTGAAATCGGCCCAAAATCGCAGTTGTGTGACATCTGATCCGATCCGATGCGCGGTCCCGTGCGCATCGGACCGGATCAGGGAGGTCGGACGGTCAGTACATACGATCACGTCCGACCTCCCTGTATGCATTTGCCTGCCACCTGACAGGCATATGCATGCAGACACCGGGGGAGCAGTGGGGCGGGCAGCGGGTCCCTGAGCACCGGCGAGTGCTGCTGACTGACCTGGCCGGGCAGTGTACTTACACATAGCAGCAGCAGGGACAAGCAGCGCAGTGGCGGCTATTATATTTTTAAAATACTTGTCAAATGACCGGCCGCTCTCTGATTGGCTGAGAGCTCTCCGGCCAATCAGAGAGCGGCCGGTCATTTGACAAGTATTTTAAAAATCTAATAGCCGCCACTACGCGTCCCGTCCCCGCTCCCATGTAAAGAATGGCACATCAAGTGCCAAATTGTATGTGAGCCTCCCGGGGAGCTGCCGGGCGGCTTGCAGGTAAATTGGGTCCGACTTGTCCCTAGGACAAGTCGGCCTAATGTATGGGGGCCTTTACGGTACGCCGACTATTCAGCCACCTTATCTTGATAAAATACGACACCTTGAGATTTTGAAAGAAACCGTGATATGCTTTGATATATGCCGTGATATTCCATTGCATCCTGAACTTGAAGAACTTTACGTTGCCTAGAAACCAGTACAAAGATTGAAAACACTCCACTTCAGAGTTAGTTGGGTACACCCATCACCTTTATGGCACCTTGATTTTATTTTTATTATCTATTCAACTAACCACACGCTATTGAAAACACAATCATTTGGAGTCATCATATCACGGGTTGGGATCATTTGGTCTACAGCAAGTTGGTCAACAGGTATTAGGTCCACATCGTTAGGTCGACATGGGGAAAGGTCAACATGGGTCAATGTCGACATGGGTCTACGTCGACATGAGTTTAGGTCGACAGGTCATTAGGTGGACACAAGCATTAGGTCGACATTGTCTAGGTCGACAGTCAAACGGTCCACATGGGGGTTTTCACTGTTTTTTGACCCGAATGTCAACACAGTCGACATGGACACAGTTTCCAGTGCACCGCATCCCCATCGCATCGCTCACTTCACTCGCGATGCTTCGGGCACACTATTTTATTCTCCCTCCACGCCCTAGTGGATGGTAGGGCAGGCACATGTCGGCTCAAAAAACAGTGAAAACACCCATTTTCGACCTAGACACTGTCGACCTAATGCTTTTGTCGACCTAATGACCTGTTGACCTAAACCCATGTCAACCTAGACCCATGTCAAACTTGACCCATGTCAACCTAGAACCATGTTGACCTATCCGCATGTCGATCTAACGGGGTCTACTTAATAATTGTCGACCAACTTGCTGTAGACCCAATGACCGTATCCCCATATCACGGAGCCCCTCTTTATTGAGAAGAAGGACACTTCACACACAGGAATCATATAAGGACTTCTCCTTTCATTAGTCTTTATTAATTGTTATCAAATTAATTATCATGCCATGCACCTCCTGAAGAGTCTCTTCCAAACCCCCCTTTTTTTTAAAGAGTAATGGTATGTCTGGAATTATGGGGGGTGGCAGATATTTTATGACTGTCGAAATTGTTAATGGTGGTCATATCTTCCTGATGTACAATAGGGCTCCCTTATCATCTGAGAGACACGCGTGTAAGTAAGGTTTGTACAATGTAAAAATCAATATGCAGAAGTACATCAATACAATACTAATACATAAAAGATCTTTTAGACTGCTCCAAATCCTTCAATTTGTATTTGTTTAGTAACCATAAGCTGATCACTGTACAAAAAATAAAAATAATAAATAAATAAAATAAAATAAACATATAGTCACCTCCCCAAGGTCTGCTGATTGGTGCTCCTGTGAGAGCTGTGGGTCATTGGGGCTCCCTCTAACGGTGCAGTAAAGGGACGCTGCACAGTGGCATCTCACTTTCAGAGCTGGGAGGTCACATTATCATGGAGCCCCAATGTCCAGCAGCACTGTAGGAGCTAAAAATCAGTGATCCCCAGGGACAGGTAATTATGATCTGATGATGCAAAAATTGATACACCCTTGTCATGTAGTCAATTATCGCATGGTGGGATGGGACGATATTATCACATCACGGGCCAAATGTTGTAAAATGTGGTTTTTGGTAATGTGAGATTTTTAGTCAAAAAATGTCCAAAATGTAATGTTTTCTGAAAATCACACAAGTAGTAACGTGCTAATCAAAGACGTAACTCTGGAGGCAATGGAGTCGTCTGCTGCTGGACTCCTGCTTCCAAGGGGGCACCTCTCCTCCCCTGTAACTTTGAATCAATAATTGAAAGCCATGGATATCACTTCTGTGGCTGTCTTCCCCTCCTAACATCATTTTTGCAAGTGTCGCACCCTGTATTAGAACCCATGACCTGTCTTCCTGGAAACAGACAGCTTACAGATTACGCTATTTAGGGGCACCAATATTTATCTTGCCCCGGACATTTGGGACAAACCTACACCACTGGAGCTAATTGCGGTAAAATTTGCCCGTTTTAACCTGGTGAAATGGGTGTGGTATATGCAGGGCCGGCTCTACCACTAGGCAGCTTTAGGCAGCTGCCTAGGGCACCAGGATCTAGGGGGGTGCCACCAAGTCTGCCTATAAAAAATCAAGGATGTCTGTGAGGAACCTTGTTGTACTTAATACTGTGGAACCTCTACATACTTACCTCCATACTTTCTCTTGAGGCATACTTCCCTATTTTGCTGCCCTCTCTTCCTGTACTCTGTTGTGGGCGGAAAAGGGGAGGGTTCTGGGGGCCTCCAGAGAAAGCAGGGGTCTTTCTCACCTACCTGGGGGGCAGGGAGGACCACTTAATTTTGGGAGGCTCTCTGCCATTAGGCAAGTATGCATTAAGGGGTTGGAAAATGGTTATTGGTGGCAGTATGGGGGGGTGGGGGGTGATGGCGGCAGTAGGTTGAAGTTTTTCCTAGGGTGCTGAGAAGCCTTACACCGGCCCTGGGTATATGGTACCGACAGTCGGGATCCCGACAGTCAGAAGCCCGACGTCGGGATCCCAACTGCCCAGACTCAGACAGCGGGCGAGCGCAACAAAGCCCCTTGCAGGCCACGCTGCGGGCACTGTGGCTCGCTGCACTCGACACCTATTCTATTCTCCCTCTATGGAGGTCGTGGGCCCCCATGAGGGAGAATAGCCGGTGGCCGTCGGGACCCCGAGTGTCTGGGTTTTGACTGTCAGGATCCCGACGTCGGGGTAATGACTGTCATTACACGCAAATGTAATAGAGTGCAAATTTTCAAATCGCACCGTAAACATGAGCAAAATTGCAAAACAAATAGACAGTGAGATCTGTGCATGATTCTGTCAAAAAAAGTATATGTATATATATATATATATATATATATATATATATATATATATATATATATATATATATATATATATATATATATATAGCAATTTTTGTTGGAAGCAGGCACTCACCATAAACCATAGAGTAGTTGAGACAAGGATTTATTTCATAGTAATGGTTGACGTTTCAGTCCTCACAGGGACCTTTGTCAAGACACAAATATGTAACATCAAGGACCAGGAACACCAGGCAGTGTGACACTGCCTGGTGTTCCTGGTCCTTGATGTTACATATTTGTGTCTTGACAAAGGTCCCTGTGAGGACTGAAACGTCAACCATTACTATGAAATAAATCCTTGTCTCAACTACTCTATGGTTTATGGTGAGTGCCTGCTTCCAACAAAAATTGCTATATTTGGGACACTGTTTCCTGTAGAGCGGAGCACCACAAAGTTGTCCGCAAGAGATGGATGGAGTGCCGTTCTTCGATTCTACTATATATATATATATATATATATATATATATACGGCGTGGGTTCTCCCTGAGCATTCCTCCCCCCGGTTCATTGAGCTCGTCCTGGTTCCCTAAATACAGGGGGGGAAATAGTGGGGATTCCACGCATGTAAGAAACCAACACCGGCCCTTGGACTGGTCTTGGATCAAAATATACGAGGGACAAAATGACTGGGGGTCCCCCATATTTTGGAACCAGCACCAAGCTCCAATTTGCAGCATTGTGTGTGGACCAGAATAAGGTCCTATATCCACATGCCCCCAACGGAGCTGCTCCTCTCCCGTTCTGACCTCATGGGGACACTGCTCAGCTGTGATTGGTTTTAAGCGTTTCCATGGAGATGCCTACAGCCAATTAGGTCTCCACTGTCCATTATCTTCCGCCAGCGTTCCATAATTTCCCTCTCTTACCCTCATCCGCTCATGGATGATGGGGCAGCAGAAAGGTATTTGGGCACAGTGCTGGTCCTTTCTCCTCCACTCCACAATTGAACTGCTCATTTGCATAATCATTTAATCATTCAGGTATAAAACCCCATAGCTGCTGGGCTCTTACACACCTTGATAAAGCCTCTATAAAGGTGAAACGCGTCGAAGAGGGACCCTGCCAGATTGCACTTTATGCCATTAGAGCCTTCATTATTTATTTGGAGACCAGACCAGCCTCTGTTACCTATTTCCACCTTCCGTCATCTTGCCACTGCTCTCCTCCTGAACTGAAGGAAGAACTCTCCTACTACCCTTTGGACATTCACACCATCATATATGGGGAAAGCCATCCCCTGAGTGAAAAGATTCCACGGAAAACAAGTTACACTAAATGAGATGAATGGATTCCTTTATTACATCTGGATCATATATGGAAGGTAACACAAAGGCACAATAGGAACAGACCTACCTACGAACAGAGACTTATACAGTACCGTATGAACTGGCATTGGTTAATCCCTCATTGATCACCATTTTAGCAGCATTTGGGTTTATTACTTTATTACTTTTTATACATTTTAATATCATTTTTTTTTTCCTCACTTGGCACCTAACAACTACCAAAATTGTATTACAATTGTTCTTAATTGAGCGCAGTGTATACCCTCTCTCTTTACATCCTTTCTCCTCCACACTGACCTCCACACACTTGCGTAACACTAGCACGGCTGTATCTGCATATATGCTATTATCTCTGTAATAATTACCCTATATGGGACCTATACGATTACAAAGTGTCACACATTATTTGCAGATTGGGGTTACTGGATTCTATATATGTGAAAAAATTCTTTGGTACTTGTTTAGTTTCACTGCGGCCGATATATCGGATGCGATATTGGCCGATATATTGGCCGATCCGATGCCATTTTTTACCAGTTCATAACCCCACTATCCACTACGCATGGAGTTGATTTTATATAGTGCGGCGAGCGCAGCGAGCCACCGAGCCCGAAGCGTGGCGAGCGGATGCGGATTACTGCGCTCGCCACACTATATAAAATCAACTCCATGCATAGTGGATAGTGGGGTTATGAACTGGTAAAAAATCGCATCGGGTCGAATCGGATTGGCCGATATATCCGATATATCAGCCGCCGTGAAACTAAACAAGTACCAATTCTTTAATGTCACTCCATGAGGAGACTCTAATGTAAGGTTAAAAGTAGTGTGGCCAATCCCGGGATCGGGATCGGCGGGATCCCGGGATTTGGCCTAAAAAAGACCGGGATTTCAATCCCGGGATTGGAGAATCCAATCCCGGGATTAGACTGCGCATGCACAGTCTAATGCCGGGCAGCGTCTGAGCACTCGCTCAGACGCTGCCCGGCTGTTCCCGTAACCTGACCCGGCGTGCGGCCTGCGTAGCGTGACAGTAGAGGTCACGCTGCGCAGGCCACACGTCCCCAGTGACCATCCGCCCGCCTACCCGCCGGCCTGCCTCCGCCCGCCTGCCTGCTGTCTTCTATGGAGGTGCACTTGCCGGGAGGCACCGTGCACCTCCAAACCCACTCCCGGCCGCCCGCCCACTCCCTAATGTAAGTAGATGTGCGGGTCGGCCGGGGCGGGTCCAGTGCTAAAAATGGTCTTTTTGGTGGGGATGCCAATCCCGGGATCCTGGGAATCCCGGGATTGAGCATTTTTCAATCCCGGATCCCGGGATTGAAAAAATGCCCCGGGATTGGTATCCCTAGTTAAAAGGTTATCCTGTTGATGCAATTTGATTGTACAGGTGTGCCTGATAAATGACAATGATAATTACTGCATAAATATTTATTTATTAAGGGTGTCAGACAGGAACCTCGACATTTATTATGATGACAAGTAAGCATTTGAATAGGAATTGTTATTTAGCAAAGATTATAAGCAAACCACAATGATTATTTTATATTTTTTACCAAACTATTTCTTATCAGCACAACAGTATCATTAATTTGTTTTGGTCGTTGACCCCCAACCTGAGACACCCTTGCATACATCCCGAGGCAGCCCAGGGTTCCTAGACTCTTTAGCACAAATTAACATCTGGTATTTAAGTAATTTAAGTAAGGTATAGAAGAGTACAGGGAATTATCAGGGTAATTCAGTCCTGCCTGCTAGGCTGCGTATATTCATTGACTAGTGAGCAGGTAAACACCAGCACGCCCTCCCACTGTTCAAATCTCCATGCTACCATTGTACTGCATGCGGATCGCATCGCACGAAAATTGCATGCAAAATGCAAGTGTTGCGATGCGATCCAGCCCATAACGGGTGCGATCTTCTCACTGTGTATGGGCACCTTAAGTGTATACTTACTTTTATCCTGCACGATGATGGCGGAAATGGGGGCGGTTGCTGATGTTATGTGATGTCATCTGCCCGGCAGGCATAGGCACTTCTGCATTTGTAGGTGTCTGCCCAATGTTTCCATGGACGCGCCCACTGTTTTTTGTGGGCACGCCCATAAAACACTGCATGGATCCCAGCGACCGCCCCCTACCTGCCCATCATTTAGCGAACACCTCGGCGAGTGTAAAACTCACCGAAGGCGTTCACTCCAGGGGAATGCAAGCAACTATGCGCTGGGGATGGGGCCAAATTCCGACCTGTGTGTCTGATTCACTATATTTCACATATTCTTTTCTTCTATGCCTAATATCATACAAAAATATGTATAAGAACATGTATTTACTAGTGAGATTACTCACATGAATAATGATGTTATGTATGTTATATCGTCCCAAAAAACCCCCAATATATATATATTTTTTTAAAAGTATTTTAAAGCGAGAGGATTAAAAGTTATGCTTTAGCTTTACAATTATAAGATAAAAGAGTTCTCCAAAAAAGGAACTTTCTTCTTTTCTGATTGAACTCTTTTCTTACAGAAACCTCTCTGCAGGTGTTCAGAATAGGCTGGAAATGAGTGGGGAAATTAATGGTATTGAGGTTAATAATACTGTAGGAACACCCCCCCCCCCAAAAAAAAAAAAATACAGATTCAAAACCAAAATCCAGAAGGGGGGTTTTGGCAAAATCAAGCCAGATCCTAAACATGAATGGAGATCTAGATCCAAAACAAAAACACAAAACCTGAAAAGTGTCCAGCGCACATCCCTAATTTGTTAAACTAAAATGTGTCATTAAGAAAAAATGTGTCTAGAAATTTAAATTAGTTTATACATTTTATATTTCAGACATCTAAATGTAGGGATCAAGGACCAGCCGCCTTAGGAAATGTTGACCTTCGTTGCAGTGGACAACCCTCCACTGTGCTCCTCATACTGCTTCTCTGGGACTGGACTGCTGAGGATGGGACTACCATCAACAACAAAAAAGTAAAAAGGTGTAGATAATTGTGTAATGCAAACACAATATTTAATTTACATGTTTCTTTAAAATCCTCATCATCCTTCACTGTTGGAATATGGTGGTGTTGATTAATATGGAATTGTAAATTGTGCAGATTTGGCAGCATGCTAAACATGTATTGATATGCTTTTGAAAAAATACTTACTGTATGTCCATACAGTAAGGGGCAGCGGTGGTGGGCATCAGACTAGAGAGGGCCCAACTTTGGCCCCAGGCCTCACTAACTCTCCCCCCATCCCCCCATCCCCACTAACTCCCCCCTCCTGCACACGCTGTTTCTCCTTCCAGCCAGGGCCCCTGACACACTGGATGACCCAAGACCCACGGCGGGACAGTCTCAGGATTCATCCACGCTGGCTGATTCCTGTGGGTGCTGAAGGGGAGATGACCTGTTGAGCCCTTCCACTGCTGCCCTGTGAGTAGCAATGATCAAGATGGCGCCACTAATGGCTGCCTAGGATCTGTGTTGCTCAGCCAACATTTTTATGTACCCTGTCTCTCCCCCTGTTGTGTCCTTATCTGTACTGTTTACTTGTTTTTACCTATCTGGCTGTTGCAGCGACCAAGTGGCGCTGCTGATGACTGCCTAGGTGCTGTATGGTTCAGCAAATATATGTTCCCCATGTCTGTGTCCTAACCCTCTCCAGGGCACATATCTGTAAGTGTTATATATATACTGTATATATATATATATATATATATATATATAGATGAGTAGAGAGGCACTCCACAGGATAATCCAACAAGTGTATTCAAGTAAAGGAAGTATACATTACATACAACACCATTTCTTCAGGATGTGGAGCTGTATGTTAGTAAAGTGCAAGTGCAGAAGTGTATATATATATCTGTACGTGTTATACAGTATATATCTGAACATATTTTAATGTTTTGGCCGCGGGACCTTATATCATAAGTGTCCCCCGGCTGTTACATTACCCTGCTGGCTGGTTTGGCCTGGGGCTGGTTCTTAAAATACGGGGGACCCCTAGTCATTTTGTCCCCGGACCTGGAGCCTGGGGCTGGTTGTTAAAAATCGGGGAACCCCTATTTGTCGGGTTCCCTGATTTTTAATTACTGGCCCGGCTCCTTCAGCCAGGTGCTGCAGTGGCAAACGCAGGATTTTCAGAAGGGGGTTTCCAGAGGGGCGGAGCAAAGCATGGAGATGGACACTTAGGTGACCCAGTATATGCCGGGTCAGTTAAAGTATTATAGATAGACCAAATGTATATAAATAATAATAATATATATATATATATATTTATACACACACACACATATATATATATATATATATTTATATATATATATATACATACACACATATACATACAGGGGCGTCAACAGCAGTGTAGACCCCTGGGCATAGCAATGTATTGGGGCACCTACCGATCCTGGAATCTAAAGGGCCATACATCAGTACCTTTTACGAAGCAGTGAAAAAAGAACTATGCAGCAATGAAGAACCAGAGACGCCCAAGAAAAATCTGACATATAAAGAAAGAGCAGCTATTAAAACTCTACAAACCAACGATAGGATTGTCATCAAACCAGCTGACAAGGGGGGTGGACTTGTTATCATGGATAGATCAGCTTATGAAGCAGAAGCCATGAGACTCCTGGGAGATACATCGTCATATACCAGCCTTTCTCACGATCCTAAAGACGAATACATAGAGGAATTACGCCATACCCTTCTGAAAGGTCTTCGCAATGGCACTCTGACGAAAGAAGAATACCAATATCTTCTACATACTAATCCCACCACCCCTATTTTTTACTTTCTACCGAAAATCCATAAATCCCTGCAGAATCCACCCGGGAGGCCGATAGTGGCGGGCATTGAGTCCCTGACATCACATCTTTCAGAGTATGCGGATAAATTCCTTAGACCACATGTTATGCAACTACCATCCTTTCTGAAGGACACCACTTCAGTTTTGAACATCATGGAAGATTTCATCTGGAAAGAGAACTACCTATGGGCGACCATAGATGTACAATCATTATATACCTGCATCCGACATGAAGATGGAATCGCAGCCTGTCACGAGTTCCTCAGTGAAGATACGACATTGTCAGATGACAATAGGCTCTTCATATGCGAAGTGATGCGTTTTATCTTGAAGCATAACTATTTTAAATTCTTAGACCAGTTTTACTTACAAATCTGCGGCACAGCTATGGGGACTATCTTTGCCCCCAGCTTTGCGAACTTACTCATGGGCCATTGGGAACGCAATTTTATCTACAATAATCATTGTTTTAAAGAAAACATCATCCTTTTTAAGAGATACATCGATGACATTTTAATAGTCTGGAATGGTTCTTCATCTGATTTCAACAAGTTTTTAACATACATAGGAGACAATAATCTGAACCTGAAGTTCACTTCAAACATAAACACAGATCAAGTGGAATTTCTTGACCTAATACTCATGAAAACAGGCAGCGCAGTGACCACCAAAAATTACATAAAAAAGGTTGACACAAATAGTTATGTACACTACGAAAGTAGTCATCTCAGGAACTGGAAGGACAACATACCGTTCTCTCAATACCACAGGTTGACACGCAACTGCAAAATGACGTCAGAAAGGGACACCCAAATCAAGATCTACGCAGAGAGATTCAGAGAGAAGGGATACCCAGAACACCTACTCCACAGTGCGGAACAGAGAGCCCAAGACCTAGAGAGGACATCCATTCTCAAATATAAGAGTAAAGATCAACAATTACCCGGAGTTAAATTTATTACCACTTACAACAGCCATGAGAAAAGTATAAGAGCAGCTCTAAATAAACATTGGGGAATTCTCACGATGGACCCAGTTCTGAAAGAACACTTACCATTACACCCACAAGTAGTATTTAGGAAATCGAGAAACCTCAAAGACATGGTAGCACCCAGTATGCTGAGAAGCATAACCAACACCACCAATGGAATGCCTAAATGCATAGGCAGTTTCAAATGTGGACACTGCAACATCTGTCGACTCCTCCACCCGAACAGAAAGACTTTTCACAGTAAAGAACAACTTAAAGAATTCAAAATTCAACAATTTATCAACTGCAACACAGTCTCCGTCATTTACATGCTAGAGTGTCCATGTGGCCTTGGCTACATTGGGAAGACAAAAAGACCCCTGAAGATTCGGATCCAAGAACACGTCAGAAATATCAAGAATAAGGTCCAGACCCACACAGTTTCACATCACTTCCTCACCCATCACAACTCAGACCCGGAATTACTCACTTTCAAAGGCATTGAACAAGTCAACCTAGGAGAACGAGGCGGCGACCTATCCAACCTTTTATCCAGAAGGGAGATGTATTGGATATTCGAACTGAACACTTTACAACCCGAAGGATTCAACGATAGCTATGAAATAGCCCCCTTCCTCTGAACATAAATCACTAGACCGACCCTGTTCTACTAATAGGGTATGTGCAGTTAATCTTCCATCCCCTACACACTGTCTTACCTCATAAGATGTTTCTATCGGATAGTACTAACAGGTCTCTCTGGGCGCTACCACTAACTCTGTCAAACAATACAGCCATTCCACACTGGTACGCCCAAACACGTCCGATCTTGGAAGCTAAGCAGTGTTGGGCCTGGTTAGTACAAGGATGGGAGACCTCTAAGGAAAACCAGGTGCTGTATGGAAATAAGACAGATATAATCACTAGGTCGAGAGCTCCTGGCAATGTACCCCTCCGAAAATCACTACCACTCTTCTCTTATCAATGTATTAAGATACTTCTATGTACCCATTGGCATCATTCCTAAATTCTGGAGTATAAACTATATCTAAATTGGTCTGCCCGGTGGATTATGTAACCTTTCTCTTTATGATACCATCATTTCAATATCTTCCGCACAATTTACAGCAGATTTTACCTATTTTCCCATATTATCTTAAATAGTATATAATTTTTTTATACATTTGCAATCTGACTTAAGTGCTAGAATAATATATATTCTGTCTATACATCTATAGTAAACGTTGGATGTTTAATATACCTCCATTGATATGGATCATCACTTATCACTGGCATCTCCCACGTTATTATTAAATCCCAGTACATAATGTAGAGGGATTACTTTATTTACGTTTTATTTCAAACATCCCTGAATGTGTAACTAACTGTCTCTTTTCTTTAACATTTCAAATACCCGTGATTGCGTCTAAACTAATCCAAACATCTATCCACCAAATAATCCATGAGAGATTCCTCTGCGTGTCATATGCGTTCCAATCGCAGGATATATGAACTGACATCTCCCTGCTCTTCCTGCGTTCCACTGCGTACCATAAGAATGCGTGAGGATGTCCGGAGCTAAGCCTCGCCCACAGCGTGATTGAAGTCACCGCCGCTAGAAGAAACATTCCCTGACTGTGACGCCGCACACGCGTGCGCACTGACAATCTGAGGACGTCGGATGTGGGGCGGAAGTGACGTCGCGCCCCACATCACTATACATATTATTCTATTTACGCTGTTTGGACAGATTCTGTGCTGATGAATTGTGCAACAACTATCTTCAGTCTACCATATGGTCCCTATTATGACACCATAGAGTATGAAAATTGCGTATCACACTAACACAGTGAAATAAAATACGTAATTCATTAATTAATTAATGAGCTAGCAGGAAGTGAGGTATGCCTGCCTTCCTGTTAAATATGATCCTTTGCCAGTTTGTCCCTACCCCCTGAGGAAGTCATACAGACGAAACATGTTGGGAAGCTTCTAACCTACCTCACTTTCTGCACATGAGCTAAGCACTTTTTCTCTTTTACCTTGTACTTTATCGAATGACGTTTTTTTATTCAGTATATGCATGGTTTTTAAAACATAAGATCCTCCTTAGTATTTTTTTGCCTGTTTTTCTCATGTCCACTTTTTTAACCTTTTTACATACCCCCCAGCCTTGATACATGCTTTTGTGAACTTGTTACCAATTTTTTATGTCAAAACCCCCTCATTGAATAAATTCTTATATTTATTATAATCAATAGTCCTAATTTATAACAATTGTCGCCGACCTCTGAGAATAACCGTTTCCATATATATATATATATATATATATATATATATATATATATATATATATATATAGATGAGTAGAGAGGCACTCCACAGGATAATCCAACAAGTGTATTCAAGTAAAGGAAGTATACATTACATACAACACCATTTCTTCAGGATGTGGAGCTGTATGTTAGTAAAGTGCAAGTGCAGAAGTGTATATATATATCTGTACGTGTTATACAGTATATATCTGAACATATTTTAATGTTTTGGCCGCGGGACCTTATATCATAAGTGTCCCCCGGCTGTTACATTACCCTGCTGGCTGGTTTGGCCTGGGGCTGGTTCTTAAAATACGGGGGACCCCTAGTCATTTTGTCCCCGGACCTGGAGCCTGGGGCTGGTTGTTAAAAATCGGGGAACCCCTATTTGTCGGGTTCCCTGATTTTTAATTACTGGCCCGGCTCCTTCAGCCAGGTGCTGCAGTGGCAAACGCAGGATTTTCAGAAGGGGGTTTCCAGAGGGGCGGAGCAAAGCATGGAGATGGACACTTAGGTGACCCAGTATATGCCGGGTCAGTTAAAGTATTATAGATAGACCAAATGTATATAAATAATAATATATATATATTTATACACACACACACATATATATATATATATTTATATATATTTATATATATATATACATACACACATATACATACAGGGGCGTCAACAGCAGTGTAGACCCCTGGGCATAGCAATGTATTGGGGCACCTACCGATCCTCCTGCGGTAGGGGTGGGGGAAGCTTTGATGTCCCACGGGTGGTAGGGGATATTATATCAACCGCTCAGCATGTAGGGCCTGGATCAGTAATTTCCACTAATTACCCCTTTACTGCACAGATGGTGGGAGATGGGGTGGGAGAAGGGGGCATTGGGATAAATTAAGGGGCCCTGACACATAACTTCCAGGGTGGTAGAGGGTGTTTAATATGCAGAGGAAGGGTGTATAGTGGAGTGGGCTTATTATTCATAATTTTCTGGTGGGAGGACAGCTTGCTTGACTGCAGATATCTCCAGTTACAGGAAATAGATTTCTTAGATTTTAATGGAATTAAAAACTAGAGAATCCCACCTACCAAATGGTATTGGGGACTAGGGGATGAGAGTTCAGGAGGCAGAGCAATCCGCCAACGAGTATATAAAACTACATACCAGGTGTGTGGAGCTGGAGCAGTAACCAGCAGCTCGAAGGCTGATATCTCTGGTTCTGGGAAGAATAGAGACAAGCTGCTAGTGTCCATCAAAGGGGGATAGTCCCAGCTTTTGGAATAAAACTCTAAGTCAGACAGAACCTGAAATATCTGACTGGAAAGAGCAATTAACAGGCTTGGATGGGGACCACTGCTTTGAAGTCAGATATCTCCGGTTCCCAAGGGCCGATTTTTAAAATTCTTGTACCCATGGAAAGAGGGGACCCTCAGCTTTCAGCCTAGGGCCCTTAGACTCCTGGGGGGGTTCTGGGTACTCAGAAACCCCCCTGCGTGCGCTACTGTGCTGGTTACAGCTGTGGGGGGGACCCCACGCTGCTTTTTTTTACATTTATTTAATTTTTCTATTTTTTTTACACGCAGCCTGTACGGATCTGACTGATCCATGCAGACTGCCAGAAACATTCGTATTAGCGGCCGTATATATGGCCAGCTAATATGAATGTTACACCATCGGAGGGTTACAAAGCAGTCATATCTGACTGCTTTGTACATTCCCCTCCGGAACACAGTCGTAGGGGAAATACTAATACGAAAAACTAGGTTTTTCATATTGGTAAATTTCCCCCTTCATTTATCTCTCTCTTTATATTTAGCTTCAGCTTCTTATCACTAATTATTAACACTTAGTATATCACTGGCATGCCGCACTGGGCTTCCCAGCTTATGATGGTTTTTGGGGTGCCGCAACATGCACCTAGATATAGGGACCCCCAATATACAGAGAAGCCTTGACGCGGCTTGGGGGCATAGCATACACCTGCACAGGTATATGTAACCAATATCTCTGAATTCTATTATCATGTAGTGTTCTAGATTGGTTACTAACATTACTCAGTGTGCTGAGGGAAAAAATGTCTTGTTTTACTTACCCAGTATTTAACCCCTCCCTCATGCACTGCGTATAGGGGGTAATTCTAGTTGGTTTGCAAAAGCAAACTCCTTCTTTAATGGACAAAACCATGTGCACTTCAGGAGGGGCTGATGTAGAGTGCGCAGTGGAAGAGAGATCGATTTTTTTTTGTCGGGAGGTTTGCCACCTAGCAACAGCTGGTGGGTAAGAGCGCAAGCCTCCCGATGTTCGCTGAGAAGGTAGAGTGAAAGAAAAACTTTTATTCACCTTCTCACAGCCAGGGGAGCAGGAAGCAGTCTAGCTGCAGGCACTGTAACAGTGTATGTGCACACATGACGGTCACGTGCACATGCATGTCTATAAATATTGGAAGTCTGACCTGCCATTCACCAAGACAGTCCCATTGTCGAGCTGCAGCCCCTAAAATCTGCTGATTACACTACGTCGGTACTATGTACGCTCCGGTCCAGGTGTTTGTCATCTGTATTACACAGGCGCCGGGACCGTGATTTCACTTCTATGGACTGTTGGCGAAGCAGCCCATAGAAGCTGGCCGCATGCACAGTACAGAAGTTTGTACTGCGTATGCGCCAGTACCAGCGCCTGTCATAATAGTACAGGCGCCAGGAACGCTGCGCCTGTGTGTGGCAGGGACAAGGAGGAGTGGCGGCTGCATTGGGGGAGGTAGCTTCCAAGATGGCCCTCTTAAAAGCTATTAGGCGAGCCACCCTGGTAATTGGTCAGACATTTGATTTTATATCTAATGCCCGCAGAACTCACTGGTTAGCCAGTGTAGGCCTGACCAGTGTAGGTCCCAGGCAAGTAGACATCCCAAATTAAACAGACTCTGATATTTTTGGGCCTGATTTCATAGACGAGGTTAAGCTCCATTAGAAAGCCCGTAAATTCTTTACTGACTTAAAAGGCCCACAGCCCTTCAAGCAGCACTTTCATCAAGAGGGTCGTTCTGTCGGTTCAAGAAGTTCAACCTGACACCAGAGGGACAGATCCCGAGCTCCCAGAAAGGTTTCTTCCTGACCAGAGTTTCTAGAGATGCAATGTCCGGAGGCTTATTTCATTCCAAGAAAGTCATGTTTCTTCTCTTCCCCCTCCCCATCTTTCCCTAGCACTGACCTCCTCGATGCAGGATACCATGGACAGGTGGTTGCTAAAAATTGTAGAAAAAGGTCTTTCCCTCCCTGTTTTTCATTTTCCTCACCAATTACATGCCTGTTCAAAGTAAGTCAGCCCTTTTTAGATGACATTCTTTCCCTTTCCCTCCGACAGGGCAAGATAGAGTTGGCAGACATATCCCAAAGAGGCCGTGTCAGCCATCTTTTCCCAGTAAGGAAACAAGACAGTTCAGACAGAGCATTATTAAACGTAAGGTCACTAAACCAATGTATAAGCAGATGCACCCTTTATGCTAAACCAAAATGACATTTGCATCAAGATAGACTTGAAGGAGGCATTTCACACAATCCAAGTCCATCTAAATCACAGGAGGCTCTTGAGATTCTTATGGAAAGACATCCTCTACCAATGGACCATTATGGTCTTCAGACTGTTCAATGCCCCTTCACCTTTACACGCCTCATGAAAGCGGTTGTCTCACATCTTAGACAGAAAGGAATTCACTGCATTATATACTTTGACAATCTTCTGGTAGTACACTCAAATCAGGATTCCCTCTTAGCTCAGAGAGAACTTATCCTGTCACTTCTGAAAGATCTATATTTCACCATCAACCTAAAGAAATCCATTTTAAATCCTTCCCAGTCGCATATCTTTCTGGGATTTTTAATATATTCCTCTTCTTTATCAATCTACAGACAAATGGAACGCTATTCAGGTTTATGGTTCTCAAGTCCTTCAACACCAATTCTCCTTGAGGGATTTAGCCAAACTAATAGGTAAGATGAGAACATTGGATCTTGGGTTTCTTACACTCCTCTCATATACAGAGAGTCCCAACATCTCCTGTCAGCTCACCTCCAAAAGGGTATAGCTTGGACGGACAAAATTATCTTAACCCCCCTGCAGGAGATCAGGGAGATTCGCAGCTGGTTAACCCTTTGTCTTCCTCCTCCCAGGTCTCTTCTACCTCCTACACTAGAGTTAGTCATCCCAACAGAGGCTTCCCTTTCAGGCTAGGGGCTTTCACTCAAGACACAACAGTGAGAGGAAGGTTGTGCACTTGGGACATGTCAGCTCATATAAACCTCTTAGAACTAAGAGCATCCAAATTGGCTCAGTCTTCAATAGTTCCCTCAGGTTCTTGAGAGTGCTCGGTCCAGATCTGTCAGCAGTCTCATACCTCAACAAGATGGGGGGCACTCAGTCTCGAATTCATTGTCAGGAGGCAATAGAAATCTTGAACTGGACAGTAGAGAGGTCCATTCTACTATTTGCGACTTACGTTACAGGGGAGTTAAATGAATTGCCCAATTCCTTATCCAGAAACAGGTTCACACTGGATCTGGTGACTCTGAATCCGTAAATCTTTCTGAGCATTGCACAGACCTTGTTCACAACACTATTAAATGCACTTTTGTGTCCAAAATTTGGACAAGTGCTCTACAAGATCAGGACAGACAACATGTCCCAGCTAGGGTGGCCAATCCCGGGATCGGGATCGGCGGGATCCCGGGATTTGGCCCCCAAAAAGCCGGGATTTCAATCCCGGGATTGGAGTTTCCAATCCCGGAATTTCGGGATTAGACTGCGCATGCGCAGTCTAATGCCGGGCAGCGTCTGAGCTGGTGCTCAGCAGCTGCCCGGCTTCTCCCGTCCTGGGCAACGCGACTCTGCGCAGCGTGACAACGTCAGAGGTCACGCTGCGCAGGCCGCACAGGCTGCTGGGCACCAAAAGACAAGTCCGCCCACCTGCACTGCTGCTGAGCGGACCAGGCAGAAGACCGCGGACCAGCCCGCTCGCCTGCTCACCTGCCCACCAGATGACCAGTCCGGGCTGCATCAACCCAGGTCGTCCCTCCCACCCTGGCTCCATCTCCCCGTCTCGACCACCAGCTCCACGCATCTGTAAGTAAACATGCGCCCCGCCGAGGCGGTTTTTTTTTAATTAGGGAAGCCAATCCCGGGATCCCGGGAATCCCGGGATTGGGCATTTTTCAATCCCGAATTCCGGGATTGAAAAAATGCCCCGGGATTGGCATCCCTAGTCCCAGCTGATCCTAGTATATACTGTTTGGCCCTCCAGGCTTTGGTTCCCACTGATCAACCTTCTCTGCAAAAGTCCCAAACTTCCCCTGGGCATGTCCAATGATTGCCATCTCTTACCTCTTTGTCACATGCCAGAAATCCTTTGGGCCCGCGAGACCTTCTACAATCAAGGGGTGGATAGTTTGTGCAATTCAGTCTTTTGGTATAGATACTTCTCTTTTTAAAGGCCATTCCTCAATGCCGCTGTTACTTCAGTGGCCACATATGGCCTACCATTACAGTCCATAATGCAAGCTGCACACTGGTCATCTTCTCGAACCTTTGTAAGAAATTATTGGAGGCCTTCGGATATGCAAAGAATAGCATTCCTTAGAGCAACCACCAGGTATGTGGTAGACTATCCACCAGCTGTTGCTAGGTGGCAAGCCTCCCTACGAGTAAGCACTAGTTTGCAGGAATCTATGACCTGCAAACTCTATTTGTTCTAGGGAATAGGATTGCCACCTAGCAACAACTCCCACCCTTCCCAAACTTTACCTTGCTAGTTCTGTTGTTTGCACTCTCTAAGGTTCAGTTATGTACCTGACCTATCCTTTGCTTATAGGCGCTCCAAAGGCCCAGAAGAAGCAACAATTACAGCCACCTAAAGTTCAAAAATAGCTTAATTTCTCTTTTCAAATTTGCTTAGGTTCATCTTTAATTGAATAAGAAGTACAGCAGTACAGTCATTTCCTTCTTTGTTCTTCAACCAATCCAGAATTTATTGTTACTCCTTTACTGTAGAGTTTTCTAACTCATCAGTCTACATTATAAATGTTACAGTAAACACGTTACTTAAGCATACAGTCTTTCCAAGTCCCATGATCCGGGGAGCAGTGGAGCGGGCAGCGCGTGCTGAGCACTGCTGTGCTAGCGGGTGGTGAGGAGCAGTGGGGCAGGGGGTGGGGGCTGAGCACTGCACTAGCAGGCAGTGATCATATCATCAGCAGGACACTGTGACGGGCAGCGGCGGGTATTAGATTTTGAAAATAATTTGTCAAATGACTGGCCGTTCTCTGATAGGCTGAGAGCTCTCTTAGTCAATCAACTGCCACCCGGAAGGGAGGCATATAAAACAAAGAACCCAGTCTGTAGGACAGTAGGCCTCTAAGCTTGGATGGGACAATGAAGCTCTGGTACTTGCTTTCAGGGATTGTCTGTATGAGTCAAAGATTAGCTGACATTTATAGAAATGCTTTCATCCTTGGGACAACTTAATATCTATATGCACATGGGTGGATCTCTGCCACAGGGAGAGAGTTGAGGAAAGAGAGTCATGATGCTTCAGCTTCAAATTAGCTCCTCAGTTCACAGCTCCTGCTGCAAGTCCGGTAGAGCCCATGCAGGTCAGGAAATCTGCTGAAGAGAGAGGAAAGAGGTCTAAAAACAAACTTTGCCTTTACTGTGTAAAAATGGGTCACCTTCTTACCAACTGTTACAAGCATCCAGAAAATAAGAAGGCCTAACTTTTTAGGAGTTGGTCAGTTTCGGTGCAATTCAACACATCCAAACTTAAATGCTTTGGGGCAAATTAACTAAAGCTTCAAAAAGCGATGTGATGCGTCCCATAGCAACCAATCAGATTCTGTCTATCATTTTATAGGATGCAATCAAGAATTGATAGACATGATTTGACTACTTGCTATGGGCAACACCATCTCTTTTCATTTTAAAAGCTTCTTTAGTTTTCCTTGAAAGTGTTCATGTTGCTAGGAAAACCTTCTGAACCACTTGAGTCCTTTTTAGATTTTGGGGCCAACAGAAATTTCATTATGGGCAAAAAAATCTGAAGAGCTTGGATTTTCTTGTGTGGATGGGAATAAAATTCTTATGGCAATAAGTCATTATCAAGATCACAATTTACCCATTCATGTTGGTGCTGGTGACCCAGAGTTAATCTTCTTCTACATAGTTCCATCAGCTGAGAGTCCTATCATTTTGGGTCAACCATGGCTATGATTACACACCCACATTCTAGATTCGGGAAACCTCAAATTCTGTCCTGGGGATCTTACTGCCATTGGAGGTGCTTACCTGTTCTCATTCTAATCATAAATAACTCTCTACAAGATTCCTATTGATCCTTCTGAGATGTGTTCATGGGAATGGGAGTGTCCCAAACTGTTAGCAAGAATGCCTACTCAAGGAAGATTCTTTCCTCTGTCTCTTCCAGAATTCCAGACAGTGTCTGAGTATATAAAGGAGAATCTTAAAAAAGGTTTAAACAGGGATTCTAAGTGGGTTATTCTGGTTCACTCCTTCTGGCAAATTCCTTCTTAGATGGACAAAACCATGTGCAATGAAGGGTGCAAATGTAAAATGTGCAGAGAGAATTAGATTTGGCTGAGTTATTTTGTTTCTGTGCAGGGAAAATACTGACTGCTTTATTTTTAAACTGCAATATATATCACACTTTGAAGTAAACCCCCACCCAAATATAACTCTATCTGCACATTTTACATCTGCACCCCCTGCAGTGCACATGGTTTTGTCCATCTAAGATGGAATTTGCCAGAAGGAGTGAACCAGAATAACCCCCTAAATCACCAGCTGATGCTGCACTTACTCTTTTTGATGGATCTTAGACCTTCTATTGACTACTAAGGCCTAACTGCAATCACCATAAAGGACTGATACACTTTTATCTAATATTTGAGCTGTTTGATAGAAATAAAGGGGAAATGGTCTCCACCAAACTGGACCTTTGCGGGTGTATAATCTAATCAGAGTAAGGTCTGGAGATGAATGGGAAATGTCCTTCTCCATCTAAGAAAGAATTTGCCAGAAGGAGTGAACCAGAATAACCCACTTAGAATCCCTGTTTAAACCTTTTTTAAGATTCTCCTTTATATACTCAGACACTGTCTGGAATTCTGGAAGAGACAGAGGAAAGAATCTTCCTTGAGTAGGCATTCTTGCTAACAGTTTGGGACACTCCCAAACTATAAATCGCACATTTTCAGGACTAAAGAAATCGCACCAAATCGCACCTATTCGCACTATTTGGCCCGTTTTTCGCATCTCATTAAATATGCGAAAAACTGGCCAATCTTGCGATTTTCAAAAGTGCGATTTGGTGCGATAAAAAGCATGCTGATTTTACCGCATAGCATAGAATGTCACCCATTGTCTCTACTCAGAAAAGAAGAAAAGCTCCCTTGTTAAAAGATGGTGACAGCTTCATGTCTAGTTTTTAGCCAGACCCTAACTCCTAGGTTTATTGTCCCCTCCCAAGTTCTTCAAGTAATTAATGCAGTGGCTTTAAGGAAACTTTATCCGGTCTGGTAGTCCTGATGTACTAGTGCTCAGTGTCAGATTAAGGTATAAATGGACCTGGAGCTGAAAATTATCAAGATAAATTGAATGGGACCTCTTTGGATCCCTTTCCCATATATAATTGTACATTCCAGAGTTGGATGTTGCTGAACCTTCAGTCAGAAAACCAGGAGACATTACCATCTAAAGATGGCTTTCTTCGTAGGACATCATTACATTAGCCAAAGGATGAGAAAAGGTCAAGAAGCAGAAACTTTTGTATCCAGAGATAGAACATAAAAACTGACATTATTGTGACATTTACTTTAATGCACACATCAGCCTAACATAAATGAGCCAGGGCATATGCTAAGTTCTACTGCCTGTGTAAAATGAAAATATTGCACTCTAAGATGTGAAGGTACATATATGGGTAAAAGTATTTACATTTTTTACCTTTCATTGACTGAGGTATTTCAGCTGGAGATGAAGTCAAAAGACCGAAAATAACAATATCAATATTTATAATGTGGGCATCACAATGTCGACAGATATAATATTGATATTGTTAAACATCATGAGATTTCTGACAGGTGAAATGTCGAAATTGTCAGAAAGTCAACATTAGGATTAAGCTGCAGAGTGGAGGGGGTGAGAGATAGGCTGTGTGTGGTGGTAAGGATTAGCCCTCACCAGGGGGAGAAAATGGTGTATGGATTTGGGAAGAAATACCAGAAAGTTGGAGTCTGACATGGAAGTGACTTCCAGGACCTACAAGATGCCATTGGGGTTGACGAAATTGCCAAGAGAAGGTAAGTCACTGCTGGGCCGCGAAGACAAAACATTGACATTCTAACATGTTGATATTTCATGACTATCTACAAGAAGAATGTCAACATTATAATTGTCAACATTTTATACCATTACCATTTAGAAGAAACAGGGCTTGTGTTAGTCATAATTTCTAAGTGTCCTAGAAAATGTTATGGTGTTTTGAAAGACACTTAAGAACTGGTCGCTTTCCTAGTGACTGAGCATTAATCTTGGCAAATTGCCTCATCTGTCCTCTCTGCTCTATGGTGTGGGTAATTGCATTGCGCCTTGGAATAGAGGTCCAACCCTCTACCCCGCTCAGAAAACTCAATGGTAGTGCAAATTTATATAGGGCTGAAATGTAAATGGATTCCTCCTAAAGTTCTGAAGACCCTTCTGTCCTTTTGGGGAGGATTATTTGCAGAAAGCGCAAATAAACAAATTAATAATTTGATGTTTCTTATAGATAGTTGAAAAATGTGTAACATTTTACCAAATAAATACAATTGTAATTGATCATACTATGGGCCAGATGTATCAAGCTTCAAAAGTGATAAAATGGAGAGTGATAAACAACCAGGAAATCAGCTCCTATTTGTCATTTTTCAAACCCAGCCTGTGCATTGCAGTCAGGAGCTGATTGACTGGTTGTTTATCACTCTCCATTTTGTTACTTTTTGAAGCTTGATACATCTGGCCCTTTATGTGTTGTTATGATGCTCCTCTTTATTAATAGGCTCAAATTTTAGTCATCAGTTAAACCAGTGATGGCTAACCTTGACACTCCAGCTGTTGTTGAATTACACATCCCAGCATGCTCTGCATCAGTTTTAGCATGGCCAAATAGTAAAATTGTAGCAGGCCATGCTGGGATGTGTAGTTCAACAACAGCTGGAGTGTCAAGGTGAGCCATCACTGGGTTAAACCATACTTGCCTACTTTGGTGTCCTCCTATCTGGCAGAAGCCCAGAGAGGAGACACTGATCTGCAGTCCAGGTGGTGGAGCAGATGCTGATGTCAGTAAACCCCGCCCCTATTGCAGATAAATGCAGTGTTTTGAGCAGTTCGGGGAAGGAGCAGGACTAATTTTCTTCATTTAAACTCTCTTCTCAAGGGCAATGCGGGGCGGCAGGTGGGAGGTTCGGGGTTCAAAGTAAAAATATGGGGTACTTGCCAAGCTTTCCGGGGGGGAAGGGGCCTGGAGGCAGACCCAATTTTCAGGAGCCTCCCGGCCATTCTGGGAGGGTAGGCAAGTATGGGTCAAACCACTTCATGAACAGCAATAGCAGCAGCAACGTCTAGTCAAGTCCATTTAAACCTATTACCCAGAATGTAACTGTGTTGTAAAGTATGAGTTTTATGTAATTCCATTTAAAATCATTACCCTTATACAGACCACATGACCATTCACACCACATGATCTAGCAATATGTCTAGGGATCTATCAACATTGCCCAGGATTGGATATCAGAGAGGAATATTTTTTTACTTGGCTAATTATTTTTCAATACATTATACTCTATTGAGTACAGAAACATACAGTTGAAATTGAGATAGAATATTGGATATATTTTCAAAAGTTTTCATATGCTGCCTACTAGGAATGATATGAACAATAGTATAATGTGAGTTATATAATATAATAAACTCTGGCAGATTTCAATTGAGGAAAAAGCGAACAGAAGTTGGCTTATAAGATCATATACAAATACTGCAAGGTAGATAACTTTTGGCAGATTCAGGCTTCTGCACCTGTGAGGAACAGATGGCTTCTCCATTCGATTGTTTGGAGCAAACAAAGTACAAAGTTCTTGAATTGAGAGTATAAAGATAGATATCTTGAAGTATATGCTTCAATATTAAATACACACAACGTGTTATTATACTACATGAATATATTTTAGCACAAAAACCTGTGACAAATGATTTCAATGAACATAAGTCCAATACTTTAGAATGACCTAAGCGTATTTCAGATACTGTAAAGTACATTCCCTCTGTTATTCTTCCATATGGTTGAACTGAGTGAAGAGCAGAAGGGAGATGTGTGATAAGGGTCAGAATCAGGTTGCAGTTGTTTGGTTCAGTGTCAATTTTGTCTGTTTGCTTTGTACTCTGCTGCTAGAGTGTGCTCAATAAATACATTGCAGTGAATATGAAGGGGAGCTGCCATGATATATACCTCACAAGAGGCAAACATTAAAATGTCAGAGCAAATATTCTATGCGGGTTCGAGCTGCCCATCTGCCATCCCACAGACCTTTCTCCAGCATTCCTGGGGACATCGAGAGACGCTAAAGCCCGATTTAGCTTTTGTGTTTCAGTCCCGATATAAAGGTCCTTTAACCCTTTGAGTGCCAGCAGCTCTGTGAGAGATGTGCAAAATATCCGCTAAAAATGCTAGCGTCGCTCACATTTGTTATATAGATTCAAATAAAAAAATAGTAAAAAAAGATTATATTCCTTATACAAAGTAAAAATGGCAGGTCATTATGATGAATAAAAATGTTTGCTTGGCAAGAGAAGACATCTTCACCACAGGACCAGGTGAGTAGGATTTCCTTCCACAGCTCCACCATGGATTACTTCGGACCCGGACACCGCCATAGACCTGGAGGACGACATGGACCACCGACATGGACCTGGAGGACGACACAGGACACCGGACACCAGGACCGAGGGCCTAAAGGCTCAAGATAGGTAAGTATCAGTATGTGTGTAATGGATGTATTAAAGTTTTATTTTCATTGTGTCAGTGTGTATTTATTGTACTATTTTTTTTACTGTGGAACTACAAGTGCCAGCGGGCTCTTTAATGCCCCTCAGGCTGAGTTCTCCAAGTCCCAGCTTGAGGGGGAGGCTTGCTGGGACTCATAGTTCCACAGTTTTAAACAATAGTTTTTCATCTATTTTTTTTTACACTTCAATCAGCCCGGTGGCCACCGCACAGGGCCACCGGGGACAGCACCAGGCTTCAGCCTGGTCAGGTAAGTCCTGGAGGGGAGGGACCCCTGTATTGGGGGGGTCGCCACTCCCCTAGGGCCCCTGGCCAGGCTGACAGGTCGGTAGGGTTAATATTTTGGCCGCGGGACCTTATATAATAAGTGTCCCCCGGCTGTGACATTACCCTGCTGGCTGGTTTGGCCTGAGGCTGGTTCTTAAAATATGGGGGACCCCTAGTCATTTTGTCCCCCGTATTTTGGGAACCAGCCCCGGACCTGGAGCCTTGGGCTGGTTGTTAAAAAATCAGGGAACCCCTATTTGTCGGTTCCCTGATTTTTAATTACCGGCCCCGGCTCTTTCAGCCTGGTGCTGGTTACAGCTGTGGGGGGGGGGGACGACCCCACGCTGTTTTTTTAAAAAAATATTTATTTATTTTTCTATTTTTTTTACACTAAAGCCTGCACGGATCTGACTGATCCGTGCAGGCTTAAAGCAAATACGACAGGGAAATCAAGGTGTATTTTCCTGCCGTATTTTCGTGGCTGTTTCACGCCAATTAGCAGCCATATTATCAATACGGCTGCTTAGTAAATCAGGAACCACCATTCTTTTGAATGGTGATTCCTGTCGTATTCTATCGATGGTGTAGACATTCGTATTTGTAAATACAAATACGAATGTCCCATCTTTAGGAATAGGAATTGCTGTATTTTTGGGATAGTAAATCCCGAAAATACAAATGTGTAAAAAATAGGTGTATTTCTGCCTACGAATACACCTATTTTTTACGAATTCATATTAGTAAATTTCCCCCTGATTGTGACAATCCTCCATTCTGGAGATGATTGTCACAATTATTCTTTAATGTGTGGGCTCCCCCTTTTGGCGATCCCGATCAAAAATTGATCGGGATCGCCAATTGATTGCTGAATCAGATATCTGGTATTATCTGAGGTTCTTTTTTATATGTGTGGGCATTCCCGTTTCGTCTTCTTCTTCTATTTAAATTATGAAAAGAAGTAACATCTGAAATGACAATCGATTGAGGTGATGTATGGGCACTTTCCAGATATGAAGATGCAATCTTTAGATGGGAAAAATCTGCCGATCACTGAAATAAATCTGTAATGTGTGGGCAAATCAAATAGAATGGAGAAACAATTTATCTGGCCAAAAAATCACTGGATCTGGAAAACCATTATTTGTGATTGCTGACGTATGGGGCCCATTACTTTTACCATCTTGCTCCTGCATTCTGTCACTGCCACTGATATTTTGAAATTCATCAGTTATGTTGAACTTGAAGTTGAATAGAATTTCACGGCAGATTGTAATACAGTCCAAATGCAGCAGAGGTGCAGAATGCCGGCCTAACTTGGACATTTTATCTCCTTCAGACTGTACATCCGATAGATGTAATGAAAATGTAATTTTACTTAAAATTTTATTTGAGTTTAAGGAGTTTCCCAGGGCTGGATTAAGGGGGGGGGGGGGGGGGGCACAGGGGGTCAATACCCCTGGGCCCCCCTCTATCTAGGGGCCCCCTGTGGTTTTCATTTTTTTTAGCTAAAGGTTTTGTGCATGGGAGTGGGGTAGTGCTGCAGCTTTACCTATCTGCCAATGTGACAATGATTAATGGTGCTGCGCATCGGGAGACAAGGCACACTGACTGCACAAGTGTGCAGTGCATTACTGGGAGTTGAGTAAGTCCCATGAGACCGCACAAGAGGTCAAAGACTGAGAGGCTTGTGCTGAGCTCTGATTAGTGGAATTCTTCACATGCTTCTTAGGCCCATGGAGGACAGCAGCAGCAGTGGCCTCATCATGGGAGGGTTTTTAATTAGAGGCAGCGCTAGAGTAAGTTACAGAGGAACAAACACATCATTTTCATGTGGTATTTTATGTATATATTTATATTAATCAACCCCCCCCTGCAGTTACCCATTGACCAAGTTTATATTGCCTTTACTCTGTGTTTTGACAGTGTAATATTCTCCCATGCAGTTTGCGGCCAGTAATGACAAGTGGGAGGGGGCTTCCCTGTCTAAAGTGACCCCGGGCCCCCTGAAGGCTTTATCCAGCCCTGGGGTTTACTTTTTAATATCCAGAGTTTGAGATTGTTGAATATTCCTTGCTCCACAGAACAACTCGTGTTGTCGAATAAAAAAAGAAAAGGAAGAAACAGAAACATTCTATTTTACTGACAGTATTGAATAAACATTTGGCACATTTCCCTTGAACTGAAAAGCGAGAACTCTACTGCTAGAAAATCAAGGTCTATTTATCATTGATACCCAGTGGAAGCTACGATCTATACATTTCAGTGTATTTGTTAAATACATTAAACACTTGACCTAAGTGAAGAGAATTGTTAATGTATTCAGAAAATCACTATACCCCTCTTACTCAATTAAATACGTGATTTCAAGGTTTTAATGGTACCCTCCAAAGCTAGACAATTTCCTAAACGTAAATTTAGGTTTCAATTTATACTGTACTAAATATATATATATATATATATATATATATATATATATATATATACGGAAGATCCCGGCACTCACAGAACGTATTACAGTCACTTGGGTGCCTGTCTATCCTGAAGGATACTTAGGCACTCCTAAGATTTTCTATGTGAAGTAGAAACATTCAATAATGCACGATACACGGGTGTGAGTCAATGTTTCGGATTCAGTGCCCTTTATTAAGACATAAAGCAAAATGGTACAAGTACTTACATTTATATGTGTGCAAAGAGAAAAGAACACCTTGTGCAACCATCACCTGTCCTGCTCCCGGTGTGAATCTGATGATGTCATTGACGCAGTGGGCACCAGCATTCACAGAGCTATCTTGTCAATCTTGTGTTGCAAAGGCAGATGCTCACAGGGCTGCCATCAGAAATTGTGGGGCCTGGGACTGACAATATAGGCAGGGCCCCCCAATTATACATCACACACTTTAATGCCTATTACATATTATGCTACATAATTGTTACTTACCTACATGCTTGTTGCCAGGAATGACATGCTTTTTGAAAGGGGTTCTTGCTCAATGCCAGGTATTAAGTTTCGTTGCCTGAGGTTTACTTGCTCCTTGCCATGAGTTTTATGCTTGTTGCCACAGGGGGGGATTAAATGCATCGGGAGTTACATGCTCATTGCCATGGGGGAAAACATGCTCATTGCTAGGGGGAGTTACATGCTCATTGCCCAGGTGGTGTTTCTTGCTTGTTGTCCATGGGGTCCATGTAACATGCTTGTTGCCATGGGGTATTACATTCTCGTTTTCACGGGAGCACACTGCACACCATGCTCCAGGAATCTGCACTCCTGGGTAGCACTGGGTGCTCTTCGCTACCCTGTCAGATGCTAGAGGTGCAGGAGCACCTCTAGCATCTGTCTCCACCAGCTGTTTGTCCTGCGGTTGTCAATTCTATCTGTGTCCCCAGCCTGACCGCCCTTCACTGCATGTCCCCCAGCCTTACCCCCCTTCACTGTATGTCCCCAGCCTGACCCCCCTACACTGTATGTCCCCAGCCTGACCTCCCTTCACTTTATGTCCCCAGCCTGACCACCCTTTACTGGCAGCAGCACTAGGGATGGCCATCGACCATCGAAACATAGCGTTTCTTGACAGACAGAAAGTTGTCGGGCTGAAAATGTGTAATGTTGAGCACTGCCATGTTTAGGTCATTCTTTGAGCGTTAAGGACATTGCATTCAAAAGTACCAGGTCTCTTCTAGTTTCCCACTTGATCGTGTCACTGTTAATTGTGATACACTTCCAGTGGGTAGTCACCATTGGTCTCCTTATTTTCAGAAAAGTAAGAACAGACTATCAGCACTGATATGTAGTTTTGTTTCTGTAAACTCAACCAGTCATATATGTGTGTGCCCCGGAAATAAAGACAAATATTGAAGACAAGCATGGTCATGGTTGAATACTAATTGTTGATGATCAGTGATTAAATTAAACCATTGTCCATACAAATATTGAAGACAAGCATGGTCATGGTTGAATACTAATTGTTGATGATTAAACCATTGTCCATATAAATATTGAAGACTTAAGGCCTTCTGATCAATTTAAATATATTTATTTTCATCTACTGTCAAGGACAGTGGAGCAAACATTATTGGTTTCTCACTTCCATCTCTCAGTTGATATAACAACACTGCACTAATGTCATATATTGAGACATTACACACCAGTAAGATGAGCAGTTCGGATTCAAATGGAGTAAATACATTATCATAAGTAATCAATCTTTTTGTTTCTAAGATTGCCAGTTTGCATCTTTCTTCAGTTATTAATTTAGTGGGTGTAGTACTGTGGAGCTGTCTGATAAGAATATGTGATAATGATTAACTAGGCCCAAATAAAGCTGGCCATACACTAGTGCGATTTGGCCACTTTTCATCTGTTCCCAATGGATCGGGCCAAGAAATTGGATGAAAAGTGGCAAAATCGCATGTGTTTGACATCACTTGCGCATCGGATTGGAGTCGGAGATCGGACCTGCTGCATGTAGGGTTAATCGGAACCGCAGGTGTTAAGTGCACATTGTGACTGGTTTTTATCACCTGCGATATATCATGTGAGATTTGCTTTATATAGCCCTATTTGCCAGCCCATCAGAAAAATCAAATGTGATAACTCACATGTAAAAATATCACATCAAATACAAAATAGGATATGAGGACTTCCAGGGAGCTGCCAGGGGAGTTCAGGGAAAATGGATGTGCCTTGAGATCTCAGTTGCGACAGACTGGGGCCCAGGGTGCTTGCAGTACTTTTATCAGGCAACATGTACAGACCCTCTGTATCAATCATATTCCTACATATGCATTAAAACAACTCTCCAAATTTTTTAAATGGTCCATATTATCATTGGCCATCCCAATTCTGTAATCCAGGTAACACTGTATACCTAGTATTCCTTGTAGTGCTGGGTTGGAAGACAGTCAAATTCACAAGATGGCTAAATCAAAATAACCCTTAGTGTGTGTTGATGTGATTTCTTGCACGCTTCCTCTATTTCCATCTGTAAGAAGACTTTGGAAAGGTCAATTTTGGAGAAGTGGTCACCCCCTGAAAGAGATTAAAAAATGACCTTAATTTTAGGCAAATTATATTGTACAGTGGGAAGTACTGGATATGTTGTCATTTGAAATCTCTAGAAATGTGAGTACTCCCGCCTTGTCCTTCTTAACCAACCAGTCCATTAGATGTAGCCCATTTACTTAATTGTATGGGGGAAAGCATAACAAGGTTTTCCAGTTTCCACAATGGCTTCCAAACCCCTGGTCAGATAGCATAGGGAAATGGCCTGTGAATTCAACTCTAAATTAGCCTTAATGCCCTTGGAAAATGAATTGTTCTGCCTGATCTAACAATTTCAAAATTCCTTCCGTAGCTGCATTCCTTCTGAATACATTCAATGTGGTTGGGCTGCAACATGTGACCCAACCACATTGAATGTATCCCGGACCATGTAGCCCGGTGCACCCTGTGAAAACCTGTAAAAGTATTTATAAAGACAGCTTATGGAGATTTCCTTTGTACTTCACCAATTTCAATACTTACACCTGCTCAATCATATAGCTACAAAGTGCTATGTTTTCTTTAAAGTAATCTACGCAAACAGGTGTTTGTAATCATTAGTATTTATTACTGACAGCACAGAACCTGTACCTAACCATTTAAAAGACAATACCTGTTACTTCCAAGGTGACCCCTATTGCTTGATGCTCTATTGCAGAGGTTCCCAACCTCAGTCCTCAAGTATCACCAACAGTTCACGTTTTCCAGGTCTCCACACAGAGGCCCTCATTCTGGTTGACCCGTTAAGCTGTGAAATTTGCAGCTTTGCGGGTTATATAAACTCTGCCCGGAGGTACATCCACTCCCCATTACATGCCGATTTCCCCACATGCATTCGAATGGATGTTTAGCCTCATAGGTGCCGATTTTTGTTTTTTCTGGTGGGTGCTCAAGCCAAAAATATAGGGGAGTGGCATCATGGGGAAGGGACATGGCCACAAAATAATAACAATTTATTTTGCACAGCACAGTTGTCTCCAATATTCAAATTATTTTTACACATTACATCAGCAGAGTCCCCCTTTTGACACATTATGGCCAAATACATAAATGTCCCTAGTGTTCATTCTAGCATCCGCCATATTTGAAAACCCATGCAGTTCCTCTTCCCTGCCTGGGGTGTCACTGTCTGCTGAGGTGTTTCTAGCACAGGTATGGCTGGCATATTAGTGCTGATATACAGACCACACTGTACTAGAAGCACTATAGCAGACAGTGACACCCCAGGCAGGGAAGAGGAACTGCATGGGTTTTCAAATATGGCGTGTGCTAGAATGAACACTATGCGCCCACAGTGCCAAGTACATAAATGCCCCACACTGCCAAATACATAAATGCCCCCACAGTGCCAAATACATAAATGCCCCCACAGTGCAAAATACTTAAATGCCCCCACAGTGCAAAATACTTAAATGCCCCCACACCACCTGTATTGGCGACAAGGGAGGGGGAATGCGGTGGGACATGGGCGGGTGGGCTGCTGCTGAGCTACCCAGTCAGTGCGCGCTATGAACGCTGTGTAGCCCTGATGTTTGACCGCAGACGCCGGCACCGTACATCACTCACAGAGCACGCACAGGCTGTCCTGTCCCATGTCTGAGTGTTACTCTGCGGATGGAATACACTGTTTGGGCTGTCCTGGCATACTGTTTCCCAGGCAGTTGGTCCGGCGATGTGGGTGCCTCAGCCGCAAATTAGCAAGTTAATATGGCGGCCCAGCAGAGGGACTCTGCCCTGTGGGTGCTCATCAAGTTTTGTGGGTGCTCAGGCCCTGCTAGTGAGCTGTGACTTAGGGTAATAATTTTTCGCTAATTGTGTATTAGTAGGGCGCCCGATTTGCCTACGTACGCCGGCGTAGAGATCGAATCGCATTGCATGCAATCGCATGTGATGCGATGGTACTTGTTAAAATTCACGGCACCCCCTGGCCGTGGATCACATCGCATCGCACGCAAATCGCATGCGATTTTATCGCGTGTGATTGCATGCGATTTTATCTCTTGTAATGCTATGCATTGTGATTTAGCACACCACAACTATCCACGTCAACCCGAAGCGTGGTGAGCACAGCAAGCACAGTGTTAAAATTCATGGCGTGGTGAGCACAGCGTTAAAATTCACGGCAACCCCTGGCCATGGATCACAATGCATCTCACTCAAATCGCATGCGATTTTATCGCTTGCAATGCCATGCATTGTGATTTAGCAAACCACAACTATCCACGTTAACCCGAAGCGTGGTGAGCACAGAGAGCCCCACAAGGGGACGCGTAACGCGTCCTCCTGACCTTTTCATACCCCCACTATCCATGTCGGCGTGGAGTTGATCTCATAAAGTGAATCTCAGCCAATCAGCGTGCGGCAAGTGTTTTCAAACCCAGAAGCGCTTCCCGCGCCGCCGCATAGCGCAAGTTATTCTCTATTCACTGCAGGGACCCCGCCGCAGCAGCTTTATACACAGTGACAGCGCCGCAGGTACCCCCGCGGCACGGACACCCCTGCCCGCTCCAGCACCTGCCCGCTCCAGCACTGCAGGGACGCCGACGTCGCCAGCTATATGCACATGCACGTGCCGGTGCCCTAGGCAAATGCCTATAGCTGCCTAGTGGTGACGCCGGCCCTGTGTACATACTTGGAGTCCTCATCATCACTCAATATCAGTTCATCACTGCTGGAATCCTGTATGAGCGATGTCTGTGTTTTGCAATACAATTGGTGGGAAAGGTCTTTTTTGTGAAATTTGTAGTTCATTTTTATGAACATAATTTTTTCAACATTTTGAGGAAGTAGCCTTCAACAATGATCACTCAAAAGGTTCCCAGCAGTGCTGAACACTCTCCCGAGTACAAACTGGAGGGTGGGCAGCTTAAGTAATGCAAAGCCAGCCTGTACAAGGGCCTCAATATTGCCTTTTTTTCTTTCCAGTATGTGAAAGGACTCTCTGACATGCCTACAATGATGCTGTCCTGAAAATAGTCCTCCACTAACCTCTGCACGGTGACTGTATCTGATGCAGTGCTCATGCTCGAGGTGTCACTGATACTTCTCAAAGGTCTTTCTTTTTCAGACGCATGAGATGCCTTACCAAGTCTGACTCAGAAATGAAGGGCAAGCCCGGAGCCTTTCCTTGCCACTGCGTGATGTGAATGGCATTCTGGCAATTTTCATTCTTTCAGCTACAGGAGGAACAGACTTTATTTTTATTTTTATTCCTGTTGGAGGTTTAATTCTTTTTTGTTTCAAAACTTTTTGGGCTAACTCCCCTTGCCCGGTTTGAGGATGAGTATGAGCGATGGCATTATTATTATTACTAGTACCATATTCCTCACCATGAATGATGGCAGCAGCTGGTGCGGGAGTATTTGGTCCAAGCTGTTTATTTTTCTACATTTTTAAATGAAATTTAAATATGAGAAAAATATATTTTTTCTTGTTTTTGAGGACAGAGCTTGTATAATGCTGGGTGAAGGTCGAACAATCACGCTCACACCTTCTGACAATATATACCTTCTATGGGTGCAGTACATACAAATAATGAAGACACAAGAAAAATGTATTATGATTTTTTAAATTTGTTTTTAATGTGCAGCTTTAACAACACTGCTTGGAAGCAGAACAATCACACACCCACCTTCTGACAGTATATACTATGGATGCACTACACACAAAGAATGAATAATTAAAGATGAGAAAAATTGATTTGGATTTTTTTAATTTGTTTAATAATGCGCAACTTAGACAATGCTGCTTTAAGGCCGAACAATCACACACCCACCTTCTGACAGTATATACTATGGGTGCACTACACACAAATAATGAATAATGAGACAAGAAAAATGGATTAGGATTATTTGAATTTGTTTTATAATGTGCAGCTTGAATAATCACACACCCACCATCTGACAGTATATACTTTCTATGGGTGCAGTACACACAAAGAATGAAAAAAGAAAGACAAGAACAATTGATTAGGATTTTTAAATTTAATTTGTTTTTAATGCGCAGCTTGTATAGCGCTGCTAGGATGCAGAACAATCACACACGCACCTTCTGACAGACTCAGTATATTATGGGTGCAACTACACACACAAAGACTGAATAAAGAAGAGAAAAATTGATTTGGATTTTTTTTACTTTAATTAATTAATTTTGTTTTGAATGCTTAGCGAACTAACAGATGCGTGAAGGCCGATCAATCACACTTGCAACTTGTGGTGTATACTATTGGGGTGCAGTATATAGCAAAAAAATAAAGAACAGCAAAATTTACTTTTATATTGTATTTCTTTTTATTGGACAGCCCTTGGATAACGCTGCGTGGACCGTGGAAGCAGAACAATCACACACGCAACTTGTGGTGTATACTATTGGGGTGCAGTATAAAGCAAAAAAATAAAGAACAGCTAAATATATTTTTAGATTATATTTATTTTTTGTGGACGGCCCTTGGACAACACTGCGTGGACCGTGGAAGAAGAACAATCACACACGCAACTTGTGGTGTATACTTGTTATCATCATTAGTGTGCAGAGGGGTGTTGTGCAGACTGCAGAGGGGTGCTGTGCAGTGCAAACAGAGGGGTGTTGGGCAGTGCAGACAGAAGGGTGTTGTGTGCAATGCATGCAGACTGCGTGGACTGTGGAAGCAGAACAATCACACACGCAACTTGTGGTGTATACTATTGGAGTGCAGTATACAGCAAAAAAAATAAAGAACAGCAAAATGTACTTTTATATTGTATTTCTTTTTTATGGACGGCCCTTGGATAACACTGTGTGGACCGTGGAAGAAGAACAAACACACACGCAACTTGTGGTGTATACTATTGGGGTGCAGTATACAGCAAAAAAAATAAAGAACTGCTAAATTTATTTTTATATTGTATTTCTTTTTTATGGACGGCCCTTGGATAACACTGTGTGGACCATGGATGCAGAACAATCACACAGTGAACTTGTTCTACTTCTTCTGACAGTAGTATATATGGTGTATAGTGTGCACTGCACAGGTTCACAACACCCCTCTGTCTGCACTACACAGCACTCCTCTGCAGTCTGCACAACACCCCACTGCACACTAATGTAATGATGACTGAGTGATTGATGACAAGTACAAGTTCAAGTTTAAGTTAAACCGATATTCGGCCGACACCTTGCACACCCCCGATTTCCATCGTAGTGCATCGCATGCAATATAGTGGCATGTGATGCATGCCATGCGATGCATGTGAAGCGATTCGATTTGTAATTGTACAATCAGCCTGATGGGTGCTTACAATGTTAAATGCACCTTCATTGTCAACACCACCCCCACAATCAACGCCAACCCGAAGCGTGGTGAGCGCAGCGTGCCTGCGAGGGGCGGCGGTACGCGTCCTTTCGATTTTTTCATACCCCCACTATCCACGTCGGCGTGGAGTTGTTTTTAGATAGTGTGGCGAGTGCAGCGAGCCACCGAGCCCAAAGTGTGGCGAGCGGACGCAGAATACATGTAAAGTAGTCCGCGTCCGCTCGCCATGCTTCGGGCTCCGTGGCTCGCTGCGCTTGCCACACTATCTAAAATCGATTCCACGCCGACATGGATAGTGGGGGTATGAAAAGGTCGGAGGATGCGTACCGCCGCCCCTCGCGGGCTCGCTGCGCTCGCCACGCTTCGGGTTGGCGTTGATAGTTGATAGTGGCGTTAACAATGGGGGTGCATTTAACATTGCAAATCACATCGCATCGCATGCCACTTGCTGGCATGCGCTGCTATGCAATATTTAATTGTACAATCAGGGGCATTTTCCCGAAAATCACATCGCATACCATCGCATAGTACCTGGGGGTGTGCAAGGATGGAATAACATGCAAATCGGCAGGAAATGGCCGAGAATCGGAAAAAAATCGGCCGAAAATCGGACGCAAAATCGCATCGCAGATCAAATCGGCCAAAAAAATTGGCCGCAAATCGGCCGATAAATCGGATGCGATATCGGATGCGATTTAGATTAAATCGGGCGCCTTGATAATACACAAGTACCTAAACAAAGAAACAAAAGGTGGTGGAGCGCTTGAAAATATTGAATAAAAATTATTCACTAAAAAAAGGAGTTGATCAATTGGGTATCACAATATAAAAATGATTTAATAAGATAGCATAATAAACAAATCAAATTACATATATGAATAAAATAAAAACAATGATATTAGTGATAAAGCATATAGAAATTGCACTTCAATAGACTTCAATAAAAGAATAGTTGAATGGACCATATACTTAGAATATGTCCCGCTTGTTCCTAATATGCTCTCCCGTGATTGGTGTATTACCCAGATGTTACTTTGTCGTCCTGGTTTGGTGGGTGTCCATAAACCTGACTGGATGCCTTGTATCTTGTAAGATGGAATGTTAGCCCTATTAAGGGCAGTTGGTGTAGGCTCCAAGTTGTTGGCAGGTGGTGGTATCCCAAATATAATTGTCCAGTGGTCAAAGCAAAAATTGGGGGTCCCAATGCAAAGGGTGATGGAGAGCTGGTCCAAGTGGGGTATCAAATAGGTCCAAGTCCAAAATGAGAGTGTGGTACTGACGCGTTTCGTCATCCTGGGACAACTTTTTCCTTTGAAAAGGCTACAGCGTAGTGAGGGGATTCAGGCGGTGGGGGGTATACTGTGGAAACACTGTGAAATAGACAGTGCTAAAATACCGGCACTGTGACTATTGTGAACGCCGCAGGAATTACACGGCATCAGGCTGATAATATCTATGCACATGTACAACCATAAAGACATATAATATTGTGTGACCCAGCTGATATTAAGCTATAAAACTACATTCTAATCTTGGGGTGAAGGGTAAGAATACCCTGTCTATGTGAATGTAATTGTATGCAATCTAAAAAATAAAATCGCTAAAAAACACCCAATAAAGTGGCAATATTGTGGAGCCAATAGGGTGAAATACTGGCTTCATATTTAACATCCCAGAAGAATATACAAAAATATTATATAGCTTAATGTGCTAGATATTAGCATCAAGAAGTGTATAAAAGATTGGGCACACATAATATTTAATATATATTTAATATATATTTCATCACAAAAATCTAAAAAATCATAATGCTCTGAGCCACACACTGTCTATAAGGATGTAACAATCGCAGCTACAAGAGTGACAAGTCCCAGTTATATCTTGTAATTAAATGAACAAACAACATGCAATTTACTGTCTTTAGCCAATATAGGAAGACAGTACACATATAATCATTTTTGCAGACTGCTAAAAAGTTACAACTTCTTTGACACTTTGAAAGTATCAATTTAAACACTGTGGATGAATAGAGAGAAACAAAGTGAAATAATTGTCACACACGAGAAACAGCAGTGGTTGTAACACTATTTAATGACTAAAGGACAATAAAGAAGGTTATTAAGTATTTGCCAACCCAGGAAAGATATCCTATTTAATACAATAGAGGATTAATCAACAGAAAAATGCACTTTGAATAACTTCTCATAAGATCCATTCCACATCCCAATTCTCTTTTTTAATCACACTTTCTAACTTTTTTGCACATCTTTAATATTGTCTTATTTAGGAGGGTGTGAATAGCACACCTCTTTTTAGATCAAACAAATAAAAGTTATTTTTTAAGAAAATGTGAAACATCAGTTGGATGTCTTCTTGAGCCATTTTCTGAGTGCACCCAAAATATCTCCATCCTTTCTCTCTTTTTTTTCAACGGGGGGTATACGTTTGCTGGAGAAGTGTTAACCTGCTCGCTAGACTCTGAATATGCGCAGCCTAGTAAGCAGGTTTGAACTACCCTCTAAGTTTCCGTATAATTGCCAAACTACTTTTCACACCAATACCTGGAACTTCCCTTTCCTTCAATCCTTTCCTCTGTTTTTAATAGTAATCTCCAAACCATAATTGAACAATTTTTAGGGTGTGGTATATGGTCCCGGGATCCTGACAGTCATTAACTACACTCGCCACCTACTCTATTCTCCGTGGACCCCCATGAGGGAGAATAGCCGGTGGCCATCAGGACCCCGAGTTTCGGGGTTTTGACTGTCGGGATCCCGACATCGGGGTAATAACTGTCGCGATCATGACTGTCGGGAAACTGTCCGGCACCCCAATTTTTGACCTTTACAAAGTCCTCATTGACCTACGATATTGTGTTCAAGGTGTATGTGCTCCTTAAGCTTATATTAAGCTTAGCTCTATTTCTTACAATTCCCTTATATTTCCTTTATATTTCCTAAAAATTTAGATCTATTTTATCACATGTATATGGAAATTTTATTTTTCAGAAACTTGCACATTTTTGTATGATCCTTCCTAAATATTGGATTTGCCTCAGATTTCTAGATCCGGTCAGATATCAGGATGTATTTCATCTGGCTCAGTTTCAGGACTGAATTTGAAGGCCCACTGTCGGGAGTTGAGTGTCTCTTGAGGCATCTGGTTATATGGGTAACTGGCTGTGAATGCCTAGGTCTATGTAACCCTGCATTTTATTCCTCTCTTTACACAAAAGCTTCACTGCAACTTTGGGGTTGGTTAGTTTTCTTGCTTCCAGAATTGTCTCTTCCTAACCCTGCACTTTCCATATGGACCCTATCTAAACTGATCCCCCATCTACATGGTCTCTATAGCATTCTAACAGTGTTCAAACTTTAGGGGTTCTTATGGATGGAAACATTTTGCTCTCATTTTCCCATTTGCAAGATCATTATGTGCTTTCCTTTAAAGATCTCTTTTAACATTACCAAATTTGCCAATTTCAGAGTTTGCCCCCTAATGATGTGTTCTCCCATCTCATGTCTGACAGTGGTAGTGGTGACATCTTCTGGTATAGATTTCTGTGGCAGTTTGCCAGTGTGATAAGTCACATTCCCAGGTTCCCTGAGTGTTTGACTAGTACCATTCTATTTGCAATGGAATTAATTTAAACAATACTATAATCAGGCCCGGATTAAGGTATATGGGCACCCTGGATAACAAACTTGGGGGGGCCCCTATCAATAAATTATAATACTTTCTAAATAATTTAAACAGCAGTTCTCTTTAGATAAAACTGGATTGATGTGTGAACTCATGCAAACTCATGTAAAGTTAGTTTGTTATTGAACCCAAGTCAGTGTCCTGGCTGACTCCTAGACTAGGAGCCTGGTGTCCTAGTAGTGGGAGTCCTGGGCCCAGCAACAGTTACTCACCTCGTCTAGTGAGAGTCAGTCTCACACATCAGGGGCCCCCACACTCCAGTCCATCCACTCCAGTCTGTGTCTGTCCTCCCAATTGAAGCTGCTGCTACTATGCTGCAGATACGCGCCATCCTGGGATCTCTCATGAGACTCTCCGGGGCAGCCGCAGGTCTGCATTGGCCGCGGCATGTACCTTCTGCATAGCAGCAGCTTCAATTGGGAGGATGAACATGGACTGGAGTGGGCAGACTGGAGTGTGGGGGCCCCTGATGTGTGGAGGCTCCGGGATGACTGCCCCTGTTGCTCTGTGGTGGATCTGGCCCTGACTATACTTATCAATGTTTGAATCACTCAGAAAGTTTTTTTATTTTGTGGCCTATTAGATATTAGGTATTTTATTGTGAACACTTGACTGTATGTATCTTTTATTCACTACCTAAAATATTTTTGAATGTGCTGTTTTCCATATCATTATAGCATTAACCAAATAATTACAGACAAATCTCTAATTAAACAAATATTTTTACATAAAGAAAGATTACTAAGAAAAATTGGTACTTATGTATTATCAGGGCGCCCACTAAGCAAGTAGGTTAGTGCCCTATTCTGCATAGTGAGATCGCATCGCATGCAATTTTCCATGCGATGCAATGGTAATCCGACGTGGCACGCCGACGTGGATAGTGGGGGTATGAAAAGGTCAGGAGGACATCCCCGCATCCCCTCATGGGGCTCACTCGCCATGCTTCGGGGTGACGTGGATAGTGGGGGTGTGCTAAATCACAATGCATGCCATTCGATGCGATCCACGGGCAGGGGGTGCCGTGAAATTTAACAAATATCATTGCATCACATACGATTGCATGCGATGCAATGCGATATCTATGCCGGCGTAGGTAGGCAAATTGGGCGCCCTGCTAATACACAAGTACCAAATGATGCGCTATTTTGAGCATTGCATCTTTTATTGTGGGGGTGCAAACGAACCAGTCATTTCAGTCACAGGTTTGGCAGTCCCTCTGGCTGAAATGACTGGTTTGCGCAATGTCCTATTGCAACCTAATGGTGGGTGGGCCCAGGGACAATTCCATCTTGCACCTCTTTTATTGTCATTATGGCCCTTATTCTGATTGAGTTGGACAGCTCTTTGTGTGGTCGGATGGGCGATGTTTGGTATTTGCGCACTTTCGAACACGCAGTGAGGTCCGTTCAGAAAACGATCGTACGGAACCATCCAAGCAGGGGGTGGAGAGGGTAGTGAAGGGCTGTTTGGGCTCATTACGATATGCGTACTCCCCGTGTTTATGGGCGTTCCACGCTGGGCGTACGCATGGTAATGTGGCCGTGACGCACGTGTGGGGGCGGACAACTGACATAGCCAGATGTCAGCTGCCCGCCCATATCCTTGCTTTCATACAGAAAAATGTCAGAGTGCTCTGGAGCACTCGGTGCTGCCTGACCGCTCGGTCCATCATTCGATGGTCGGCGACCATCGGAGGATGGGGGAGGTTCCCACAGATGGAGGAGGTGTTCACATGAAAATCCACTCGCGGTCCGTACACTCGGTGTCTTACAGCATTCAGACGGTGTGAGCGATTCGTACGGTAGGCAGGGCTAAGAACACTTGGTTCCTGTCCAAAATACGCATCCGTCTGAATCTACTAGAAAAAGGGCCTATGTGCTTTTTGAGGCCTACTTTTTCAAACTGCTATCCTGTCTGCTAATCACAGAGCTAAGCAATGAGATTATCATATGGATCACTTTTCGTTATGAAATTAATTTATTCTTTGAATGATGCACTAAAGTGGTCAAAATTGTCTGGAAAGGGCTGGAAATTAATGTTATTGAGGTTAATATTACTCTAGGGACACGAAAATGCAACAACTACATGATTTGGGCGTTTTTTGACCATTTAAAAAAAAATCCAAATACAAATACAAAGCTTTTCACCGCCGCTCGACAAAGCCAAATCCAAATTCAAATCTCGGCGACAAATCCAAATCCAAATACAAATCTCGGCGACGAATCCAAATCTAAATCTTTGGCCTCTGCGCTCATCCCTAGTAGAATGTAAGTATTTAACCATACCTGTACCATAAAACACACTATTTTTGATCTGGGTGCCGGGAGGGGTCCCGACAAGTGGGATCCTGTCAGTCATTTACTTGACGTCGGGATCCCGCCAGTCAAAACCCCGACACACGGAACCTGACGGACACCTATTCTATTCTCCCTCATGGGGGTCCAGAATAGTATAGGCGGCGAGCCTAGCGAGCCACCACACCCGCAAGGGGCTTTGTTGCGCTCACCATGTTTTCTGGGTCCGGCCAGGCGGGATCCCGACATCAGGATAATGATTGTCAGGATCCCAACTGTCGGAACCCTATACCACACCCTTTTATCCATCTGAAACTCATACATACATCCTTGTGATAAAGAATTTGCAGTTTGCCCCTGAAAAGTTATGCTTTTAGTGGATAGCCTACTAATATCTCTCTAATACTGTGTGCTGTGGTAGGAAATTAATCACTCAGCTCATCTAGGCCCCTATATTTCTTTGCATATGACTAAATAACCTCATGTGCTGCTGTGGAAATCCATGCCGATGGCCAGGTGGAGACTCTACCTCCTGATCAATACACAGAAAGCCTCTGGACTCGCGGCGGGTTCGGCGACTCTCCTTGTACGCTGCTGGGTTCCTGGAGAGAGGGGGACATCACAAGCTGCTATTGCCCTCTCAACTGGAAGCCAGCATGGGCACGGGCGCGACAAAGCTCACGACCATCTTCGTCCGCATACTCATCTCCATCTTTGGCCACCAGCCCCTTGTATTATGTTGATCATGTCCTCACTACTTACATCTAAGCTGTATTGTGTATTGAATTGTGGTGCTCTATCTACCTGTACCCTATTTTTGTTATTTATTTACTGTAATGTTAAGTTTTGTCTCCCTGTACTGTTCCATAGTATCCCCATTGTACGGCACTGCAAAAAACTTGTGGTGCCTTATAAATAAAATATAATAATGATAATAATACTTTTCCCATACACAGCAACAGTTCTGTGTTTGCATGAATGGGTCCTGTGGCAGAGGACTCAGGTCAACATCAGACTGTCATCAGACTGGAGACTACACATAGGGCCTGGTTCTGGTTCACTTGCAGAAGCAAATTCTCTCTCTATTGGACAAAACCATGTACACTGCAGGTGGGAGTGGGACAGATGTAACGTGCAGAGAGAGTTAGATTTGTATGGGCTTTGTACTTCAAACGGATATCTATATTGAAGTGTTAAAATAAAGCAGCCAGTATGTACCCTGCACAGAAACAAAATAACTCACACAAATCTAACTCTCTCTGTACATGTTACATCTGCCCCACCTGCAGTGTCCATGGTTTTGTCCATCCGATTTCTGCATTTCATCAGCAGCTGAAATTCATTGGCAACTTATTGAGGTGTATGGTGATAATGTTATGTCATGAAAACAGGTTTGGGATTGCGACACTGCCTTTGATAAAGTCAGCCCTCATCCAGCCAACCATATATGTCATTGAAGCACCTTCATAATCCTGCAGCAGGGTATGGTTACTACCCATTGTTACAGTAAAATCATAATTTTAATGAAATTTGCAACCCCATGCTAAGTAATTGTGTGCTATCAAGTATAAATATAGCATAAGGAAGGAATAGTGATTAAAGTACAGGTTGAGTAGCCCTTATCCAAATTATTCCGAAAACCATACATTCCAAAAAGTGAAGATTTTTTTTTTCTTGCTAAAAGCACTACTGGGGACATCTGTAGCTGGCACTACTGGGGGCATGATATGTAGCTGGCACTACTGTATATGTGCAAGAAAATTCAGTTTCTGAGACAGTACACAAACTCTGCTACATGTTTTGAAACCTTGTTTTAGGCACAATTAAAATATATTTGGGTGCATTTCATGTGTTTGATGTGTTTGTACAACATAAATGCAAGATACCTCAAGATACATCATTGAAATATAAAAATATTCTGAAATATGGAATAATTCGTTATCCAAAATTCTTCTGGTCCCAAGCATTTTGGATATGGGATACTCAACCTGTAGTATAATATATAAATGCTTTCAGTGTTTTTTTTTTTTTTATAATTTTTTGTGTTTTTATCTAGTTCAAATTCTTACTATATTTGTTCTTTAATATACTCATTTAAAAATGTCAGATTGCAATAAAATTCTTAGACATATGTGAGGAATTGGTAATAGGAGTTCATTTGCCTCCTGGTTTTAGACCTGTTTTTGTTTCTTCTGGTATTCATGGAGGGGAATGGTGGCCATAGAGTGAGTCTTCTTAGTGTATCCTTAAACAGGTTGGATGTTTATTCAGGGTATAGTACAGAGTTAGTGGCAGGACTACCAGAGACAGCAGCAGCTGTAGCGGTAATATAGTTATCTGTAGCAAAACTTCCCATGGGGACATGTGCTGCGTGCTGCTGGAGTGCATAGCATCAGTTGCGGGATCGCACATACTCAGCAATGGTTGAAGTGGCCATCTTGGTAAAGGAGGCTTCCTGGCTTCAGTTGTAGGAGCAGGAGAAGCTGGAGCACACCCCTCTCTAACATTACATGATGTATGTAACTGCTATACAGAAACATACTATTTTCTGATTACACATTTCACACTCAGAGGACATTTCAATACAAGGTAAATTGTAGTTTTTGTAAAAAGGTATCCTTGAAATACATATAAAAGATAAACTGAGGGTAAGGTTACAATAATATGTCCTTCGCTTATCTACCAGGTATTACAGTCTAACATTCCTGTTTTCTACAAGGATGAGAGATAAAGATACAAAGAGGATATGTTAAGATATTTTATAGTACACAAAAAAAGTACATGACAATGATAATGTGATTCAAGGTAGGGGGCTTCTATCTTTTTTTTATCTAAATCAAATAAAAAGAATATACCACTTAATCTGCTTTTGTTTTACATCTTTATAAGGGTTACTTATAGGTTTAGACGAGGACAAAGAACATAAGAAGGTTTATGTAAAAAATAATTATAAAGGTAATTCATGTATTAGGATCTGTTGTTCTATTTGATGCCCCCTGACAAAAGGTTGAAGGCGAAGGTGGCATCAGAGGAAAAGCTGTCTGTACTGGTTGGGGAAAGGGATTTGAGTAGGGTGATTTATTCTTCCAAAGGTAAGCAATAATTAAATCATCATCAACAACATTTGTTTTTATGGTGCCACAGATACCCCCAACCCCCTCCTCAGGTGTCTTTTGCCGCTGCTGTCAAACGTAAGTAAAAGGTGCGGCTGAGTATAGCTGGGGTTGAGACGGTTCAGAGTGGTAGCTGGATTCATTACACTATTTTCTATATAATCTAAAAATATTTGTTCATAGAGAATTGTTAATGACCTGAGAAATAGATTGCATATTGGGGTTTGTTATTTTAAACCCTATAGTGGTTATTCCTTATACTGTTCTCGTAATATGTTCAATGAATTGCTGGCCCATGTCTTAAAAGGTGCTTGGAATGTCTTAACCCCTTCCCGACATTTGACGTATATATACGTCATGGCCGGGATGTACTTCCCGACACATGACGTATATATACGTCATGACTTTAAACTGTCCCGCGTCTATAGACGCGGGGACAGAGGGACGATGTCTGCTGTCCCTGACAGCAGACATGTCCCTGCATGCCCAGGGGGGGCTGCGATGCCGCCCCCGCGTCGGCGATCGCTGTTATTGGCTGTTCAGTGTGAACAGCCATTCACAGCGTTTTCCTGTGTTACCGGCGAATCAGACGCTCGGTAACACAGGTGTCAATTACCGCCGGGCGTCAGGGGGCATGAGGGGGTCATCGGTGACGACGACACCTCACCCCACCTGCCCCCAAGGCTGTGATTGGTCCGTGGGACCCACGGACCAATCACAGCCAAGGCGCGTGATTTAAACCAACGGTGACTGCACTGCAGACGCCATTCCGGTCTGGAATTGCGTGCACAGCGGTCACCGTGCCAATCTGTCGTGATACATACCTGATCCTTGCCTGAAACTTACCTGATCACCGCTGGTAGCGTGCTGCCAGCAGCTGGATACTTCTTGGATCTTGTGACTTCTGTGTGTGCTGCTGCTGCAGTGTCATAGAGTCACAGATCGTGAGAGATAGGGACAGATAGTGACAGAGAGTGATAGAGAGTGATAGAGAGTGATAGAGAGTGCTATATTTTGTGTCTGCTGCACCCCCTTTTGTGCTGATCACTATATCTGAGGTGATCAGCAACTTTTTGGGGGTGCAGAGGTTTTTTTTTATATATATACCTGTCAGTTGCAGCAAAGGTTGTGCTGCCTGTGCAACTGACTGCTGCCCCCCCCCCCCTGCTGCCCCCCCTTTTGTGCTGATTGTGCTGATTAATTAACTGATCAGCAACTTTTTGGGGGTCCAGGTTTTTTTTTTTTTATATATATACCTGTCAGTTGCACCAAAGGTTGTGCTGCGTGTGCAACTGACTGCTGCCCCCCCTGCTGCCCCCCCTTTTGTGCTGGTCAGTTTAAATTAATTAATCAGCAACTTTTTGGGGGTCCAGGTTTTTTTTTTATATATATACCCTGTCAGGTTGTGTGTCTGCTGCCCCTCACTGCTAATCAGTGTTGCATCACTGCATCACTGATCTGCAGTTTTTTTTTTTTTTGGAGAGTGCAGTGGGGTTTTGTTTTTACACCCACGTTGCTTGTCTGGGTGTCCTGTGGCCGCTGAGCGCTGATCAGTGACGTACAATCACTGAACAGCATTTTTGGCACAGGGTTGATATCATTTTTTTTTCTGCAGTTTTTTTAAATTGTTTTTTTTTTTGGAGAGTGCTGTGGAAATTTTTTTTAAATTGTTTTTACACCCACGTTGCTTTTGTGGGTGTCCTGTGGCCGCTGATCAGTGACGTACAATCACTGAACAGCATTTTTGGCACAGGTTGATATCATTTTTTTTCTGCAGTTTTTTTTAAATTGTTTTTTTTTTGTTTTTACACCCACGTTGTTTTTGTGGGTGTCCTGTTGCCTTTGAGCGCTGTTCAGTGACGGACGTTACTGACCAACATCTGTGCTCAATTTTTGGCGCAGGACCTTTTTTTTTTTTTTTTACCCCTTCAATTTTTTTTTTTTTATTGGGATCAAATTCCTGTATAAAGTATTTTTTTTTTCTGCACTACATACACACTACACACTACATACCCCCCGTGTTGAAATAAAGTTTGTACCCCCCCTACACTATACACGTGTTGAAACATTACACTTACAGAAACACAAAAATAAAAATGGCATCCCAAATGTCATCCCAAATGTCATCCCAGTCATCCAGAAGAATGTATTCAGCGGAGGAGGCATATGCCATGCTTGCATCTGACTCTGACACAGCCAGTGATGCAAGCGGGGAATTTGAAGGATTCGTCTTAAGCTCCTCTTCCTCCTCTGGTGATGAGGGACCCCCTCAAAGACGCCCCCGTAGAGCAGCTGAGACCCCCCCCCAAATGATTGATCCCGTATGGACCCCACCACCAGACAATTTTGAGCCCCAGGTTCCTGAGTTTTTGGCCATCCCAGGAATCCAATTTGATTCAACAGGTCTCAGAGAAATTGACTTTTTCAAATTATTTTTCTCTGATGATTTTATAAATTTAATGGTGGACCAAACTAATTTATATGGCCAGCAGTTTATTGCTCAAAACCCCACGTCATCATTTGCTAGGTGGACCCCTGTAGATGCAGTAGAGATGACGACGTTTTGGGGTCTGGTGTTTCATATGGGCATAGTAAAAAAGCCAGAAATTAGGCAATATTGGAGTACAGATGTTCTGTACAGCACCCCACTTTACCGTATGGCCATGACCCGGACTCTTTTTGAGATAATCCTTAAATTTTTACATTACACCGATAATACACTGTGCCCACCCAGAGATGATCCCACCTTTGACCGGCTATTCAAAGTCAGGCCGGTCATTGATCATTTCAGTGCCAAATTTGCAGAGATGTACATCCCTGAAAAATTTATTTGTATTGACGAGTCCCTTATACATTTTAAAGGAAGGGTTAAATTCCGCCAGTACCTTCCCAGTAAGAGGGCAAGGTATGGCATAAAAATGTATAAGCTGTGTGAAAGCACCTCAGGGTACACCCACAGGTTTAGGGTATATGAAGGGAAGGATTCAAGAATTGAACCGCCAGAATGCCCCCCCTCCCTCGTAGGTGTTAGTGGAAAAATTGTCTGGGATTTAGTGCACACCTTCCTGGATAAAGGTTATCACCTCTATGTGGATAACTTTTACACTAGCATCCCCCTGTTTAAGGCCCTTGGTTCAAGAGGTACAGCAGCTTGCGGTACTGTGCGTAAGAACCAAAGAGGCCTCCCAAAAACGCACATTGCCCAAGTAATGAGAAGGGGTGAAAGCAGGGGAATATGCACCGAAAATATGTTGTTGGTCAAATATAAGGACAAGAGGGATGTCCTTATACTGACAACAATTCATGGAGACAGTACCACCTCCATCCCTGTACGAGGTACCAGTACCCACACCTCAAAACCTAATTGTATCCTAGATTACAATAGGTACATGGGCGGAGTGGATCTTTCAGATCAGGTACTGAAGCCGTACAGTGCCCTGCGGAAAACAAAAATCTGGTACAAGAAGCTGGCCGTGTTTATCATCCAGATGGCACTGTATAACGCTTACGTGCTATTCCGTTCTACCAGCCAGAGGGGGACATTTATGCACTTTCAAGAGGAAGTCATAAAGGGCCTAATATTTGGGAACCAGCAGGCAGAGGGCCCCAGTACTTCTAGTACTGGCCCCCGTATTGTACCAGGGCAGCATTTTCCTAACGAAATCCCCTCCACTGCAAGAAAGGGCAGGACACAAAAAAGGTGCAAAGTTTGCTATAAAAAGGGAATAAGAAAGGAAACTATTTTCCACTGTGAAACTTGCCCCGACAAACCCGGCCTATGTATAAAGGAGTGTTTTAAAATATACCACACATCTATGGATTATTAGGTTCATCATTTCACCGTGCTTCGGGGGTCTTGCTAATGCCACATAGCACCCACCATTCATTCCACCAGAATCTGAGCTGCAAAATCCAAAAATCACCCCTTCCCTTCTGAGTCCTGCCATGCACCCAACTGGTATTTTTTGGTCACATATGAGGCATTGCTATACTCGGGAGAAATTGGGGCACAGATTTTGGGGTGCTTTTTCTCCTTCATACCTTATGAAAATGAAAAATTTTGAGCCAGAACTGCATTTTTTGTGTAAAAAATTTAATTTTTCATTTTCACTGCCCAGTTGTACCACAATTGGTGAAACCCCTGGGGGTTTGAAATGTACACTATACCCCTAGATGAATTCCCTGAGGGGTGTAGTTTGCAAAATGGGGTCACTTGTGGGGGGGTTCCACTGTATTGGTGCTTTGGGGGTCTTGCTAATGCGACATAGCACCCACCAACATTCCACCAGAATCTGTGCTGCAAAATCCAAATATCACTCTTTCCCTTCTGAGGTTTGAAATGTACACTATACCCCTAGATGAATTCCCTGATGGGTGTAGTTTGCAAAATGGGGTCCATTGTGGGGGGGTTCCACTGTATTGGTGCTTTGGGGGTCTTGCTAATGCGACATAGCACCCACCAACATTCCACCAGAATCTGTGCTGCAAAATCCAAATATCACTCCTTCCCTTCTGAGTCCTGCCACTTTTTGGTCACACATGAGGCATTGCCGTACTCGGGAGAAATTGGGGCACAGATTTTGGGGTGCTTTGTCTCCTTCCTTCCTTGGGAAAATGAAAAATTTTGAGCCAGAACTGCATTTTTTTTGTAAAAAATTTAATTTTTCATTTTCACTGCCCAGTTGTACCACAATTGGTGAAACCCATGGGGGTTTGAAATGTACACTATACCCCTAGATGAATCCCTGAGGGGTGTAGTTTGCAAAATGGGGTCACTTGTGGGGGGGTTCCACTGAATTGGTGCTTGGGGGGTCTTGTTAATGCGACATAGCACCCACCAACATTCCACCAGAATCTGAGCTGCAAAATCCAAAAATCACTCCTTCCCTTCTGAGTCCTGCCATGCACCCAAATGGTATTTTTTGGTCACATGTGAGGCATTGCCGTACTCGGGAGAAATTGGGGCACAGATTTTGGGGGGCTTTGTCTCCTTCATTCCTTGTGAAAATGAAAAATTTTGAGCCAGAACTGCATTTTTGTGTAAAAAATGTAATTTTTCATTTGCACAGCCCAGTTGTATCAAAATTGGTGAAACCCCTGGGGGTTTGAAATGTACACTATACCCCTAGATGAATTCCCTGAGGGGTGTAGTTTGCAAAATGGGGTCACTTGTGGGGGGGTTCCACTGTATTGGTGCTTGGGGGGTCTTGCTAATGCGACATAGCACCCACCAACATTCCACCAGAATCTGAGCTGCAAAATCCAAAAATCACTCCTTCCCTTCTGAGTCCTGCCATGCACCCAAATGGTATTTTTTGGTCACATGTGAGGCATTGCCGTACTCGGGAGAAATTGGGGCACAGATTTTGGGGTGCTTTTTCTCCTTCATACCTTCTGAAAATGAAAAATTTTGAGCCAGAACTGCATTTTTGTGTAAAAAAATGTAATTTTTCATTTTCACTGCCCAGTTGTATCAAAATTGGTGAAACCCCTGGGGGTTTGAAATGTACACTATACCCCTAGATGAGTTCCCTGAGGGGTGTAGTTTGCAAAATGGGGTCACTTGTGGGGGGGTTCCACTATATTGGTGCTTGGGGGGTCTTGCTAATGCGACATAGCACCCACCAACATTCCACCAGAATCTGAGCTGCAAAATCCAAAAATCACTCCTTCTCTTCTGAGTCCTGCCATGCACCCAAATGGTATTTTTTGGTCACATGTGAGGCATTGCCGTACTCGGGAGAAATTGGGGCACAGATTTTGGGGTGCTTCGTCTCCTTCATTCCTTGTGAAAATGAAAAATTTTGAGCCAGAACTGCATTTTTGTGTAAAAAATGTAATTTTTCATTTGCACAGCCCAGTTGTATCAAAATTGGTGAAACCCCTGGGGGTTTGAAATGTACACTATACCCCTAGATGAATTCCCTGAGGGGTGTAGTTTGCAAAATGGGGTCACTTGTGGGGGGGTTCCACTGTATTGGTGCTTGGGGGGTCTTGCTAATGCGACATAGCACCCACCAACATTCCACCAGAATCTGAGCTGCAAAATCCAAAAATCACTCCTTCCCTTCTGAGTCCTGCCATGCACCCAAATGGTATTTTTTGGTCACATGTGAGGCATTGCCGTACTCGGGAGAAATTGGGGCACAGATTTTGGGGTGCTTTGTCTCCTTCATTCCTTGTGAAAATAATAAAATTTTGAGCCAGAACTGCATTTTTGTGTAAAAAATGTAATTTTTCATTTGCACAGCCCAGTTGTATCAAAATTGGTGAAACCCCTGGGGGTTTGAAATGTACACTATACCCCTAGATGAATTTCCTGAGGGGTGTAGTTTGCAAAATGGGGTCACTTGTGGGGGAGTTCCACTGTATTGGTGCTTGGGGGGTCTTGCTAATGCCACATAGCACCCACCAACATTCCACCAGAATCTGAGCTGCAAAATCCAAAAATCACTCCTTCCCTTCTGAGTCCTGCCATGCACCCAAATGGTATTTTTTGGTCACATGTGAGGCATTGCCGTACTCGGGAGAAATTGGGGCACAGATTTTGGGGTGCTTTGTCTCCTTCATTCCTTGTGAAAATGAAAAATTTTGAGCCAGAACTGCATTTTTGTGTAAAAAATTTAATTTTTCATTTTCACTGCCCAGTTGTACCACAATTGGTGAAACCCCTGGGGGTTTGAAATGTACACTATACCCCTAGATGAATTCCCTGAGGGGTGTAGTTTGCAAAATGGGGTCACTTGTGGGGGGTTCCTAAATTTTAGCATCTTATGGTGCCTAGAAACCTACATGGTGCCTAAAAAATAATCTCATAAAAAGGAGGCTCCAAAATCAAGTAGGTGCTCCTTCTTTTATGAAGCCTGTGGTTTGGTCAACGTGCACACTAGGGCCACATATAGGTTATTTATGAAAACAAAAGAATTGGGGGAATCAACTTTTAGTCACATTTCTCTAGTAAAATCTACTGTGTTCCTTAGAAAAATGTATTAAAATTGCAAATCTGCAAAAAAAATGAAATTTTGAAATTTCACCTACACTTTGTTTTAATTCCTGTGAAACACCTAAAGGGTTAACAAACTTCCAAAATGCTGTTTTGAATACTGTGAGGGGTGCAGTTTTTGAAATGGCATCATTTATGGGGGTGTCTCACATACAAGTCCCTCAAAGTCACATCAGAACTGAACTGGTCCCTAAAAAAATTAGTGTTTGAAATTTTCTTGAAAATTTGAGAATTTGCTATTCATATTGTAAGCCTCCTAGTGTCCAAAAAAATTAAAAGGAAGTTGAAATAATGATGGAAACATAAAGTAGACATATGGTCTATGTTAGTTATTAACTATTTTGAGTGGTATGATTATTTGTCTCACAAGCAGAAAATTTAACATTTTGCAAATTGCTAAATTTTCCATTTTTTTACGACATTTTGGTATTTTTCACAAAAAAACACAGACTGTATCGACCCAAATTTACCACTAATTTGAAGTACAATGTGTCACGAGAAAACAATCTCAAAATCACTGGGATAAGTAAAAGCAAAAAAAAGTTATCCCCACTTAAGTGATACATGTCAGATTTGAAAAAAAGGGCTCTGTCAGGAAGGCAAAAACTGTCTGTGTCAGGAAGGGGTTAAAAGAATGTGTTTAGTATACGTTTTTACCCTAAAATCATGATACAGGTTGAGTCTCCCGTATCTGGAACAGAAATATTCCAGATTAGTTTTTTTCTCTGTATCATCTATATACATGTATATGTCTAGTGACCATGAGTGTCTGCTTACACAAGCACAGAAGGTAGCAGACTAGCTTTTGAAGCTTTTGCTTCGAGCAGGCTTACTAGTTTCATTATAATTTGTATAATAATGTGTAGGAGGCTATCTAATACCCCTTTTCCATCTGAAACCGATGTTAAACATGGGTTTTTGAACACGGATCATGTAAGACACGGGTAAAAACACTGTTTACACTGCACATAGACCCATGTTATAACCGTGTTGGAGCCATTTACACTAAACCCAGGTAAGCTTTGAAAAAAACCACGAATGCCCACAAGACATAGCTTTTTTCCAATAAAGAACCAATAAACAGCCTCAGAGTGTTACCCGGATAAAAAAACCCGGGTAATGTGCGTTTACACTGTGCACAGACACGTGTCATTGCCGTGTTCTACCCTGGTTGGACCCGTTCACACTAACAAGAAACCCGAAAACACTTTACAGACTACGTCCCAGCGCAAAAACCCGGGTTGAATTTCCTAGTGGAAAAGGGGTAAAGTTACTAAACCCTGGGAAGTGATCTTCTCTGCTTTTAGTTCTCTATGCACTGGAGATACTTGGCCTATTTGTTTCCCCCATCTGCAGTGCTGACTCCTCATTGCAGTCTCCATGTTAGAGTTAGGGGTATTCAATTTCCGCTGCTATTTCTGACAGGGGAAATAGCGGCGGGCGCCTATTCAATGCTGTCTTTTCAACATTGAAGAGGTATCTCGTCAGAACGGACCCGACTTAAAAAGCTGTCGGCCCCATTTTGCTGAGAACGGCCGTGGATTGTCAAGATCACGGCTGTACCTCGACAATCCATCCCCCTTTTTCTCCGAGCAGAAGGTGGGACATTGATTTCTGCCTGCTGATAAACAGACAAAAACAGGTCAGGGTCACAACTGTCGGGACGTACCAACAGTTGCGACCCATGATTGAATACCCCCTAAACCTCAGTGGCTGTTGCAGCTCCTAGCTCTGGTGTGAATTGCCTGACACTTCCACTGATTGCTCGGTCACAGGCAGGGCCATCTTAAGATTAGTGAGGTCCCCTGCGCAAACTAATTTACTGCCCCCCCCCCCTCCCCGTGAAATAGTTTGCCCTGGAGCTTCCTCCCCCAGCTGACCTCCGTGGGGATCCGGTAGCAGCAGCTGAGATCTTCCGCTTGTATCGCTATTTGCCACCAGGTGGGAGGCGCTGCTGAATTTTAAAAATCTGGGCGTACACTGATTGGCTGAATTCTCTCAGTCAATTATCATCCAGTGTGTCTTTCCAAATTCAGTAGCGCTTCCCACCCGGCGGCAAATAGCGCTACAGGCTCCCAGCTGCTGTGGCTGAGCAGGGACAGTGGACTGGACACTGTGGGGAAGTTGTCTCAGTGCCCTGCTGTGGGAGGGTGAGAAGCTGCTGTTGCTGACATTGGGACACAGTCATCGCTGATGAAGAGAGCACCTGTGCCAGCTGTGGCACCCAGGATGTCTGGTAATTCCCCCTCCCCCAGGCTGTGACCCGCTGCTCGCACACACAGTACATCCAGGTAGTCATGGGCAAGACGATTCATTGGAATGAGTTGAGCCACACAGCTCAGCTCTGTGAAGTGTGTTGAGACAGTGACTCGGCTCTCGAGTCACTACTCATATGGAATTACAGGCACAGGGAGACAGTGCAGGGCTCACAGCACACATAGGGAGTTGCAGAGTCTCTGTCCCTCAGTGTGTGCTGTGTGCTGGAAGACAGGAAGTAAGTCAGTGGCTGGGCTCATGACTCGTGGTGTGGAATTGCAGGCACAGGGAGACAGTGCACGGCTCACAGCACACTCAGGGACTTGTCACTTGCAGAGTCTCTGTCCCTCAGTGTGTGCTGTGTGCTGGTAGACAGGAAGTAAGTCAGTGGCTGGGCTCATGACTCGTGTGGAATTGCAGGCACACGGAGACAGTGCACGGCTCACGGCACACTCAGGGACTTGCAGAGTCTCTGTCCCTCAGTGTGTGCTGTGTGCCGTCAGACAGGAAGTAAGTCAGTGGCTGGGCTCAGACTCCTGTGGAATTGCAGGCACAGAGAGACAGTGCACGGCTCCCAGCATAGACTTGACTTGGAGCTGTTACTGCACTCTCCTTTCTCCTGCTGAGCCTGACGATTTAGAGAGGAGGGGCTGAGCCTGCTAGTGCTATGCTATAATGCTGCTGGCCTGCTGCTGCTGTCTCGGCTCTTGCCACAGTGAGTGACTCGCATCATGTATTCAGCTTAATGCATACCCTCCAACTGTACCGATTTTGCTGGTACAGTACCGTTTTTTAACAGTCTGTACCGGCAAAATCAGTTTGTATCGAATGTACCGCTTTTCTGTAACTTACTGTGCGCCGCAAAAAATCATTCCTCTTCCTGGCTGTCAGTTCCTGGCCCCGCTCTGTGTGCTTGCTGTCCTGGTGCTCCGGCTCTCCCATCTCCCCCTTCGTTCCCATGAGTGCATTGCGCACTCAGGGGAAGGATGTCTCTCTGCCCTCACTGTCTGCGCATGCGCAGACTGAGAAATCAGGGCACGATCTCTATGAGGGAGAGAAGGGTGCGCTGGCCACTGCCTGGCACGCATGAGGGGGATGATCATCTCCACTGACATCTACGCTGCGGTCGCCGTCTGGAGCCTGTCACAGTTGAACAGCACAGAGTAGGTGACTCAGCCAGGCTGCACTAAATAATCACCCCAGCATCATCTTGTCGCACCTGTTAAACATTGCCTGCAGCTCATGTCACATGTTGGTTTGGTGGGCTGCTGCCATATTAAATAAGCATATTTAATATACTTATTTATTAAATAAGTACATTAAATATACTTATTTAATATGCCAGCAGCCCACCAAGCAACTATGTGACATGAGCTGCATGATACTTGTAGTAGTTGGTGCACAGTACACATTCGGAAAGGGGACGTGGTTACACCCTTTTTGCCCATTGCCACGCCCCTTTGTTCATGCTCACGCCCCTTTTCTGAATGTGTACCGATTTCTTATATTCAAATGTTGGAGGGTATGTTAATGGTTCGAGTCACTTAGTCGAGGCAGCAATTCACTAGCCATCTCTACATCCAGGATGCCTGGAGCAGGGGCTGCACACCGTGAGACACTGCCTGTGGGATGCTCCACAGGACCCCGGCTCTGCCCATCACTTGGGGGGCTCTCCACGGGCTACATTGACCTCTACTGGGGATTCAGAGAGACGCCGGGCTCGCACATACACAGGATCAGGTCCTGCACTATGGGGTAACAGGGATCGGGAGATGGGACAGAACCCCAGGATCCCCAGTGTGTAGCTGCCGCACTCCGGCTCCTGAGCCCTGCGCTCACTACTACCACCACTGCTACTACTAGTGCTGCTGCCTGGAGCAGATGTCAGGCTCAACATCCCTCTGGCACCAGGGGGCCCCTACAGTCCTAGGGCCCCTGGGCAACTACCCATTGTGCCCAATGGGAAAGACGGCACTGGTCACAGGCTGTACTAAGCTCTCTGTGTGTCTCCACACATTGTGATTACTGGACCCATGTGCCATCTTGGGTTTAGAAAAAAATTTGGTTAGCAGAGTATTTCTGTATTTAGGATACCTGGATATGGGGGATTGAATCTGTATAGATAGCAAAAGATTGGTTTTGGTGCACATACAGTACCAGTGTATGTTTTGCCTGGAAGGCATTGTCAAAAAAGGAAAACGATGTCAACAGGAGAGATGATTTTTTTTTAAAAAGAAAACACTTTACAGACTATGCCACACAATAAATAATTTAGCTTTATGTCTTTCAGGGTACTTCTGGATTTATTCTATCATTCTACATTATATTCTTTCATAACTATATCATTCCTAATCTTCCAGTCCTGGCATCAGATCCTCTCATCAGTCTCTAAATCATTACCATGGGTAAATATTTTTCATATTAGTGTATGGATTAAGGTGGCCAATCCCGGGATTTGGTCACAAAATGTCTGGGATTTCAATCCCGGGATTGGAGTATCCAATCCCAGGATCTCGGGATTAGACGGCACATGCACAGTCTAATGCAGGGCAGTATCTGAGCAAACAAGTGAACCTGTAAATTGGTACTTCCACATGAAATGGGGGTACAAAACTCGCATTTTGCTTGGTGATCCCCCTATTGCTGGTTATCGGCAGACAGATTTCTTTGTTGATATGTGTTTCAACACATTTCAATTATATTATGGGCGGTATTCAATGTGAATACCGGCGACGTGCAGCGAATCCTGTTTAGGATTCGCTGCACATTCGCCACTGGTTGCCGCGTTCCGGCACCTCGCCGGCTCCGGTATTCAACGAGTCAGGGGCTCGCTGCCCCTGACCGGTGAATTTGAGCTCCTGCAGCGAACGCCGCAGGGAGCCTGAGGACGGTGGCAGGCAGGGAGATGGAAGTATTCCTGCCTGCCCCAGAACGTTTGTGGGGGGGAGGTGGGCTCCCCGGGTGCCAGGCAGCACAGGGGGTGCCAGCAGGGGACCGCGTATATTCACTACACCCGATCATGAATATGTAATGATCGGGTGAAGTGAATATATGAATATCTAATGAGTGGCTCGGCTCCGGCCCCCTGCTGGCTGCTCTGTGTAAAAAAAAAAAAAATATATATATATATTTTTTAAATAAATATATATTCATATGCTTACAGCACATGAATAAAAATAGCATGCCCCTCCTCAGAATAAAATTACAGATTTTTTTACACCAATTGTAAAAAACAAAACACTTTATTTTAAAAGTTCACCTTCCACTTCACCATAAAAAGATAGCGATTGCTACTCGGTGAATCATGGCGAAAAAAACCTTGAAATGTATTCGCCATCTGGTCATTGAATAGGGTGATTCACCGTTTTAGTCAGAAATTCGCCTTACAGCACAAAATCGCCATAAAAACATGGCGAATCAGGCACATAGAAGCCAATATACTCTTGCGGGGATAGGAGTATGTATGGTGAGGACTAGGTTGCATGAATCCTTGCTGACAGTATAGACTCCTCAATTTCCAAGGGGGAGATATATGAAACCTTGAAGTGAGATAAAGTATAGGGAGGGATAAAGTACCAGCCAAATAGTTTCTAACTGTTATTTTACAGGCTGTGTTTGATAAATGACATTTAGGAGCTGATTGGTTGGTACTGTAATTCTCTCCGAGGTTTAATACACCTAACCAGTAATGAGATATTAACAGGATTTCAACATATAACCTTCTGACTACTATTTTGTATTATATCTTGTTTTACTATTGTATTGTAGTTCTTTACTTATGTATTAATTCTTTATTTATTTCCTTGAGGCCTGTTGGATAAAGCAGTCTCAATAAATACAACTTACTTACTTTATAGAGCTGTTATTATTAAAACTAGTGTTTGTCAATTTATATTTTTAAATGATCAGGCATGCAACCTGTGGCGTTACTACAGTGCTGCAGACCCTGCGGTGGCTTGGGGGAGCCAATGCCGGTGGGGTCTGCGGGGAGCGCCGACAATAAATGAAGCACTGCTGCAGGGAAGGAGAACTGGTGCTGCTCTTCACTCTCCTGCTCGTCCTGCCTCCGATGTCAGTGTGTGCGGTGTGTGAGGTCTGCTGCGTTGGGACAGTGGTGTGCTGCTGACACCAGCGACCGCCCAGTCTCTTTAAGAAGACTAATGCGGTGCGGGGGGGGGGGGGGGGGGAGCAAGTTGTGTGGCTATACTACACTTACACTTCCCTATGTTAGTAACCCACATAGCGCTCCTCTGCGCTGCCCGCACCCATCCTGTCACTCAAAGGTAACCGCTTTATTAGTGCGCTGGCCAGCGCAAATCGGGAGCTGGCCCCAGCCTCATCACATGCTTACTAGCATCACAGCTGCAGAGAGGCCTTCTGCCCATACAGTGAATCCTCTCTTAGCGGTGGCTGATTGACGCTGGGGTGACCACATGGTCTCTTCTCTTCTCAATAAATGAACCTGCCGGCATGCACAGCACCATGAGTGTGAGGCAGTATTCACTGGCAGCCACCTCATCATCCTGCCAGATCCCTCCCAGCAGCAGACAGAGCTCTGGAATTGCTCAGGAGGCTGTGTAAGTGCACAAGACTGCTGCAGGCATGCCATGTATGGAACACCAACAGCAAACCCAGGTCAGTGGTCATATCACATTGTCTATCCTTGTTCCATTCCAGGGTCTCCTACCAATGCCACCATTACTGACCTCTTCATGCCAGCCCAGTGTCTTCCCCACTTCACTCCCCAAACATCTCACCGCACCAACCCAGTCTATTCACAATGCCCCCTCCCTCTCATTCAGCTCAGTATCCCCTTTCTCACGCCTAGTGTCCCCCCTTCCTCCCCTATCTTACTGCCTCTCCTTCCCTACCAGCCCTTTGTCACTGAAAGGAAATATCTATATCCCCCTCCTCGATGTGATCTCCTGTCTCGGTACCGGGAGAATAACTCTTAACAAACACTTGGACCAAACACCACAGCTTGCTAAAAGTCACTCTGGTTTATTAGAAGTTTAACAGTAAGTTAAAAGACATGATACATGGGTGTATACAAGTGCATATTACATTCTGATTGGTCTGTTAGATTGCAGGGCAAATTCAACAGGGGGGAAGGGAAGGAGGGCATACAAAATATCATACACAAAGAAATGAGTAACAAGGGGGGTTTTCGATTATAGAGGAGTTTAAGCATGAACACACTGCATAGCAATTCCAAAGGGGGGGGGGTTGAAAGAAGAAGCTCAGTGTGGAAGTGATAAGACACACAGACTTATTATCAGTAACCTTGAAATGTAGCTAAGGAAAGACAGTCTACCCATAATGAGAACAGTCTACGTGCAAATTCTTATATGCTACATGGGTTCTAAATTTTAACCCTTCAATCCCCTCTTAGAATCATGAATTTAGATGATATGATTCTTCTTACTGAATTCCTTATTTCTGTGCTTAGCAAGATATTGTTTGTAACCTTCAGGGGAATTTGCGTGTGCAGGGGCAATGGATTCATACATAAGAGTATTTTCAATACCTTTGGTAGCAAGTTTTCTACAACATGGTATAATGCAAAATACAACAATACAGATAATAGTAAGAATAATCAATATATAGATTGCTAATTGAACAAGGGCCTGCTTCCAGTTTTCAAACCATCCAAACCATTGGCTCCATGGATTATCGATGCCTGAGTTCTTCTTCAATTCTATTGATAAATCCTCCAGTTTTTTAATAGCTAGAGTAACTTTACCATTGGGGCCTGTGTTGTCAGGGATATATGTACAACATCCTTCAACTTTCCCTATATAAACACAAGCTCCTCCTTTCTCTGCTAATATCATATCTAGAGCCATACGATTTTGAAATGTCATTTGTGATGTGGCTTCTAATTGTTCTGCAATGCCTTTTAAAGCATCTCTTGTATCATTTACAAATCTCTGCTGGTTGTAGTAAATGTAATTAATCCAAGCAACATTCTTGTTTGCAGTGATTATGGGTATGATGGATTCAAAGCCAGCTGCAACTTGATCTCTGGCCTTAAATTCATCTGGGACCCCTCTTGGGACACCAATTGCATCAATATATACATGTGGATCAAAACTCCCTAAAGGTGTTTCCCTTTTCTTTCTATTAATTGTGTCTTCAGGCAAAGGTGCCTCTATTTCTGCAGGTAGTATGTGTAAGGGCATAATAATTTTGGCTAGAGCACACTGTCCCTGCCAAGGAGTATCTAGCTTAGTTCTTATCTTCATATCACCGCAAATATAGTAAATGTCACCAAGGGATTTAGTCTGGTTGACAAGTACAATGTGTCTATATTTACTACAGTATCCATCAGGAAAGGTTCTTAAATTCCTTCCTGTTGTGTCATTGGATACATAACATGTGTAGTTACCTGGGTAAATAGTGATGGTGTTTCCTGGGTTAGAATTCTTTGACAATATGGGATATTTCATTTTCCATAACTCACATTCACTATCATTTGTACGAGTACCATTATATAAACTGAAAAAACAATTCTCTTGGGATTCTGGGATGTTTAAAGGTACAGTGCCTAAATGAGGCCTGGATTTTGCACAAACATAACAATTACTTCTATTATGTGTATCAGCATTGTATTTCATCCATTCCATCCAAAAATTGATATCGGAATACCCTGTTTCCATGGCCATGGTATCTTCAAAGGTGGGGTTGTCTATGGCTAGCATGTCTTTGAAGGTGGATATATGTGATGTGAGGAGCTTACCTATTTTGTCCTTCTGCTTCTGTGCGCTTGGGACATAATTTTTATTATTATACATATCTTGTATACGGAAGGCTTGTTGATGATCCTTGCCTGGGTTTCTGGGGTACCATATTCCAAACACATACAGACCATTATCGTGGGGGCCAGGATTTTCTATATTTATTGTAAACTTGCAGGGCCTAAGGGTCTTAGGTTTCCAGTACCCGTGGGGTCGGTCTGCGTTAGAGGAGGTGCAGTCGGTAGTGGGCTTAGAGATAGTCATTCTGTCTATGAGGGCTTTACCATGTTTATCCTTCCTATCCAGGGCTTCAGCGGGGCGGTAACCCCATTTATCCCCCGAATTCCAGGCTGCCGCCTTCCAAGAACCACAGTTATTTCCCCAGTTGTGGCCTGTTACACAAATATAAATAGTTTCTGGCCTCCTACCGGATGCTTGGGCCCCCCGTAAGGCTCGGTCAACAAATTCTCTTAGTTTAGCTAGTTTTGGGAACTGGAAATAATCAAGTACAAATGTGGCAGTATGAGTGTTAGATGAGTTAAACCATAGGGTTAATAGTTCACCATTTTGGGTTATATCTACTTCAGCTTTAAGGGGAATGCAAAGAGCAAGAACGAGCAAAGTCATTGGGGTCAATATCAGGGGCTGGTCCAGAGTTGGAGTCATCATGGAATGGGTCCTCTTCTCCACGTTGGAGGTCATGGTTGTCTACCCTTGTTAGCACCTCTTCCTGTTGGAGGTCAGGGTTGTCTACCCCCGTTAGCACCTCGTCCTCGATCTGTTCTCTATCCGGGACGTTACTCGGGATTCTCTTTACCCTGGATGCGTGTATCCACACTGGACTCTCTTCTGTAAGGACAGCCGTCCTTGTTACCGCTACGATCTCTGTTTCTGGACCATAGGTGAAGTCTCCTGGGCTCTTATTTCTGGCGAGGACCTTCACAACGACCTTGTCTCCAACCTGGAAGGGTTGTGTTGGTTCCTGTGAATTAGAAGGATTTTTACAAACGACATCATGTTCAATTTCACTAAGTCTGGTGATGAGGGACCTAACATACTCTTCTCTAATCTGTTCTAGGTCTCCCTCCTGGACTATCATTGGTTTCTTAGCCCAGGGCGTGGGAAAAGGTCTTCCCATCAGAATTTCAAAGGGTGAGTAGCCTAATGTCTTTTGTGGGGTCATTCTGACCTCCGCAAGTACTATTGGGAGAACTTGTTTCCACTTATTAAATGTTCCTCCTGTGGCTTTTCTAAGTTTGTCTTTTAAAGTCCTATTCATTCTTTCCACAATTCCTGAACTTTGGGGATGATAAGGAATGTGAAATTTCCAATCTATTTGCAGTGCTTTTACTAAGGCTTGTGTGACTTTGGCAGTGAATGCAGCTCCTTTGTCACTGTCTATCTGCAGCGGGCATCCCCATCTAGGGATGATTTCTTGTGTCAGTATGCGTGCAACTGTTTTTGCATCTTCTGCTTTTGTGGGAAATGCCTCTGGCCATCTGGAAAACATATCTACTATGACCAGAGCATACTCCTGTTTTGTACCTTTGTTAGGTATGTGTGTAAAATCAATTTGCAAATGTGTCAAAGGGGTGGTAGGATACTCCAAGTGCTGATGCTTTGCTTTCATTGGGTTATTGGGATTGTTGCGTAGACAAATAATGCATCTGCTGACATACTGGTCTACCAATGTTTTAACATCTGTGATGTAAAAGTCTTTGTTTAAAAGCATAGCTGTGGTGGTTTTGCTATGGTGTCCTACCCCGTGATAGTGAGCAATGAACAATGGGGCGCTTGATTGTGGTATGCATGGTCTCCCCTCTTTGCAGATCAATCCTGTTTTAGGATTTTTCTGCAATATAGGGTATACCCAGTCAGCTAAATCCTCTGGGGTTGCTGAGCTTTGTAGTTCAGTGATTAGGAATTGGTCATCTATCATGGGGGGGGTTATGACAGGCATCTGGTATTGTGCAATGGGTTGCTGTGCTGCTTCTTTAGCTGCGGCATCAGCAAGGGCATTGCCTTTTGAAACATAATCTTTGTTGCCTGTATGTGCTCTGCAGTGCAGAATTGCAATGTCAGATGGTAATGTGATCGCATGTAGGAGGTTGGTGATAAGGCGTGCATGTGAAATGCCTTTCCCATCAGCTCCTATAAATCCTCTTCTGGCCCAAATTACTCTATGGTCGTGTACAACGCCATGTGCGTACTTTGAGTCTGTGTAAATTGTGACAGGTTTGTCTTTGTACATTTGGCAAGCTCTTGTAAGGGCTATGAGCTCTGCTGCTTGCGCTGATTGGTATGGTATGGGTTTAGCTTCCAGGATGTCATTTGGGAGGCGTACAACAGCGTAGCCCGCCTGGTATGTGGAGTCATTGGGTCTGCTGCATGAGCCGTCCACAAACACTCGGTCAGCGTCTGGAATGGGCACAGGTGACATGTCAAGTCGGGGTGAAGTTTCTGCTTCTATTGTCAATGTACAGTCATGTTCGTCAGGAATGTCATCCTCTGGGCCTTTTAATCCTAAAAGTGCATTGAGAATGGGTGCAGGTCCTGCATTGGTATTTGCATACTTAATATCAAGTGATGTGTTGTTGAGCAAGAGGACTTCGTAGCCACTCAGTCTCTGTGCTGACATATGCTGTGTGTGTAGCCCTTTAAGTAATGCTACAACATTATGTGTGGTATGGAGAACAGTGGGTGAGCCTAGCGTGAGTGTGGTTGCCATCTCAGTCACCATTGCACAGGCAGCGAGTGCCCTAAGACAGGCAGGCATACCTTGGACCGACACAGGCATTACTTTGGAAAAAAATGCAACAGGGCGCAGCTTACCTCCATGTTCTTGTGTCAGTACCCCAGCCATGGTTTTACAGTTGTCCCTTGCATATAAATTAAATTTTTGTACATAGTTTGGGAGGCCGAGGGCTGGACTTTTAATCAACATACACTTTAAACTTTCATATGCATTTAACATTTCTTGTGACCATTTTATCTCTCTAGGCATGTCATTGAGTGTGGCTTGTCTCAAGATATTGTCATAATAGGAACAGTCAGAGATCCACTGTCTGCAATAATTGATCATTCCCAGAAAAGATAGCATTTCTTTTTGGGTGTTTGGGCGGACCAGACCCAGTACAGACTGAATGCGTTGTGGACTGACTTTCCTCTCTCCCTTCTCTAAGACAAAACCTAGGTATTCTACATTCTGTTTGCACCATTGCATTTTTGTTTTGGACACTTTGTGCCCACATTCACAGAGCCATTTTAACAGTGATAAACCATCCTCTCGGCACTCCTCTTCACATAAACTACAGAGAAGCAGATCATCTGCATACTGTAGCAGGACGGAACCATAGGGGGGGTACCAGGGTTTTAATGTTAATTGGAGCATGATGCTGTACACAACAGGTGAGTCAATGAACCCCTGTGGCAGTCTACACCATGTTAGCTGGCGACCCTCAAAAGAGAATGCAAACAACAACTGTGTTTGGGTCTCAACAGGTATACTGAAAAACGCATTTTTAAGATCGATTACTGAGAAAAATGCTGCGTCTGCAGGGATGACTGTGAGAAGCGCTGTTACATCAGGGACAATGGGTGCAATTGGCACTATGAGCTGATTAATAGCTCTGAGGTCTTGGACAAACCTCACGGAGCCATCTGCTTTTGCAACCGGGTTTACTGGTGTGCAGTATGGCGAGACTACTGGTCTAATTACACCTTGTTCTAGAAATTCATGTATGAGTGGTCTAAGACCCTCAATCTTTTCTTTTGACAATGGGTATTGTTTGTGATACACTACTGGAGCATCTGGCTTGAGTGTAGCTTTATATGGTGTACAAGATATCAGTCCTGTGTCATGTGGACCTGTGGACCATATCTTGGGGTCAACTGTGTCCAGTTCTGGATTTGCATTGGTCAAGTCGGTCATGAGCAGATGGGGAGATGAAACATCAATCCCTTTTCCTGTGTCAGTCGGGCTGATTGTGATTTCTAGTACAGAGAGAAGGTCTCTGCCTAGTAAATTGATTGGGCAGTCAGGTATTACAGTAAATTCATGTCTTCCCATGTAGTGACCCTTCATAGTCTCTACAGGGATTGGTTCAGTCACAAAAGCTTTTGTGGGTATCCCATTGATTCCCATTGAAGGAGCAGTCTGTACCAGGGGACCATCATATAGGTTCCGTTGTAACACACTAGTAGTGGCCCCGCTATCAACCAAAAATGAGATGGGTATTCCATCAATCAGTAGTGGGATGAGCGGTGGTTCTTTCCAGTGATCAGTAACCTGGACATAGACTGGGGTACCCTCCTTCGGGCAGCATCAGCGTTGCTGTCCTTGCCAGTCAACCTGAAATCTCGGACTGTCTCTATTGTCCCTGTTATCCCTAAGTCGGGGTTGCGCTTGGTCATTGGGCTGTGGGCGCTTATTGGGAGGGAAGGGGCAGTCTCTGGCCCAGTGGTTATCCCTCCCGCAATTGAAGCAGCATGTTTGGCCCTTTGAGGGACCTGGGTTGTGCATTCGAGGTGGTCTATTATCTCTAGGGGGGCGGAATGATTGCCGCGGTCCCCTAGGTTTGGCTTGATTTGCAAAGCGTATGAATGGTGTGTGTGTGACAGTACTTTTCTTCACTTCAAAACAACCTGCTGCTTCCTTTTCATACAAATGTTTTTCAAAATCATTCATTTTGTCAGACGTCCATGTAGAGACGCTCTGTTTTACAGCAAGGATGTGGGTCGGCAACAGATTGTTAATGAAGGTAGAAATAAGCAAGCTGTCATCTCCTATATATTTGGCTACATCTGTCACTCAAAGTGGGTGTCTGTGTCTATAACGCTCTGTTCCTGGACTTTCCTCTTAATGTGTGATTGCCTTCATCTGTGCTGAACACCTTTCTGAGAAATTAACCTGTTTAAAACAGGTGATGGCAATCATACATTAAGGGGAAGTCTAGAAACAGAGCATTGTGTCCCTCCTGGAGAGGGTCATGTTGGGAGGTATGTGACAGAGAACCAGCCCAGTGAGCCCACAGACAGTGCCAGACACCCACTGACTTCCCATGTTGCCCAGCACTGCTACTCCACAGCCACCAGGTGAGCGCCCCCCTCCCGCGATTTGCGGCAAAACCTCCCCCCCGCGCCTCCCGCGATTCACGGCAAAAACACCCGCTCCCCCGCGACCCCCCCTACCGCGATTCGCAGCAAAAACACCCCCGCGACCCCCCCTCCCGCGATTCGCTGCAAAAAGACCCCCCCCACGACCCCTCCCGCAATTCGCGGCATAACCACCACCCCGCGACCCCCCCCTCCCGCGAATCGCGGCAAACCCTCTCCCGTGACCCCCCCCCAATTTGCGGAAAAAACACCCCCCGCAACCTCCCTCCCGCGATTCGCGGCAAAAAGAACCCCCCCCCGCGACCCCCCCTTGCACGATTGGCGGCACCCCCCCAGCGACCCCCCTCCCGCGATTCGCGGCACCCCCCCCCCCCCCAATTCGCAGCAGCCCCAGGATTAAATGGCACATGCAAAACACTGACATGGCTATGGTCGACAATGAAAAAGGTTGACATGAGTTTTTGAAGATTTATTTTTAATTTTTACAAATTTTTCATATTCATTGTCATGTGTCGACATGGACACCAATGAAGTGGCACACTTATGTCAACATTTACATGTGTTGACCTTTCTGTGTTGATTTTTTTTTGTGGCGATTCGCGTCACACCCCCCGCAACCCCCCCTTCCGCGATTCGCGGCACCCCCCGTGACCCCCCACCTCCCGCAATTCGCGGCAACCCCCCACCAGAACCCCTGTGAACCCCGCCCTCCCGCGATTCGCGGCACCCATCCCCGCGACCCCCCCTCCCGCAATTCGCGGCACCCCCCCCCCCCGTGATTCGCGGCAGCTCCAGAATTAAATTGCACATGGAAAACACTGACATGGCTATGGTCGACAATGAAAAAGTTGACATGAGTTTTTGAAGTTTTTTTGTCATTTTTTGAATATTTTCATATTCATTCTCATGTGTCGACATGGACACCAATGAAGTGCCACACTTATGTCAACATTTACATGTGTTGACCTTTCTGTGTTGATTTTTTCTTGTGGCGATTCACGTCACACCCCCCCCCCGCAACCCCCACTCCCGGGATTCACGGCACACACACACCCCCCCGCGATTCTCGGCACCCCACCCCGTGACCCCCCCTCCCGTGATTCACGGCACACCCCTCGCGACCCCCCCTACCATGATTCGCCGCAACCCCCGCCCCCGTAACCCCCCTCCCGCGATTTGCGGCAACCCACCCCGCGACCCCCCTCCCGCGATTCTCTGCAATCCCTCCCCTCCCGCGATTCGCAGCATCCACCCCCCCACAACCCCCCTCCTGCAATTCGCGGCACCCCCCGCGACCCCCCCTCCCGCGATTCGCGGACACCTAAGTTGCAATACAGGGCATCTTTCATACAATTCTAACCATATTTCTCATATACAAACGTTCACAAATTAAGGTGGCGCAGCCCCTTACGACGGTGTGAAGAGCGCCCGTAGGGTGCGATGAATCACCTAGTTATCTATAATTGGTAGACCGGCTTCCTCGGTCCAACATTTCTTAAATCTTTTCCAAAAATCAGTTACAAGTTCTGATGGTTTGTGTTTGCAATTTAATGCTACAGGGAGTGATGAACGTGATTTGAATACATCTAACATGTGTTTTTCTATTTGTTCCCACATGTCTTCAATGCCTTTTTGTGTGTTCAAGGGATACTTGGCAGAAGTTTGGTCAGTTGCTACTATTGGTTCACTAATGGTTTTGACTTCTGCCCAGTTCCATCCATTGTAATGGTCAATTACACCATCAATAATAAGTCTCATATCTTCTTGTGTGTAACTACGTCCTTTACAAGCTTTCTTTAAGTAAGTGATGCAACCCCTAGGTGTCACTGTTGGCTTGGGACAATTTTTAACTATCCTATTTAAATCTTCAATTTCAATGGGTCTTTTAAGTAACTGATCTCCCACTGTCATGAATGGGTATTCCCCTGTGGCATCTCCTTCGTTGATCCCTTTAAGTTTTGTTCCCTGTCTTGTGGTTGATGGGCTGGTGAGACTATAGTCTACTATACTTGAATCGGCACCCGTTCTATTTTTACGAGTGGTAGTATCAGGGATGGGTTTCTGATGTTTCTCATTTTCATCTCCACTTTGTGATGATGCATTATCATCATCTTCGGTGGATTCTACAAGGTTGATCCCATCGACGGGGGGAGGAACAGATCCTTCACCTCCTCTGCCATCGCCGCTATTGGAAGGCGCTGGTGGGACCTGGGCAGGTTGTCGACACGCAGCGGCTATGGCCATAATCTCGTCATCCGTCAGTGACGGGTAAAGACGGGCATAAGGCGGCGGTGCTGTGGGTGGACAAGTTGCCTCAGTTAATTTATTTAATCTTCCCTGCTCCTTTTTATGTAAATTTGCACATGTGACTGTTACCTTTTTTCCTTTTAAAGTGAATTTATCTTTCCAATATGGAGCAATCGTGAGCCATTGCTCTCCTCCTGCCCTCATATAGATCATATTCCATTGTGGATCAGGATCATACCATGGCCAGGCAGCCTTGTCTCCCAGACAAAGTCCTTTAACCATGTCCATATAAAATGGGTAATTTGATCCATCCCGGGGAAATGGATTTGGGCTTTTAACAGCCTCTGTCCATCCTGCTAAATTGTCTATCCATGGGTTAATGAGATAGTAGTTTGTGGGAGAGACACGGGCAACATAATCTTTACATGTCTCTCCTGGCAAGGGCGGGGGGTATTCTATTTCTTTACTCTGATGTGACCCCATAATATAACAATCTGTCAGTCAATATAGTCACAATAATATCTGTCACAAATCAAGTCGCAATTGTACTTAAAATGACTTTAAACAAAATGACATTCAGTAGCCAAATCAATTTGCAAATCTACTTAAAATCGCTCTACACAGTAATGACACTCAGCGGCCGCACACTTACCAACCGTCCACTGAGTATCCTTAATACAAAAATATGCAGTACAATTGTATATAAGACAGACAGAACACTTCAGCGTACGTTCACTTACCACCCATCTGCTGAGTGTTTAAACAAATACACAATTTGCAACATTAACAGACAAACATGTACATACATATATTTAGGCGATCAAATCGAGGGGGTTTGTGGATCCCTGATCCAACACGGTATCCCAGATACCAACTATGGCGCCTTTAAATTTTCCTCAATCAACTAGTAATCTCAAGTCCCGGACTTGAATTACCTTTATTACGTGTTCCCTGAACACAGGCTCGTCTCACGTGTTCCCTGAACACGGCTTTGTATCACGTGTTCCCTGAACACGGTTTTGTCTCAGTTCAGTTTCAGCGTTTGGCTGCAATTCCACGGCAGAAAAGACAGACAACAAAATTCTCTATCTTACCGCGTAGGAGACAGTCAAGCTGATCCCAGACTCGGAGCCCCCAGACTGAAAGGAAATATCTATATCCCCCTCCTCGATGTGATCTCCTGTCTCGGTACCGGGAGAATAACTCTTAACAAACACTTGGACCAAACACCACAGCTTGCTAAAAGTCACTCTGGTTTATTAGAAGTTTAACAGTAAGTTAAAAGACATGATACATGGGTGTATACAAGTGCATATTACATTCTGATTGGTCTGTTAGATTGCAGGGCAAATTCAACAGGGGGGAAGGGAAGGAGGGCATACAAAATATCATACACAAAGAAATGAGTAACAAGGGGGGTTTTCGATTATAGAGGAGTTTAAGCATGAACACACTGCATAGCAATTCCAAAGGGGGGGGGGGTTGAAAGAAGAAGCTCAGTGTGGAAGTGATAAGACACACAGACTTATTATCAGTAACCTTGAAATGTAGCTAAGGAAAGACAGTCTACCCATAATGAGAACAGTCTACGTGCAAATTCTTATATGCTACATGGGTTCTAAATTTTAACCCTTCAGTCACCCACCACCTCACTGACCATTTATCTCAGTGTCTCCTTTCCTGGCTACCCTCTGCCTCTCCCCTCCACTGACTGTATCTCACTATCACTCTGCCTGTTGTCATCTTCTTCTTCCCATCACCCTATCTCACTGTCTTCATGGGTGCTATAGATTGAAAATCATCTGACCATAGGTAAGGGGGATTTTGGTGTGTGGCGTAATGTGTAATTGTCATTATGGTGTGTGTCGTATAGTGTAAGGGGCATTACAGTGTGTGTCATATTGACCATTATTCAGGTCTGATCGCAGTACAAATTTGTTCTCAAAATAGGCAAAACCATGTGCACTGCAGGCAGGGCCGGCTCTAGCTGCCTAGGGCGCCGGGATCTGGGGGGCGCCACCAAGTCTGCGAATCGAAAAATCAAGGATGTCTATGAGGATCCTTGTTGTACTTAATGCAGGTGGCGGCTGTGGAACTTCTAAGAACTCACCCCTATACTTTCCCTTGAGTCATACTTCCTACATTGCTGCCCCCTCTTCCTTGTACTCTATTGTGGGTGGCGAAGGGGAGGGTGCAGAGGAAAAGCAGGGGACTTGGCCACCTTCCGGGGGGGGGGGGGGGGGGGGTGTCATGGGGATTGGATGACCACATGATCTAAAAAGAAATGGGGGAGGGGGGAGTAGGTTGAAGTTTTGCCTAGGGTGCTGAGAAGCCTTGCACCGGCCCTGACTGCAGGTGGGGCAGATGTAACATGTGCAGAGAGAGTTACATTTGGGTGTGGTGTGTTGAAACTGAAATCTAAATTGCAGTGTAAAAATAATGCAGCCAGTATTTACCCGCAACAAAAACAATATAACTCACACAAGTCTAACTCTCTCTGCACATGTTACATCTGCCCCACCTGCAGTGCACATGGTTTTGCCAATTTTGAGAACAAATTTGTACTGTGATCAGATCTGTATAAGGGCCATAGTGTAAGGGGCATTACGGTGTGTGACGTAATGTGTAGGGGGCATTATGGAGGAGGGGGGAACCAGAAACAATTTTGGCTGGTGGGACCAAATTTTATAGTTACGCCACAGCATGTGACATTGCAGAGGAGGAGCAAAGGACTGCAAACACTCAGGTCGCAAATGATGAAAGCCATTTAGAAGAAATAAGGATCGGTCCCCAGCCTATTCGTGCTGGGGACCAATGGTGTGGCTCGCTCTGCGCATGCATATAGGTGAATATACGCATGTGCAGGGCCGCAGTATGCATGCCTTCAGCGACTATCACAGTTGCCAAGGCATTCGTACAGAGGAGGGGGCAGCCAGTGGGCGTATAGGAGGCTGGCACATGGGGGCATGCCCACAAAAACAGTTGGTGCACCCACAAAGAAGCTGGATATCCCCATGCCAGTGCAGGCGTGTCTTGGCCATCTCTGGGAGAGATAAAAGTCAGATCAGACTGACTTTTATCTGCGAGCGGGCAAAAATGGTCGATGGTTGGCGACCAATATGACAAAAAATTGGAAATTCTCACCTTATTTACCTTAATACTGGGTTTACTGGGTTTATTTGAGCCAATTGAATTTTACTTGAAGCTATTACGATTATCATTTTACCCTATATGATATGTTTCCAAGAAATAAAATGAGTCTTGTTACACTTCATGTCTGTGTGAACTGTTTATCAAAGGCTGTTCTTCACCATTCTGAATGACTTCCTGTACTGACCCGCTGGCGATGTTTGCATAAGCCTGCACTAATTATGACATTATTTGCTTTAATAAAGAGACATCCGAGTGTTAAACAAGACTGCAAATTATGTACCCATAATAAAATCTACTTCAAATGTCTGCAACTGTAAAGCATAATACAACAATTCCAGCAGTTTGCTGCAATATTCATTCAGATCAAAAATATCAAGCGCACAAATTGTTTGATGACTAAATCAAATTTGTTTTAGCTACTTTATGTAATAGTGGCATTTTGAGAGATTGGCATGTCCATGTTCAGACTTATCTGTAAGTCTCTATTTCTACCATCAATTGTTTTTGATTTGTGGTTCCCTTTGTTTGTGGGTTTCCGAGCAACTAGCTGAGCATCAGCATAGCAGGAATCACTGGAGCATGCAGCAAATTTTAAGCAAACAATATCATCTGGCTCCTTCTGTTTATGAGGAATGTTTACCTTTATTGTATCACTTTTTATACTATGCAGACATATGTCACAGTTTAACTTGTAACTGTCTAGCCTTAAGCTCGCCATAATGTACATTACAACGATTCTAGGCCCGAACGCACGATTTAGATGGATTTTGCGATTGATTGTATGCACACCGAGTGCACATCGTAAGGTATTTTTGTATGATGATGATGTGATGCAGAGGTCACGCGGGTTGTGAGGTCGCTTCTATAACATTATGTGCTGCACATATGACCAGTCAGGATGGGTTGTGGTTGTAAGCATATTTTATGTGTTTTTAGCACATACGATCAATCGTTCAATCAATCATACTATCTGCATATGATTTACATTGTATGTGTCACAACACACCGCGGCGCCAGGCCCGGCTCCGCCTACTCACCTCGCCGTGTCCTCCGGTCCTGGCGCCGCGATGGTGCAGGGCTGCGAGCGGCAGGCAGGGATGTGGGTTCTGCGGCATCGGGGCCGCCGGCGGGTCCAGCAGCGGCAGGGACGCTGGCTCCCGGCGGTGGGCGCCGCCATCTTGGGTCAGTCACATGACCAGTCTGACCGGGGGCGGTACTTGTAACCTCTGCCTCTGGGAGGGCCGGACCTTCAGTGCTGGGCTGGGTATAAATCCCAGGAGGCACCTTGCTTCAGTGCTGGAACAACTCCAAGCTGACAGCAGCCTCCAGTGTCCTCTCATGGTACTGCGCTCCCTGTTCTCCTCTGGATCCAGCTTTCTCATCCCAAGTGTCTGCTCCAGTCCTGTCCTGTGTCTCCAGTCCCTGTCCATCTCTGCTCCGTACCTCTCCGGTCAAGTCGTCACTTCCAGTTTAGCCAAGTCGGCATCTTTAAGTTTCAGTTGTCATTTCGGACCAAGTCGTCAGTTTTCAGTTAGCCAAGTCGGCCATTTACGTTATAGTTATTTCTTCGAGTCAAGTGGATCCTTTCAGTTTCAGTAATAACACCGGTCAGGTTATCATTTCCCTCCGTCAGCACTTCTGGTTTTTGTCCTCCATATCCTGATTATCCGTTACACTCATTCCGGTCTCCCTGAACCTCCTGCCTCATCCTGGTACACCTAAGTTGCAGCGGCACATTCCAAAGTCCGCTCCATCCGGGCTCCCGTGGGTGCTCCGAGTGAGGGGCCGCGACCTGCTGTCCAGACGCAGCGAAAACCAAATCCCCTTGCGGGGGTCCCTGGAGAAGACCGCTGGGCAGTTAGACTCCGCGCCCTCACTTCGGAGTCTCCGCTAAAACCCACCGCCCTAGATATATGCAGAGACCCTATATTCAGCCTGCCAAGTTCCTGGGGCCTCCAGCCCAGTCTCCCCCAGAGCAAAACCCTGAGGTGGGTCCTCAAATCCCGCCAGTCGTGACAGTTTGTTCCAGCCACATGGATTCCGCCTCAGGACCCGGGATCGGGGCCGAACTACTCCAACAAATTGCGGCCCGTCTGGAAAGCCTGGAGAATTCGCAGAGGCAGCTTGCCCAGGGCTTGCAAGATATAGCCCACCGCCAGGATCTCCTGCAAACCTCTCTCCCAAAGGTGCCTTCACCCTCCCGGTCTCCTTCTGAACCAGTCCGTTCTTCGCCCAGCCTCACCGTTACTCCTGGTCAACTCCATTTGTCGCCTCCCAGCAAGTTCGACGGCACCTCCAAACAATGTCGCGGATTCCTGAACCAATGCGACGTTCACTTCACATTGCAGCCCGGTCTGTTTTCTGCCGATAAAACCCGAGTGGCCTACATCGTTTCGTTACTTTCCGGAGCAGCATTGGATTGGGTCTCTCCATTGTGGGAGAGGGACGACCCACTTCTCTCCAATTATCGTGAGTTTATTATTCAGTTCCGTCGAATCTTCGACGAGCCAGGCCGTTCCACCTCTTCAGCGATGGAGATTCTGCGTGTTCGACAGGGGAACCGTACTGTGGCCCAGTATGTGGTACACTTCCAGACTCTGGCTTCGGAAGTAAGTTGGAATAACGAGGCGTTATTCTCTGCTTTCTGGAGCGGTTTGTCCGACCGGATCAAGGACGATTTAGCCACTCGGGAACTCCCAGAGACCTTGGATGAATTGATCTCCCTCTGTAACAAAGTGGATCTGCGGTATCGGGAGAGACAGGCGGAGAAGTCCAGGGGGGAACGTGCCCGTACTCTTCCGATCTCTCGTCCTCCTCCTGTATCCCCTCTACCTCCCGAGGAGCCTATGCAGGTGAATCGGGCCCATCTATCGATAGAGGAGAGACAGCGTCGCCGACGAGAGAATCTCTGCCTATATTGTGGCGAGCCAGGCCACCTGATTGCTCAATGTACCAAGCGTCCGGGAAACCCTCGGTCCTAATGGGTTCCGGAGAGGCCCGATTAGGACAGGTCAAAACCTCTCCGACTTGTCTCGAATCCCTGATTCCCGTACAAATCTCTCTTCCAGGGAGTATAACCACGACAGCCTTACTGGATTCCGGGGCAGCAGCAAATTTCATTTCTTTAGAATTCGTCCAGCACCACCAGATCCCGTCACAAGAATTGGAGACCCCTATACGGCTGACGGCTGTGGATGGTAGTCCCATTCCCCATGGTCTGATCACCAGGTTAACTATCCCCTTAGATCTTGGAGTAGGTGCCCTTCATCGGGAGCAGATCGAGTTCTTGATCATTCCTCGGGCCTCTTTCCCGCTGGTGTTAGGTCTTCCCTGGTTGAGGAGACATAGCCCCCATATCGACTGGGAATCTATGCGAATACTCTCATGGGGTCCTCACTGTTCCGAATCCTGCCTAACCCGAGTAGTTCCTATGCGCAGTTCCGAGACTAAATCGCTGATGGTCATTCCTGCTCCATACCAAGCATTCTCTGATGTCTTCAATAAAAAGGCCGCTGATACCTTACCCCCTCATCGAAGCTGGGATTGCCCCATTGACTTGGTACCAGGGTCCACTCCTCCTCGGGGTCGCATTTATCCATTGTCCTTATCCGAGACCAAGGCAATGTCCGATTATATCACGGAAAACTTACAGAAGGGGTTTATCCGGCCTTCCAGCTCTCCAGCAGGGGCAGGTTTCTTTTTCGTAAAGAAAAAGGACGGGTCTCTCCGTCCCTGCATCGATTACCGAGGCCTCAATGAAGTTACTATAAAGAACAGATACCCCTTGCCACTCATTCCTGAACTATTTGATCGAATTAAAGGGGCCACCATCTTTTCCAAGTTAGACCTCCGTGGTGCTTACAACTTAATCCGAATCCGGGACGGGGACGAGTGGAAAACCGCTTTTAACACCAGGGACGGCCACTACGAGTATTTAGTGATGCCTTTTGGCCTTTGTAATGCCCCAGCTGTTTTCCAAGACTTCGTGAATGAGATTTTTCGTGATTTGTTGTACAGTTTTGTAGTTGTCTACCTGGATGACATTTTGATTTTTTCTCGTGATCTGAATTCCCATCGTGACCAAGTCAGAGAAGTATTACGCCGACTCCGGCAGAACCACCTGTACTGTAAACTGGAAAAATGCCTCTTTGAAAAACCAGCTGTTCCCTTCCTAGGATATATAGTCTCGGGCCAAGGTCTACAGATGGATCCAGAGAAGGTGGCCGCCATCTTAGACTGGTCTCAACCCACGACGCTTCGAGCCATCCAACGATTCCTGGGTTTTGCAAACTATTATCGCAAATTCATCCAGGGGTTCTCTTCAATTGTGGCCCCAATCACGGCCTTAACTAGAAAGGGAGCTAATCCTGCCCGCTGGTCCCCAAGTGCCAGTGAAGCCTTCCTTAAACTAAAGCAAGCCTTCATCTCCGCACCCGTGCTCCGACAGCCGGACATTAAGCGCCCCTTTATTGTCGAGGTAGATGCTTCCTCTGAGGCCGTAGGGGCAGTTCTCTCCCAATATGGGGAAGATGGGAAACTTCATCCCTGCAGTTTCTTCTCTCGGAAATTTTCTCAAGCAGAGCGTAACTACCCCATCGGGGAGCAGGAACTTCTCGCCATAAAACTAGCCTTAGAGGAATGGAGATATTTGCTAGAGGGGGCACAACATCCATTCACAGTCTATACAGACCACAAGAACCTGCTTTACCTGCAGTCTGCTCAATGCCTCAATCCTCGTCTGGCTCGCTGGGCCCTCTTCTTTACCCGCTTCCAATTCAAATTATCCTTCCGCCCGGGATCCAAGAATACTAAGGCGGACGCCCTATCCCGGTCCTTCTCTCCATCCGAGGAAGAAGTTCCGTCTCCACCCGTACTAGATTCCATGGTTTTTGCAGCTACACAACTTCCAATTCCTCCGACCGGCAAGACTTTCGTACCCTCCGAGTTAAGACAGAAACTGCTGCATTGGGCCCACCAGTCTAAGTTCGTGGGTCATACAGGGTCACAGAAGACTTTAGAATTCCTGCAACGTTCCTACTGGTGGCCCACCATACGGAAAGATGTTCTGTCCTATGTTCTGTCCTGTCCAACATGCGCCCGGCATAAGACCCCCCGACAAGCTCCTGCAGGGAAATTACGTCCCCTATCCATTCCGATTCGTCCTTGGTCACATCTCGCGATGGATTTCATCACAGATCTTCCCTCCTCTGGCGGATACAACACCATTTGGGTAGTAATTGACCGCTTTTCCAAAATGGCCCATTTCGTGCCCCTCAAGGGTCTTCCCAGCGCGCCTACCCTGGCTCATCTGTTCATTTCTCATATCTTCCGGCTCCACGGTCTCCCTGTGGAGATCATTTCGGACCGCGGGGTACAATTCGTGGCTAGATTCTGGAGAGCCTTAAGTTCAGCTTTCCGTATTCAGCTCAAGTTTTCAACAGCCTACCACCCTCAAACCAATGGACAGACGGAGAGGGTCAATCAGGACCTAGAGACCTTTCTTCGGCTGTACTTATCCTCGTCACAAGATAATTGGGCGGAACTTCTGCCCTGGGCAGAATTTGCCCACAATAACGCCTATCATAGCTCCAGTCAGTCTACCCCTTTTTCAATAGTTTTCGGGAGACATCCCCGAGTACCAGACTTCTCTCCGTTACCGACCAGTGAAGTACCAGCAGTCAACACCTCCCTGCGCTTCTTCTCTACCATCTGGAGGAACGTCCACTCTGCCCTTCGTAGAGCCTCTATTAGGTATAAAAAGTTCGCTGACCGTCGGCGCATGGCCGCTCCAGCATACCATGTTGGGGATCGGGTTTGGCTTTCCACCAGAAATCTACGCCTCAAAGTCCCCACTATGAAAATGGCCCCTCGATTCATAGGTCCATACCCTATTATACGAGTAATCAACCCGGTGGCAGTCCGGCTAAAGCTCCCTTCCTCCCTTAAGGTCTCTGACACGTTTCACGTCTCCTTGCTCAAACCTTTGATCTTGAATCGTTTCCGAAGGAATCCTCCTAGGCCCACACCCCTGAGGACCGAGAAGGGGGTGGAATTTGAGATTAAAAGGATTCTGGATGCTCGCCAGGTTAGGAGCAAGCTCCAATTCTTGGTTGATTGGAAGGGCTATGGCCCAGAGGAGAGATCCTGGGTACCGGCAGAAGATGTCCATGCACCAACACTGGTAAGGAGTTTCTTCCTCCGAAACCCGGCGAAGTGTCCTGTGGCCACTCCTAAAAGGGGGGGTACTGTCACAACACACCGCGGCGCCAGGCCCGGCTCCGCCTACTCACCTCGCCGTGTCCTCCGGTCCTGGCGCCGCGATGGTGCAGGGCTGCGAGCGGCAGGCAGGGATGTGGGTTCTGCGGCATCGGGGCCGCCGGCGGGTCCAGCAGCGGCAGGGACGCTGGCTCCCGGCGGTGGGCGCCGCCATCTTGGGTCAGTCACATGACCAGTCTGACCGGGGGCGGTACTTGTAACCTCTGCCTCTGGGAGGGCCGGACCTTCAGTGCTGGGCTGGGTATAAATCCCAGGAGGCACCTTGCTTCAGTGCTGGAACAACTCCAAGCTGACAGCAGCCTCCAGTGTCCTCTCATGGTACTGCGCTCCCTGTTCTCCTCTGGATCCAGCTTTCTCATCCCAAGTGTCTGCTCCAGTCCTGTCCTGTGTCTCCAGTCCCTGTCCATCTCTGCTCCGTACCTCTCCGGTCAAGTCGTCACTTCCAGTTTAGCCAAGTCGGCATCTTTAAGTTTCAGTTGTCATTTCGGACCAAGTCGGCAGTTTTCAGTTAGCCAAGTCGGCCATTTACGTTATAGTTATTTCTTCGAGTCAAGTGGATCCTTTCAGTTTCAGTAATAACACCGGTCAGGTTATCATTTCCCTCCGTCAGCACTTCTGGTTTTTGTCCTCCATATCCTGATTATCCGTTACACTCATTCCGGTCTCCCTGAACCTCCTGCCTCATCCTGGTACACCTAAGTTGCAGCGGCACATTCCAAAGTCCGCTCCATCCGGGCTCCCGTGGGTGCTCCGAGTGAGGGGCCGCGACCTGCTGTCCAGACGCAGCGAAAACCAAATCCCCTTGCGGGGGTCCCTGGAGAAGACCGCTGGGCAGTTAGACTCCGCGCCCTCACTTCGGAGTCTCCGCTAAAACCCACCGCCCTAGATATATGCAGAGACCCTATATTCAGCCTGCCAAGTTCCTGGGGCCTCCAGCCCAGTCTCCCCCAGAGCAAAACCCTGAGGTGGGTCCTCAAATCCCGCCAGTCGTGACAGTATGCAGGTTGTTCTAAAGTATGGCCAGTTATAGTTTGACACATTATTAAATGTCTATATAATATAGGCAGGGCACTATGGCGGGGTGGTCACTATGGTGGAGTGGACACTCTGGAACGTGGTAAGCTTACCGAGTCAACCAGAATTAGGCCCTATATGCTAGTACTGTAATGGAACATTTGATCAATTGTTTTAGAATCACAGGTACAGATATGTATCAAATAAAAAAGTAGAGGAACAATAATAATATATGACCATAGACGTACGCAGCCCACTTTCTTAGGGGGTGCACCATTGGAGGCGTGTGTCCATCACCTCCTACTGGGTGTGTCTATCACCACCTACTGGGCATGCCTATCACTGGGCATTAATGCAAACTAAATAGGTGACTTTTTTCTTTATATGGGATTCAGAATGAATCATTCCCCCCACACATACTGTACACTAGAAATTGGGACAGTGCACACCCAAGGCATGCTGCAAAAATGTACACTTTAATGCCCCTTATACATAATGCCACACACTGCAATGCCCATTACGCATAATGCCATCCCCTGTAATGCACATTACACATAATACTACACACTATAATGCCTATTACATAGCATGCCACATAAGTGAAGCTTACCTACATGATTATTGTTTATTTATATAGTGCCACAAGGGTTCCACAGCACGCAACAATATATAGATGAGCAAAGTAAAAACAAGAAAATAAGTACATGCTAAATAAAAGACAGTTGAAGCAAACACTGAAGCAATGCTCATTTCCAGGTGAGAAGTTATATGCTCATTGCTAGGGGGAGTTACAGTACATGCTGATTGCCAGGAGGTCTACATTCTTGTTGCCAGGGGGGAGTTAAATGTTCTTTGCCAGGGAGGAGTTATATACTTGTTGGGTAAGGAATTGCATGCTTGTTGCCCTAGGGGACTTGCATGTTCATTCCAAAGGGACTTGCATGCTCATTGCCCAGGGGACGTACATGCTCGTTGCCAAGGGGGCTTATATGCTCGTTGCCAAGGGGGCTTACATGCTCGTTGGCAAGGGGACTTACATGCTCGTTGCCAGGGTGGTAAGGGGATACATTCTGTTGCCCAGGGAGTTCTTAGCTGTGGAAGTTGAAATTGCACCTCTATGGTATTAATGTATCGCAAACGTCCTCTACGTCATTTAATTACGCTATTTGCATAGATCTAGTTTAAATCAAAAGAAGTTTAAAATTGATTGATGACGGATGTGATGCATTAATATCTAATCATTGTGGTACTCCCGATATATGCACATTATGTATTCCCCAAAGTATTGGAATATGATCGTCCATACTTTACTGTTTAGTATTGTATAAACAACCGTCACAGATGCAAGTTCATTAAATCAATAGCAATGCGAATAAATACACAACCCCAGAGAGATACAGGCTACAGGCCTATAAAGGAACTGGTTCAGCACAGGAGGTTATGAACAGATAGTGAGTGGACCTCCTGGTTGAACCCAATGCATTGGTTTTCAGGATTAGAAGAATGGGCCCAGCGAATCATAGCCAATATAGGGAAACTGTTGCTCTGTATTGGTTGCGTCATCATACTATTCGGCTTGTTATTTCATTGTATGAGGTGGGTAACCCGGGGCAGACACTAACATACTGAAATAATGAGTTTAAGGACAAGCGGTCTCACGGAAGACCAAGGACTAGAATATAACCCAGAAATTTAAACCATTATTCAATAGGGGATACCATACCCAGAAATACCTGTCTGTAATATTCCCCACTTATTTTGCTGTTGTTTATTGTAGTATTGTGATAAAAAGCAATTGCTTACCTTCCTTAATACACCACATGGTAAATGTGTCTCCCCATTTATCTATAGTCTAGGGCTAGCCAATGTGCATGATGATGTATTTCCCCAAATGTGTACCCATTCCCATATGCTCTTTTTGATAATAATTTTTCTGTTTTTATTGTTCTTCCTTCTTTTTGTATTTCAGAATGTTTAGATACAGTAGTTGACAGTTGTGTATACTGGTAAAAGGGTGGACTGTGAAAGTTGAAATTGCACCTCTAAGGTATTAATGTATTGCAAAAGCCCTCTACGCCATTTACCTACGCTATTTGCGTAGATCTAGTTTAAATCAAAAGAAGTTTAAATCGATTGAGAATGGACGTGATGCATTAATATTTAATCATTGTGGTACTCCCGACATATGCACATTATGTATTCCCCAAAGTATTGGAATATGATAGTTCATACTTTATTATTTACTTTTGTATAACCCACCATCACAGATGCAAGTTCATTAAATCAATAGCAATGTGAATAAATACACAACCCCAGAGAGATATACCTACACGTATAAGGACAAAGAACTGTAAAGATAACTGGTTTAAACTAGCTATATCTCGTGGCTAAGAAGGACTCCAGATGGATATCTGAAACCTAAGAAAGGAGGAACCAATGAAAAGACGCCTGATCTCCTTGTCGCAGCCAATGATCATCAAGACTGACCCTTGCCTATAAAAGGGAGCTACAATAGGCCCGGACACACATGTGATCTTACAGACCACATTCCCGGGATCCTGGGAGAGAGTGCATGCGATCGCATCTCTGCATCTGTGACAGTAATTGATATTCTTATATGTGTGTTTGTTGGACTGTGTTAGCTGTACCTGCGTTCTATAGTCATTGCATTCGTTGTATTGTATTTATATATTGTCACTTGGTGTATATTGTTATTTTACCCCTTACTTATATATATTAACTTAAAGGAACGGTTTTGGATCCATTTGTCTACTTTAAAGGAATTGGTCTGGTCTCCTTATTTCTTATTTAATGAGAGAATCTGTGTTTACTAGCTTAGAATATCCTAAGAAAGGGTAAACCTGATAAACCACAGAGACAATGGTGTGTGTTTGAACCTATTCACATGTAAATATTTTTTACACTCTCACAATGTCTGTGAAAAGAGATGCCTTTGGAAACAGCTCCACTGCTGTACATGTAGTGATTGCAATGTAGTTGCTAGGGGTAACATGAAAGGTTAACAAGTGAGTAATGGTAAGGAAACAGCATAACTATTTTATTGTTCACTGGTCTTATTAAAAAATTAGACATTAATATAGCACACTGCTTTAATCTGAATGCCACTTCCGGGCTCCAACCAATGTTGGGCAGCACACACATTCTGTTGGATGTCTAGAATGTGCGTGACAGTGGCCCGCTGTGGGTTGCAGGTTGGTTGCGGTGTCAGCAAGGGGGTGTGGGTGTTGTGAGCATTAGGAGGTGCCTGGGCATACCACCCCCTGCAAACACCTATGTATGTGACACAAGATAACACAGGTTGTAGAGATGGAAACTTTACACACATCTCCCATCACCCTCCAAATCACTAACCTTTCCCTTATGTTTGGAACAAATGAACATTCATTCATGACCTATTCATATCGAAAACTTTAACCTGCTGGTTATAACAAAAATATGGCTCAGACAGTATCTGGCCCCTGGGTTGAAAATGTCCAGGTCGACAGTCACTAGGTTGATCTCTAATGGGAAACAGTGACTAGGTTCACACCTGAAAATGGTCAACATACCATAGACTGGCATTGACAGAAGGTCGTTACAAGCTTAAAGTTGACATGGAAATGGTCAATACTCAAAAGGTCGACACAAGTTTTACACTTTTTCTTGGGGTGGAGACTGACTTGGTTCACACTTTGCTATCCATGTGGGCATAGAGTGAGAATATAAGAGTGTGCCAAGCATACCCAAAGCATGGCACGGCATGAAAGATTTTTCTGCCTGGCTCCCTCACTTCCTATCCCCTAACATATCCACCATCATCTTGGATGATTTTAATATTGCGATTGATTGTCTAAAAACTACTGGTTTGGTCTTATATTCATCAGACTATGCTCAGTTTCTGAATTCACCCACACTGCTTACCCTCTTTCGGATCACAACTTTATCACCTGCATGCTGTCCTCCATTGTTTCAAATTAATTTTCACTGAAGTCCTCCAATCCTCCCTAAACCTACAGACATAATTTCCATAGATTTTTTGCTTTGCACAAAAAGGGCTTCATTGGCAAGGATATTGTTGCTAATGAGATTGCACCTCAATCAACCATTTATCAGATCATCAAGAAGAGAGGGTCAATAGTTGTGAAGAAGTCTTTGGGACAACCAAGAAGTCCAGGAAGCACCAGAACCATATCCTAAAGTTGATTTAGCTGCATGTTCAGGGCATCACCAGTGCAGAGATTGCTGAGAAATGGGAGCAGCCAGCTGTGAGTGCATCTGCACGCACAGTGAGTTGAAGACTTTTAGAGGATGGTAATTTTTTTTTTTTTTTCAATAGAGTAATTTTATTATTTTAAAGAAAGGCATTTACATTTCAAAAAGGAATAATAAACAAAAACATCAAGAATAGTTATCTTATGGATAATTCAATGTTATCATAACAATGAACAATGTTACTGTAAAAAAAAATATATATATATATAAATACACCCAACACAAAAAAAAAAATATATATATAATAATAATAATAATGTATTAAATACATAAATAAATATAATATATACTGTCCCATCCAACCCTGTTCCTTAAAATGAGAAATATCATCAAGAAAGAATATTTTCCTAGTGAAGTCATATAGTTTTGTAACGACTATTTGGCATCAGTGGCTGCAAAAGAGGATGGTAATTTAATAGAGCAGCTTTCAGTATGTTTTTACTTTTGGAGGATGACCTGGAATCTAGAAGGGCAGAAATAAAGATGGTACATGGACTGCTAAGGACTAGAGTAAAGTCATTTTCTCTGATGAATCCCCTTTCAGATTGTTTGGTGCATCTGGAAGAATGCTTTTCCGTAGAAAAAAAAGGTGAGTGCTACCATCTGTACTGTATCATGCCAACAATAAAGCATCCTGAGATCAATTATATGGGGATTTGCATCTCAGCCAAGGAGTGGGCTCACTCATAATTTTTCATAAGAACATGGCCATGAACAAAAGCATGGTACCAAAGCATCCTCCAAGAGCAATTTCTTCCAACCATTCAAGAACATTTTGATGAGGAACAGAGCCGGCCCTAGCCTAAATGACGCCCTAGGCAAGACTTTGGCTGGTGCCCCCTAGCACCGCCACTAGTTCCGCCTCTGACCCTGCTCCCCTTTCCCAGCACCATCAACCCTCATCATAGCAGTCATCATTTTGGTGCTCCTACCTGCAATATTTTAAATAGAAACAGTGCACACATTCAGTGCGCAGCCCAAACAGAGGTGTGTTCTTGCTGGGAAGGGGCATGGCCACACAATAGTACCCCCAATTCAAATTATGCCACACAGTAATGCCACTTTATTCACATTATGTCATGCGATGGTGTCCCTTATTCACGTTACATCACACAGTAGTACCACTTCACCTTATGTACATTACTTACATTATTCACATTATACCCTTAGAAAAAAATCCTGAGAAAATATTGTATTTTAAGCACCTCCATGGCTACACTGCAACCCAGCACAAAGCATTGTGTGCTGGGCAGAGGAGAAGAGCTGCAGCTGCTTCTGTCACTTAAGGGGAGGGGGCCCGGGGCCTCCACTGGGCCCTTCCATCAGACCTTGTCCTGGGTAATTTGTATCCCCTACCCCTTTCTCTCGGCACCCCTGATGCCCCTTACACATTATACACATTATTAATGTCCTTATAACCATAATGCCCCTTACACATTATGCCAACCTTTATTAATGGCCTTCATAAACATAATGACACACATAATGCCCATTACACATATGTTGCACATTATGAATGCCCTTATACACATGACACACATAATGCCTGTTGCACATACAGTATTTCGCACATTATTAATGCATTTATACATGACACACACAATGCCCCTTACACATATGCCGAACACTGTTGCACAACCAACCCACCCGCAGACAGCACTCGCACAGCCGCTAACACTGTGACCTCTGCCTCTGCTTGGATACAGATGTTTCCTCATACATCTTGCCTCAATAGGCCATGCAGCTCCTGGCCAGTTCTGCTAACGTTGGGGGCATTTTTTGCTGAAAATCCATCTTATTTGCATTGTTATGACCAGCACACACAAGGAGCTTCCAATGATTAAAATGATATGTGGCATGCCTATATTCTGTGTGCGACTGTGGCTGTACCTGCATACGGAATGCTATGTTACAGTTATTTCCATGAATACATATTCATATGCAGATACAGCCTCACTCACACACAGAATGCTGCATATCATTTTAATCAGTAGAAGCTGCTGATGCCCCTAGGCATTCCAAATGCCCTAGGCAATTGCCTAATTTGCCTATGCCTAAGGCCGGCTCTGATGAGGAACCATGCCATTTCATAATGAAGCACCTTGACATACGTCACAATTGATAACTAGTGGTTCGAGGAAAAAAACATTTACATTTTGAGTCCATGGGCAGGAAACTCCCCAGACCTTAATCCCACTGAGAACTTTTGGTCAATCCTCAAGAGGTGGTTGGACAAACAAAAACCCATATATTCTGACAAACTCCAAGCATTGATTGGGCAAGAATGGGCAGCCTTAAGTTTGTATGCGGCTGAGAAGTTGATTGACAGAATTCCAGGGTGAATTTCAGAGGTCTTGAAAAAGAAGGGTCAACACTACAAATATTTGCATAAATATTTTGCAGAAATTTAATGTAATTGTCGATTAAAGCCTTATGAAATGTTTTTAATTTTACTTCAGTATATCATAGTAACATCTGACAAAAGGGTCTAAAAAAACGTAAGCAGAAAACTTTGTGAAAACCAATACTTGTGTCATTCTCAAAAACTTTTGCAATGGCTTTTTAAGACTATCTACCACTTTTATAGTAATGCCCTAGCCTAGATACTGCCAAACAAACATATTTTCAAATTCTCATCTCTATTTAAACCACATACTTTATGTGACTGTTTTAGTCACACTTCTCAGCTCTCTTGCTTTCTAATTCAAGGACAAGAATGATAAGATCCTAGAAGAAATTGTATGCTTTCCTCAGCTAATGACTTCCTCAATTCCATACCTGAAACCTCTGGCACCTTTTCTTCATTTGAACCCTCAAATGAAGATGAAGTATCAATGCTTTTCTCATCCTTCTACTCTTCTCTACTCTTGATCATATACTCTTACAAATAAGTAAAGCTCAGTTTCCTGCACTCATCCCAGTCTTAGCTAAAATTTGTAATCTTTCTCTCTTTACTTGATTAAGCATGCAGTATTTAGTCCCATTCTAAAAAATGTAAATTATGACTCTGACAATCTTTAATTGCCATCCCATCTCTCAGCTTCCATGCCCCTCCAAGCTACTTGAGGAGAGACTTGCCTACACTCACCTCACACACTTTCTTAAATCATGCAACTTACTGGACCCACCTCAGTCAGCCTTTCATTCCCAACATTCCACATAGATAGTACTGACTAAAATATTAAATGATCTTGTCACTGCTAAGTCTCACTTCTTATTCTTTTTCCAGCTCTTTGCTGCTTTTGACACAGTTGACCACTCTCCTCTCATACAAACATAGGTCTTCAGGACGCAACTCTTTCTTGGTTCTCATCCTATTGGTCGACAGGCAATATGTCAGCACACAGGAAAGGTCGACATTGACAAAAGGTTGACACCAGCAAGTATCAACATAAAAATGGTTGACATAGGAAAATTTCCATACCAGTTTTTCACAGGTTTTTTTGTGTGTCTTTGTCAACATCTGTTGACATGGACACTGTATTAGTCTATAATATAATATACTAATATATAAGATATTATATATATTCTGTTGATTGTTGCCTTACCTGTTAGATCATGTTATTACTGTAGATTTTCTTACTCCTCAGCTTAGCTGAAGTGGCTCCAATTCAAATAACAGAAACAATTGCAGATTTCAACTAATTATGTAAATACAAAATTTGGCTCAACTTGAGTCAGAACTGTTGCAAATGATGTAGATATGATGTGGATATGACTCCATGCTGGTTTTCTGATTCTTTTATTGTTTATTGTAATCAGTGCTTTGATTAATTACATTGGAAATGAATAACAAATAGAATCACACTATTTGATTTGTAAATTATTTCAAAGAACTGCAATAAATGTAAAGTGTAACAAATCAGTTCCCCCAGATGGAGAATTGGTTATCCCCAGCAAGTTCACATTACCTTGATCTGTGTTCATTGAAATATTAACCCTTTGCAGTCCATTTCCAAAAATGGTCTACATTGAATGTTGAACAATGTTAAGCTGGTTTAACATTGCAAAAACCTGCTTCTAACTCGTTTTTGTAAACGTTTTTTTAAATGGATCAAAAGCCAGTTAAACCCCTTTCATATTGCATGTTGTAAAGGTATATTGCAGTTTCAATACCATTTTTGTACCTTCAGATTCAACCCGTTTCACCCATAGAAAGCCATACAATGTCATTTTAAATGTTTTTTCCTGCTTGTGGGCGGGGATAATGTGTGGTTATCATTTGTAGCAAATACCGTTTCTGAGCTGTTCAGACTGCAGGAAAAACGGCTCAGAAACGTGTAGGATCCTGCTTTTAACACGTTTCAAAATATCGGTATTTTGTAACCGCTAAATTGATTGTGGAGCTTTCATATCGCAGCTGGTACCGTTTTTAAAAATCGGCAATATGCTGTGTTAAAACTGCAATGTGAAAGGGGCTTAAATGTTCTTATTTTAAAGTGGCTCACCATAGGATCTGATAATAGCGCTAGGGCTGTTGAGCCAGACTAGAAGTTGGTCCTGAAAGGGTTAATTAGGGATAAAGTCTAGCTAATGCTTCTAAAAATTAAAGGCGGTTATGTTTCTTTTTTCTTTCAGAATCTGATTGTTTGATTTTGGCAACATAATCTCTTTTCATTTTCAGAAGCTTTATTAAATTTACCCCTGAGGTTCCCAAGTAATTAAGTTGAACTAGCTAGTTGGGGTATATGTAGCAGGGGCTGAGTTTGCAGGAGGTGTGGGGTGTCAACCGAGAAATGATGTATTTTGAAAGCAGCAATCATTTACAAGGCAAAATTCCAGCGCCTCCGACAACCTCGGAATCTATTATATATACCCGGTTGTATTTGTAGCTCTACTTAGAACGTCTGAGATTAAGCTATTGCATAAATATATATGAAAAAAAAAAAAAAAAGGTGTGCGTCCCAACATACAACTCTTTTCTCTTCTTGTGTGCCCATAAATATATATGGTAAGGTTTTGCAAATGAAACAGTTAAACATTGGAATTGTAAATAAAAAAGCATCATTGTGCAGGGTTACACTTAACAGCACAATTAATATGTAACACAAAGGGGGGTTTTCAGACCTGATTGCACAACATATTTTTTATAAAATAGACAAAACCAATGTTGCATGGCATGATGGACTTCAGTTGGTGGAATTAAAGCCATTGGGACTCTATGAGATCGTGCCTTATGTTGAACCTTGATACTGGAGCTGGGTCGACCATGTCTTTTGATACTTGGATGATACTTGGATGATCCTTATTGTCAGTTTCTTTAGGTGGAGGTTAAGTGAGGATCTTTGGCTTTTCATTAAACATAAAAACATTAATTGCAAAAAAAAATATGAAAAATATATATGAAAAATTATTACAAGATATACAATTATTGTAGAAGTAGTATGAAGCAATGATCAGTACATGAATATTGAATTATATACTTATGGTGATCATAATATTTTGTTAAATGGAGATAATGGCTATGTTCAAATCATTGTTTTAAGGCAGTTATATTCATCAGTTATTAAAAATTACATTTTGAATTTCAAATATGCTTCAAGTTCCGAAGTAAACAATGTAATTTGTTCTGTGTCCACCACAGGGATTAGTTCATCCCAGTTGTCCGGAGGCAAGTTTAAATTTTATGCCCCCATCCGCTTAAAAAATTTAGACTGACAAGATTTAAATGCCTGCAGCTTGAATGAACATTCATCGTGGGTCCCATCTCATAGTCCAGCAGAAACAGCCATCCAGTCCCCTATTGCAGGTGTTAGCGAGGCTTCTGGGACAGAGCTGATTAATTGTGCAACGGGTGCACCACAGAGTTCCATTGGAAGAGCTGTGATCACACTTGGAACCCACTGTAAACCAGGGCTTGGAACCAGGAAGCAGAATTCTCCATTGTCTCTGGGAGTTATGCCTCTGGTGTCCACATACCTACTGTATGTATAGGGAAAAGGCAGATTGATTCTCATGCTGTCTTAAATTTCAAGTGGTGATTGCTAGTTGCATAACTAGCCTTGATGACATATATTGCAAATTAAATACTCCATGCACGTGCCTCTAGAATCTAGAAGGGGTTGTGGCTTCCCAGAAAGGAGTGTGGCTTTACATGAGGGGCATAGCCATATAGGCCTGACCCCCATTTTTGGCACTCTGGGAATCCTAGATGTAATGTGCTGCCACCAGAGATGTCTGGTTTGCAATGCCAGCTCCTTCACCATGGCAGGAGCTGAGTGTTGCATGAAGAAGAGTTATACACAATAGAAATTCAGTGAAGTAAATGACTGGGGAGGCATTGGCACATATTAGCGATACATTTACACATAAATATCTGAACCTGCGGGACCATGTGGGCATTATACTAAGGCTGCCCATACACTAGAATGACCAGCTTGCAATTTAGATTGTGTCACAATTTCTCTTGAACTCCCCGGCAGCTCTGGACTTACGATGGGTTAAAGATGTGCTTACGATCCATCGTGCAATCCAGCTGGTACATACGATCGATCGTCTCACACGCCAGAGGAGGCGAGATGGGAGTGTCCGGGAAATTGCCAGTCAAACAAGGCCATCATATGGTCCATCAAATGACTGATCGCATGTGCAAAATCCAACTCACGATCTGCACCCAATCACAACTGATCAGCGGCACATATGATCTGAGGATCGACCCCTCAACTCGTGGGACCGTGCATCAGGCAGATATACCACCATGAAATCATGCGTTCGCACAAGATATTCTTCTAGTGTATGGCCAGCTTAAGGTGCAGCAGTATATACTGCTGAAAATTTGGTAAGTTTTCATTATAGATGTGCGGACAGGGTAGGCAGGCAGTACCTCAGCTGTCATACTAATGTATACTCCAGACTTTTGACTAAAAAAATTATTAGAATAATGCAAAGAAGGTATTTATAATACATGCTTTTTTTTAAATATACTTTTCATAGTCAAACCTCTGGAATATACTGGCTCTGCCTCACCTGCCTGACCTGACCGCACATCACTGGGTGACACACAGGAACAGCCCACACACCCTGAACCCCCATAATGATGCACCACCTCTATGCGATCTCAAGCGTATTCCAAAGGATTATTACATAAATAAAAAATACTGAAATAATAATATGACCAACAGTATAGTCCTTTAAATCCTTTTTAAATCTAGAAAACCAATATAAGCCTATAACATGTATACTTAGTGTGGAAGATGATCACTTTTTTATTTTTATTAGAGGGTGTATGATGCACAGCTTTGACTAGATACAAATCTGACCATAATTACCTTACAGAAGGCTGTATTTCTTGTGGCAGTGAGAAATCAAATGTAGCTGAGGATTAGAATGATAGGAAGGGTGCATTCTGCCATCTGTCATCTGTAGTTTGCAATCTGGATGAAACAAATAGAACGCAGTGACACATGCTGTAGAGGAAAGTAGAGATAAACAATAATAGCTGCTTAAGGATAAGAGCACACCACTCCAGACTTTGTGGCTAGTTGGGTGTTGCCATGAAGATATATATAAATAAATAAATAAAATCTTCCTGCATGTATTTTGTAATCTTATTTCAATGTAAAATATAATTCCAAAGCTTAGTTGTGTTTTGCACTTCTCATGTAAACTTGAAAACTATGCTATACTTGCATTGGAACATACAATTTGATGGCAAATAAGAACCACTTTGGCAATTTAGTCTGCCCTAAACACATGTACACACATACTAAGGACGGTATTCAATGTTGGGTCATGGCTGTTGAGCTGGCCCGACAGCCCTGACCCTTTCCCGTTCTCGGTCTGCTCGACCGAAATTTTTTAGGTGGGATTCAATGTCCCGCCTGCCGCAGGACGAGAAGGGGGCGTGGCCGTGAGCTGCGGCCCAGGAAGAGGCGAGCTGCAGCCGGAGCTCGTTAATTCCCGGCCGTTCTCGGCAGATCGAGCGCGACTGCTTGTGAAGTCGGGGAAGACAGCATTGAATAGGGCCCCACAGATGGCTGTGGGAGACTGAATACCCCCCTTAACCATTACACCATCTGCACTTATTTTAGGGGCCTGAATCAGAGCTGCACACAAGTGCATGTGTGGCTGTATTTTTGCTTGCAAAATACTTGCAAAAATATGCTAATGGCTCAGTCGCAATCTTGCAAACAGAAATTCACATTGGTTGATACATGTGGGCCTTTGAGAGAACCTATGCTGTGTCACATGTGCTATGATAACAGATGGAGCTGGAGGATCAGGAATCAGGTAGTTGACTTAATTTAGAGCAGAAGCATGGGGTGACAATTAATGGGATGCGATTTCGGAATTTCTGATTTCTGAGGTTCTAAAAACGCATATTATCACAATTTCCGAAATCGGGAATTTTTTGAAAAAAATCGACTAATGGGATGCGAATTTGCGAAAGTGCAATATAGTGTGATTTTTTGTCATGAAAATATGCAAATTTTAGTCATGAAAATGTGTGAATTAGTGGACATGTGCGATTTTGGAGACATGATAATGTGCGTTTTTTGTTAAAACATTTAAAGAAAAATGGTGTGGGGTCCCCCCTCCTGAGCATAACCAGCCCAGGGCTCAAAGAACCGGTCCTGGTTTTAGAAATTAAGGGGAGCAAAAAACATAGGGGATCCCCAGGATTTCTAAAACCAGCACCAGGCTCACAGGTACTCGTCAGGATTCTACATGGACAAGAGGACAGGCCTACAATGGAATCCATAGGTAATGTATGTGTGAATGTATGCAGTATGTGATAAAGCTATTCTGTTTATGTGTGTGTGTTTTATTTCACTACTACTTGTAATGTTGTGGATAATGCCTGCATGCTGGGACTTGTGATTCTCCAAGTCCCAGCATGCAGGCCAGCCTTGCTGAGACTTGTAGTTCCACAAGATTACACAATAGTTTTATCTATTCTTTACCATTTATCACCCAGATGCCCACCACCCCAGGGGCATCGGGGACAGCCCTGGGCTTCAGCCAGGGCAGGGGTCACTCTGGAGGGGGGGGGGACATCTCTTTATTGGGGGGGGTCCCCACTCCTCCAAAGTCCCTGTCAGGTTAATGTTTTGGCAGGGGGAACTTATGTAAAAGTCCCCCCCCGACTGTGGACCGGCCCTTTAGCCTGTTGCTGGTTTAAGAAATCCTGGGGATCCCCTATGAATTCCCCTGAATTTCTAAAACCAAGACCGATTCTTTAAGCCTGAGACTGGATATGGAGGGGGGACCCCACGCCATTTATTTTTAGTTTTAACTTTTACATTTTTTTTTTTACATAACCATGCACAGATTTATTTATTGACAGTTTCTTACATAGCACATACATATTCCTGTGCACTTTACAGAGAATATTTGAACATTCACATCAGTCTCTGCCCCAGTGGAGCTTACAATCTATGTGGCCTTTCACATGTACATACACACAGACATTCTAGGGTTAATTTTTGTAGGAAGCCAATGACCAACCAGTCTATTTTTGGATTGTGGGAGGAAACAAGAGTACCCTGTGTAAACCCACGCAAACACGGGGAGAATATACAAACTCTGCAGAGTTAGAGCCATGGTGGGAATAGAACCCATGACCTCAGTGCTGTGAGAAAATAATGCTAACCATTACACCATCTGTGCTGCCGATCGCACTGGTCTGTGCTTGGTTCTGTCAAACTCGCCATGTTGAAATGGGTCTATTTGTTTTGCAATTTTGGATAACGTTTTAAAATATTCGCATCCCATTAAATTTGCGAGTTGTATACTTTTTAATGGAAAAATATCTGGATGCGAATTAAAGTGTGATAAATAATGTGCGATTTTCGCAGCAAAAAGTGCAATTTGTACCACAATTCGCATCCTATTAAGTTGGCGCTTTTGGGAAAACGTGTTGAATGTGGCTGTTTTTTACTAAAAATCAAGGCTAAATATCTCGTCCCATGAAATGTCACCTATGGAGTTTAACATGATGGTGGGTGTTCACCAGGGAACCCCACAAGGGCATATGGGCTTTGCTGCCCCTCTGGCATGCAGGTCACGGCCCTCTACCCTGGGTCACCTGACAATAAATAAACTTTGATGCAAGAAATATATAGCACCAAAAATTCAGACTGACCTGAGGATGAGCCAGTGGCTGAGAGATACAGTGATGGGATCTGGATGCAGATACAATACAGTGTAAAATGCTGGGAGAATGCAGGCCAGCAATAATACAGATGATGCAGGAGCTGGGAGAATGCAGGCCTGCCCTTAGAGTACTTCCTGTGAAGGTATTGCGGAGTCTGGAAGATGACAGGGTAGCTATTTGAAAGCATTGGTGCAGGTGCTGGGAGAATGCAGGCCACCCCTGAAGGATATTGCTGTATTGGTACTGCATAAGCTGTAAGATTGCAGGTTAGCTGTATGAAGCAATTGGTGCAAGTCCCGGGAAAATGCAGGCCAGCCCTAAGGGATCTTCCGTTATTGGTATTCCAGAAGCTGGAAGGTTGCAGGCCAGATCTTTGGATAGTCCAAGAAAGACTGTAGCTGTGAGCAGACTGAAGACAAGACTTCTGAGGTTGGGAGAAAAGATCAATTAATTTCCAGAGGATTGAGAGTAAATGAATAGAGACCAACAAGCATGCAGAGTCATTGCAACAATACTTCCACTGGCAGGAAGTAAGAAGCTAAAAGGAATTTAAATTAACAAAACAATATTATATCCTTTGAGTTTCATCAATAATTAACTTTTCCAAAATAATAAAAAACAGAATTTTATATGTGTAGGATTAACTGAACTTTTTAAATTAAATGTAAAAAATATTGCTGCTATCTAAGTGTTGATACTTTCAATGTGTAGGAAGCACATGATAGCCTACAAGGCATACCATTTAATAAAATATCACATTTTACTTTGGCACAAAACTGTGGAGATAAAGGCATTAGGTTCCCCCACATGTGGAAAATGTGATTTTCTGTGAACTGTTTAAGTTATTTTATTCAAAATGAGAAAAAAGTAGTAGGCTGATACATTTGACAAAAGTCTAATGAATCAATCTGAACAATGTGGCAGCCATGTAATTTTCTGACATTTTTCTATGCCTAATTAAGGTTCTGGATTTAGTGAAAGCTGGCCCACTTGGACATAACCAAATTGACTCCTGTGTCTGATGAAAACCAAACACTGTTTTTCAACATTGGAACCTCATCACTACACCAAGATACGGTAGTGGTAGTTTCATGGTCTAGAACTCCTTTTCTGCCATGGGACCAAGATGAATTGCCATCAATGGTGGCACTATGGTTTCTAGACTGTACCAACAATTTTTACAATAAAATGGCACGTTTTTTCTAAACGAACTGAATCTCGCAGGAGGGTGGGTCTAGCAGTAAGACAATGACCCTAAAAACAGAACTCAGCCTACAAAAAAGTGGTTGAAGCAAAAGAAATTTAGCATTTTGGAAAGGCCCATACAAAATTCAGATCACGAACCAATAGGAATATTGAAATCATGCCAGTTACTGAAAGCATGGGTTAACATACTGTATTTCACAAGGAATGTAATGTTGATCAATTTGATCACTAAATAAACAAAAATGTTTATCCTTTTGTATGTTTTTTTTTATTCATTGGCATTATCTGTTTTTTTTTAGAACTGAAAGATCTAAACATATTTATGGTCACCACAGAAAAAGAAGGAATACAACTTATCAGGCGCTTGGGATCTTGAATAACCAGGATTCCTCCTGTGCAGTTTGTCATAAAAATAAAAAAATGGATAAAATAGTGAAGTACGTTTTCAATAGATTCCATTCAATAACTTCATAAAACATATACTTTAAAATAGCAGTTTAAATTTACAATGAACACTGATTTCTAGTGCATAAAAGAATCCTTTAACTACGGGAGACGAGCATTTACCGGGTTGGAGGAACTGACATGCGAACAGCTCCAAGCAAGCAAACACTACAGTCTCACAGCGGCACATCTGCTGGGCTCCTTATGTGGAAATCTCCCTGTTCCCCTGTCTCCTTCTCTGCTCAAGCAAAGTTCACCAATGCGTTTCTTCCTCTGAGAGGACTTTTTCAAGGTGTACTGAAGACTGCACATGAGCGCTTTATATACTGAGTTATTTTTGCGTCTTATCCGGACTCTAATTAGTGTGGAAACTACAAGTCTCATAGTTCTCCGCTGAGACGTGGACTTCCTGTCACCGCGATCGGAATCCAGGGTATCCCCTGCAACTCTGGCCCTCTGACGCAGCAGGGCACCGGGTGCCGATACGTCAGACATATTTATAATCACATTTATGCAAAAATTCAGAAAATGGTAAATTAATACACAAAATATTAACCACGATTGCATTTTTTAGCTCCCCACTAACAACAGAGTCTCTATCAATGAGACTATCCAAGAGGCCCTATGTTCAATGATGATTCTGAGTCCAGGCCCATATGGTTACTATATGGGGTAACCATTAGTGAAAAATGTTATGCCTAAAACATTTAGCCATTTCTCATGATTCCGGGCCTCAGCTGATAAGGCAACTGTAGCTTGGTTGTTATTTGGCTGGATAGTGGAAGGTTGGGCCAGTTTGAAAAACAGATATGTGCTATTTAAATACCGGAATGTGGTGGATATCTAGGCGTTCCTCCTTAAAACTAACCCCAACCGTAAATCAGTGGATGGGGTTTTGTGGCTGCTTAGCACTCCAGAAGTAATAGACAGAAATCCTGTCATTTGCATGACTCCACATGATGTTTATACCCCCAATCAGTGTAACCATAGATTGTAAACTCTGCTGAGGAAGGGACAGATGTGAATGATTATCTATACTCTGTAAAGTGTGGCATAATATGCATATGTTACTGTAAATAAATAAATAAATAATAGCATTCACTTTTCCTACCTCTCTAATTTAGATCTAACAATAAAATAGTCTCTGATCCCATGGCAGCAACACAGAGATCCCGCTTTAAATTATTAGCTCCTACAATATATTTAAAAGTCACATAAATGCCCCAAAATACAGTATTTATCTCCACAAATTTAATAAAAATAGATTCATTATTAAGAGCACACACTAGCAGCAAACACCCACATTAGCATAATACTGCACACTTACATTACCAGTCCAACCACCAAACCTACATGCTCTCACAGCAGTGTATGGCCAGCTGATCCCCCCTGCGAGCCGCCCGGGACTTTTGCAGGGTCACATGTGATACATCACATGTGGTCATTACACCGCTGCCGGTAGGAGGGTCCATGGTCGGACATGCATGCCAGTCTGACCTCCGACTCAGAACCAATGCGCATGGGACCAGGCATCGGACCTGAGGGGAAATCACATGCACCCGATTTGGGCTGATTTCGGGAGCAGGTGAAATTGCCCCAAATTGCGGTAGCGTATGGGGGCCTCAGGAGAGAAGAGTGCATAAAATGATATGCTGAAGCATTTAGGGAACTCACTCAATGCTGGATTACACCCATAAGAAGTAGAAATCTGAGAGCACCACCCCCCCCCCCCTTTGCAAATTGTCTCCTAATGCATTTTTAATTTTCCAACCAACAGTCTACAATCTGGAAACTGTAAAGTGAAGCTGATGGTTTATAGAATGTGAGAGGGACACTGACTATAGAATGTAACAACTGTCAAGTGTAATTTTTGAATAATTACTATATATAATTACTATATATCCATACCCAAAAGAAATGCAATTAAAAAAGCAGCAAATGGACGGACAGCATTGAAAAAAGAAGGTTTAAATGATTTCACATGTTGTGGAATATTTGCCTTGAACTTGGTAAGTCAATCAAAATCCTTACATTCATCTTTGAAGGACATCAGGATTGCAATAGACATCTTAAAGAATACATTCTGTGTAATTCTGAAAGAGAATAAATGAAGACGTTTAACATACTAGTACATAAGCAACACAACTCATTTACTGCTTTCATTTTATGCCCAACATCTGTTCTCTGCAGTTTTCAATGAGCATTATTGTGAATCTTCAGATATAATCACCAAGTGTTAAAAGTAAATTAGTCAAACCATTTTATTTTCCAGATATATGTGATATCTAAGTGAGGTTATCAGTGTCAAGTGATTTAGCAATTTCATGAATTCATTCAATTGTGTTTGTAAATATGAAATAGACACATTCTTTAATGAAATTTGTAGCATTTCAGTATCATGAACCAAGGGTTCGAAAGCATCCACAATTACATGATGTTTTATCTTCAAGAAAATCTACATTTTTTCAATTAATTAAGTTAAATAAATATATATTATTGTTACTATATTCATACAAGATTGAAAGCTGACAACATTATTGAGAAAGTAAATTAAAACTGGAAGTGTTTCTGTTGCTACCCTGCAGGTGACAAGTGACGAGGTGCTTGACATAAGAGAACACACAAAAAGATTTGTACAAATGGGTTTATTTGAATAAGAAAAGGCATCATGGCAACTGGATTAAATGTACACTTTCCTAGTTTAATGGACAAAAATATAATTAAAACACAAAATGGATAAGTGGTATTTTATATTTTTTTCCCATACCTTGTGAAACAGATGTAACAATGAGCAATCTGTTCTCATTTTTAGTTCTACACCTTAAGGTTCTGCCTTTTCATTAACCTTATCTGTATATTGGCCGTTTGAGGAAGGATTGCTATCTATAGGCATAAGAATAGGGCACTGCAGTAAAAAGAAATTCTAGTAATCTTTTTAATCAGCCTTAAATGTCATGGTCAGTTATTTCAAAGATTTTCACCTCATCCTTGAAATGTTTCAGCACATTTTTTGGACTTGTCTCATCAAGGGCAAAATACAAATTAAATAGGATATGTTTATAGATTCGAATGATCTTAAAGTATGTTTAGCCTTAAATTGTATACATGTTCTTTAGAATCCGTTAACAATGAACACGTTGGGACTTTTTGGTGTGTTGTCGATTTTAATTTTCGGTATTAAAACAAATAAAAAAGGAGTTTGATTTAAACAGTTTGAATGCTTTAGATGGTAGAAAGATGGTGGTATGCGCCAGTTTAATGAAAAATTGTGAATTTGCAAGAGTATTTTGCAGGCAGAAATACAATAAAAGTTTTTCTGACAAAGCATCCTGTCTTCTCATTTATAATGATTGCTAGTTATTGTTATTATGTTATTGATGCGTGTTGAAATAGAGAATCATATGTAATAGCGTATGAGCTTGGCCGACATCTCATACCACTTTCGAACTTGGACACTATTACATATGCTTTGTGGTGTTCTATGAGTGCTTAAATATCACCAGGTAATGTAGGTTCTTTAGTCATTGCTAGATACCCCAACGTGTCCCCTGAAATAACTATTCTCAACTCTACAAGTACTACAAATCAGACTTAGACCACCTAAAAAGTTTCACCGGCTCTAGTTAAAGATTTACAAGATTACATTTTATTTATTTATGTAGCAAATTCTAGAACATAATATTATGTGATTAGTTGCCCATACCAACATTTCATTTGAAATTGAACTCACCTCTTAGTAAATTTCCCCCTATGTGTTCAATGATAGCAATAATTGTCCATTACTCTTGGGCAAAATCAGGTTTATCTTCTGGAGCCCTTCATCATGGAGTGTTTACTACATTCTGAAGTCATGGGTGAGTTTAAGAGGGCACATTTTTGATATGCATGCTATAGACGGTATTATAGAATGGATATGAAGTTCCGGAAAAAGTCCATCAAATCCAGGAAAAAGCCTCCAAATGTTGGAAACCCAATGAGAGTCCACCCAAGATGTTTTGTTTAACCAAATCAGATGACCAAGTCAGGAAGAAAATGGAAAAATTATTTTGAGAATTTGATACCACGTCCATTAATGGCTAATTAATGGTTTTCTAAATTGCATAAGAGGAGATTTTGGTATGGTTTATGCTATGAAACCCTTTTTTGTTACTGGTCACAAAGTAGGAGGATGCAAAAAATAGGGGGGGGGGGTAATTTTATAGGATGAGAGATTCAGAAAGTGAGAGATTTGTAAGAAATCGCCAGTTTTTTTGAACGCGGCAATCATTTACACTCAGGGGCGGATTGGCCCACCGGGAAACTGGGCTATTTCCCGGTGGGCCTGCCCAAAACTCATTAAAACTGGGCCGCCGCACTCCCCCCTGGGCTGGCTGGGCATTTTGACCAAAACGTCCGCGGGAGGGATGCTGCGCATAGCGATAGCTCACAGCACCTCCCATGGGCCTTCTGCTGCTTGGAACACGCGGGGGTAGGCAGTGGTGCGAATAGGCAAGCTGCGTGTTCCCCTGTGGGGGGTCAGAGATCTAGCGTGTCCCAGCTGAACGTGCATCCATCCGTCCTCAGACCCGCAGGGCATCACTGGGAGGCTTCCGCTGCCGCCTCTGTGGTGACTGATCTTTTCTTACATCTCACACTTGCTCGGGTGCGGGCCATGGAGCGGGGCTGGCAAGGGCTCCACTACTACTGCTGCTGCCACCACCGGTGTGGTGGATGCTCGTCCTGAATAGCGTGTCGGTGGTAACTGGACAGCGCACAGCCCAGTGACATCCGCCGCTCTCCTGGGCGCTATACCGGTATATGGGCATATTAGCGCTGTCTCAGTACGTACAGTCCATGCCATTGACAGGTGCTGCCTGCTCCGCACGCTGCTAGGAGAGAGGCTATGAGGAGTGTCATCTGATGCTGGCTACATGTGTGACATACCTCTGTACATACAGTGCGATTTAAAAAAACTGGAGGTTTCTTACCAAATTTCTCTCTTTCTGAATCTCTCATCCTATTAAATTTCACCCAGGGTCTTTTGACAGGAAGGGGTAATAACATAAGGATTTCTTTTACTACTCGGGGGTTTATTATTATTTTTTAAATAGAATATTTGGTACTCTTTACTTAGTTGGGCGCCCGTCGCGGTCATCGCGGGTACATTTATGTCTGGCCGCGACGCGACCGACGCGATGCCCGCGATTTCCCATTGAAACCCATGTTAAACATGGAAATCGTGTCGGTCGCGTCGCGGCCGGCCATAAATGTACCCGCGATGCCCGCGACGCGATGCTCCCGATTTACCATAGGAATCAATGTTAAAAGGCGCGATGGACCCGATTTTAATGTTAAATGGCTCAATGGACCCGATTTGTCCATAGGAATCAATGTTAAATGGGCCACAGAGCCCATTAACCCTTAAATGTCCCCCCAATTTTTAACGCCACCCCACGATGCACGCCAACCCGAAGCGTGGCGAGCCCAGCGAGGCCGCGAGGGGCGGCGGTACGCGTCCTCCGACCTTTTCATGCCCTACTATCCACTAGGGCGTGGAGTGAGAATAGAATAGTGTGGTGAGCGCAGCGAGCCACCGAGCCCGAAGCGTGGCGAGCGCAGCGAGCCCCGCGAGGGGACGCGGATACCTTCACAGTTATACGCGTCCCCTCGCGGGCTTCACAGGTGTCCGTGGCGACGCCGACACCTGTGAAGCCCGCGAGGGGACGCGTCTACCTGTGAAGGTATCCGCGTCCCCTCGCGGGGCTCGCTGCGCTCGCCACGCTTCGGGCTCGGTGGCTTGCTGCGCTCGCCACACTATTCTATTCTCACTCCACGCCCTAGTGGATAGTAGGGCATGAAAAGGTCGGAGGACGCGTACCGCCGCCCCTCGCGGGCTCGCTGCGCTCGCCACGCTTCGGGTTGGCGTGGATCGTGGGGTGGCGTTAAAAATTGGGGGGGACATTTAAGGGTTAATTGTGGCTATTTGGGCTCTGTGGCCCATTTAACATTGATTCCTATGGCCAAATCGGGTCCATTGAGGCTTTTAACAGTAAAATCGCGGTCAATCAGCCTTTTTAACATTGTTCCCTATGGAAAAATCGCGGTCATCGCGGGCATCGCGGCCATCCCGATTTACCCGCGATGCCCGCGATTACCGCGATGACCGCGAATTTTACCCCCGACGACCGCGATTTCAATCGTTGGCGCCCATCTAGGTAAAGAGTACCGAATATTTTAATATATTATTTAAATGACCTTTTAAACTTAATATTAAACAGTTTTCAGACCGCAAATGTTGAGTTGCACGTGGGATTAGGACACGGGTCCCATCCCCAGAGTGACACAGCTTTTGCAGTCTGAAAGCTCCACGTCCGACCTGGATTATCGCCGGATCATGACATCACACGGGGCAGAGCTGAGTGGCAGCACATCACCAGGGGCTTGGGAGGTGGCAGCACTTGGAGCTGACAGTGCTGCTTCCTCCATACTTTGAACGGGACCCGAGTCGCTCGACCCAGGCACCCATTCACACTGCACTTGGCACGGGTCAGAGCCACGTTCAACCCTACTCATTACCAGGGTTGAACTCTCGTGGTGCTCGACCCGAGGTGGCCTTTTCAGACAGCCGCTCCTCTCCTATTGGGGCTGCAAAGACACAGCAACAACCGGGTCTAGAATGCGGTTTGAAAGCAGTATTACTTAATAGAGAAAAACTCCCAATATCTGAGTAGAAATCTACTGTTTGTTAAAATAATATCCGTTAAGTTCTTACGGATTAGGTCTTATTTGAATGCATTAAGGATAAACTAGCTGATGTGTCCAGTTTTACCTGGGCACATGTTTGCTGGGCAGAAAAATTTGCCCCTTTTCACCCTCTTAAGAGTTGAGTTCCTGCTTATTATTTGACCAACAAACAACTATCACAGTTTCAAGACCACCCAGCAAGTCAGATAGTCCAGGTTACCCGGCAGGTGCACAGGGAGAGTTTACCAACTATTACATTTTCCAGAGCACAATGGTGATGTGTTGTAAATGGCAGAATTACCTTTTTCCACTTAAATCCAAAATGAAGCAAACAATTACAATTCCAATATTTTAATTCAACTGTATGAACCAAGACATTTTAATTTATATATGATGTGCCCTGCTCAGACAGCATCATATAACTATATTACTCATAATAGTCATTCTTCTGATGCTAGTATATAAATGTTTGAAATACCTCTTCCTGATAGAATACATATATCTTCTTTGGTTAGTACAATGTGGTTCTGAAATAACTTGGTGTCATTGTAGAATGTACAGTCCTATTGTATCTTATCAGTTAGGAGGCTATTCATTTACCTGGTAATCTTATCTCAAAAGTTTAGATAGAAGTATCAATCTGTTCATTACCTATATCAGATTTTGGGAAGCCATCAATAGGTAGTAATAAGAGAGTATAGAGGAGCGCTAACCTAATTGCATCAAAATTGACAACACCTATACAGGTTTTTATTTTTATTTATAAGGTACTCCAACAGAGTCTTCATAAAAAAACACACTAATACCCCTTTCCCACTGTAGCTCTTAAACGGTAATTTGACGTTTTTTTTTAGCCCTTTTAAATGGGTAGAGCTGCAGTGGGAAAGCTCCAGGTTGCTTTACCCATTTAACAAATACCGGGTAAAAAGCAGTGTTTTACCCGTTTAAGACCCATTCTTTTGGTATCCCACACTGGTCTCCCCCCTCCCCTGGTATCTGTCCTGCCACCCCCCTCCCCTGGTACCTTGCAGATGGTATCTCCTCCCCTGGTACCTTACAGCCGGTAACCACGTCCCCCCCTCCCCTGGTACCCCAGCTGCCCCCCTTCCCTGGTACCTGGCAGCAATCCTGGGGATCCGGGCAGCGTGGTCTGTGCACAGGTGGAGGAAGCAGGTCCATTAGGAGAGTGTGATTTCATCGGCGGGGTCCCTGCTGCAAATGGGAACTAGCGGGCCGCTAAATACATATGCGCATATGTGATAAGCGGCTCATTAATATGCACATATGTAATGAGTGTTCCCATTCGCGGCAGGGACCCCGCCAATGATTTCACATTCTCCTAATGGACGCGCTTCCTCCTCCACAGACAGCGCTGCCCGGATCCACTTTATGTACTGGCTCAGGACATCAACAAGTCAACACCGCACACAGCAGCACTGCACGGCCACCCAGCCACCATGCGCCCACAGGCCACCTCACTATCCTCTTACTGTCTGCGCTCCTGTGCCCAGTAAAGATGAGGACAGTGCGGGCCGCGCTGCCTGGATCCAAGGCTGCCAGGTATCAGGAAAGGGGGGAGGCAAGTGGACGTACCAGAGGAGGAGGGGGGAGGCAGCGGAGGTATCGGGGGGAGGGGGGGAGGCAGCGGGGGTACCAGGGCAGGGGGGGCAGGACAGGTACCAGGGAATGGGTGGTACTGTATATTACTGGTGAATTACCGTTTTTCTACCTTTCAAAACGGGTTCAATGTGAAAGGTACAAAAACGGTAATTCACCAGTTATATACCGTTTACAACATGCAGTGGGAAAGGGGTTTCAGGCTAAGACCCGTTTTAAAGTCCCATTTAAGAATACCATGTCTTTACCAGTTTCTGCAGTGGGAAAGCAGCATAAGTCCGGAATTTAGAGAACTGCTGCTTTCAACTGCAAATATTCTGGGACCCACTCGGAATTGGTAGAAATCTAGAGAATGGAAAAGAAGGAGCACTTCATAGTGCAATATCATTTAGTGTGTAAAAAGGGTAATTCCATACTCAAAGGCGTACCTAGATATTCGTAGGCCCCATAGCAAAACTTTGTAAGGGCCCCCTATTTAGCAACTGATAGTGATAAATGTATGTAAAATATATTAGACAGCAAAGATGGGCCCCCTTCAGCTCTGGGACCCATAGCAGCTGCACCCTTTGCACCTATGGTAGTTACACCCTTGTCCATACTCCCCCCCCCCCCCTCTCTCTCTCTCTCGATATATATATATATATATATATATATATATATATATATATGTACCCAAGTAAATATGACTTTAAGCATATATAGATAATTTCAGATTCACCATTTGTTATAGAAGGCATTGTGTGTAAATATAGTGTATTATCTATATACTTAATTATAAGGGTAATCAGGAAACTGTTTCTGAAGTGCTGCACACATCAGGAAAAATAATTGAAGGTTGTAGAGAATATATAAAAGACTCCTGTCTTATGAATGTAAATTATCACATGTTCATATGTAGTGTCAGTGTGCTTCTGTTATATCTGGTGCCCGGAAATTACAGGGCTACTACTTGTGATTAGACTGTGGAATCTTCGAACAGTGCAAATGTGAGGCAGGGCATGCTGAGATGTGTTGTTCCACAGCAGCTGGAGTGCCACATGTTCTCTGCCACTACAATAAATTATACTTTAATAATAATCTATTATCTTCTGGGTGGTCCCAAATAGATATGTAGATTCTGATTGTTGCCCATAGCAACATCCCATCTGAAATGGAACTCCCATTTTAGTAAATAAACCCCAAAAACGCTACAGAAAATACTGTATTAATGTAATTGGTAATTAACAACTTAAAGTACAAAGTCAGTGTCCCTCTCACATGCTGTAGTCAGTGTTCCTCTCACATTCTAATATCTGGACTGGAGATAACTATTATAAGATAACTCGGATCCCAGAGATAACTCGGATCCAAGATCCGAGCTTGCACGGACGTCATCGATCCGAGCCCGGATCCAAGCGGCGCTCGGAGCTTCCCGCCTGACTTGGATCCGGGCGCGTGGGCAAAATGTCATTGCCTGGCACCGGATTCTCACGAGATCTGACCGCTATATAAATAGTCACTCGTGATTTGAGCTTGTTGGAGAGAGTAGGGATAGTCTGTGTGCGGAGCTTTGTTAGGTTAGGTAGGTTAGGGAGCTGTGTTTTTTTGCTGCTGTGGCGACTGTCAGTGCCTACTAGTGCCACTGTCTGCTCTGCTCTCTGGTGGTGTGTGCTCTGCACTGCCAGTGGCTGCCAGCCTAGCCAGTAACAGGCCACTTCAATCAGTAATAGACATGTGTATATGACTGTGCAGCGTGCATTGTTGTTAAACTTATTAACCACTTGTATACCAGTCTGCTTGTGCAACTGCTGTATAATACCTCCCTGCTGGTGTATTTACAGCCTTATATAACTAGTAAACATTTTCTCTGCTGGTGCATCTACTGTACTGAGATATATAAATAAATATTATTAACAGTGTACTGGTGCCATATAAATAAAATAATATCTCTCTGCTGGTGAATATTAATTATATTGCCATATAAAAATAATCTCTCTCTGCTGGTGGATAATTATACTGCCGTATAAATATAATATCTCTCTGCTGGTGCATAGTTATACTGCCGTATATATAATATCTATCTGCTGGTGCATAATTATTATACTGCTGTATAAAAATAATATCTCTCTGCTGGTGCATAATTATACTGCTGAATAAAAATAATATCTCTCTGCTGGTGCATAATTATACTGCTGTATAAAAATAATATCTCTCTGCTGCTGCATAATTATACTGCTGAATAAAAATAATATCTCTCTACTGGTGCATAATTATACTGCTGAATAAAAATAATATCTCTCTGCTGGTGCATAATTATACTGCTGAATAAAAATAATATCTCTCTACTGGTGCATAATTATACTGCTGAATAAAAATAATATCTCTCTGCTGGTGCATAATTATACTGCCGTATATATAATACCTCTCTACTGGTGCATCTACTGCCATATATACTTGCACTCCAGTGGTGCTGTCCTGTGGTGTAATATATTGCATAACGCCACAAAAATAATGGAGATCCAAAATATGGAGAATCAAATAGGGAAAGATGAAGGGCCGCTTCCACTTCTGAATCTGCTGCAAATGCAAGTAGTAATGATGACATAGACGATGATATGCCATCAACGTTGTCTGCCAAGGCCGATGTCCAGTGTCAAAGTACGGGGCAAGTAAAATCCCAAAAGTCAAAGTTCAGTAAAAGGAGGACCAAAAAAATAAATTCAAATCATTGGAGGAGAAACTTAAAATTGGCAATGTGCCATTTGCGACATGCAGTGGCAAGGAACAGTTAAGGCCGTGGCCTGTATTTATGACTGGTGGTTCAACTACACATGACCATGCAAGCCTTCCTACTCCCCCTTTAGAAATTTGAAGAGATTTCAGCTGTCATCAAAAACACAGCAAACATCTACTAAAGAAGACATGTTATCACAAACCCCCAAGGAGAGTCCAAGGGTGTTGGTGGTTGCGATGCCTGACCTTCCCATCACTGTACGGGAAGAGGTGGCTCCTTCCACCAATTTCAGCACTCCCTCTGCATGTGCTGGAAGGATCACCCACAGTGCAGTTCCTGATTTAGATAATGAAGGTGTCAATGTTGTAGACCGAGAGGAGGATATTGATGTAGCTGGCGCTGAGGAGGAAGTTGACGAGGAGGATGCTGAGGTGGTTTGCTTAAATGATGCACCGGAGGGGGGGGGGCAGTTGTTGTCCATGGTATGAAAAATGAAAAAGCCCATCGTCATGCCTGGGCAGAGGACAAATAAAGCCACCTCTATGGTCTGGAATTTTTTTTATCCGAAACCGGACAATAAATGTATTGCCATATGTAGCTTATGTAAAGCTACAATAAATAGGGGTAAGGATATTGCCCACCTAGGAACATCCTCCCTTATACGTCACCTGAAGACCCTTCATAAATCAGTGTTCAGTTCAGGAACTGTGGCTAGCAGTCCAGCGATACCTAAGTCCCTTGGTCCTCCTGTTGGAGCCAAGCACCTGAAAAGCACTCCACCAACTCCCTCCTCGTCAAATTCCTCCTTGATCTGGATCAGGGGAGTTTTGCATGCCATGTCACCAGCATGACTAACTCCTCTTCTATCTGAGATTCCTCCGGAGGGTCCTGCAGCGCTACGCCTACTACTGCTGCCACTGCTGTTGCTGCTGTTGGGAGTTGCTCATTATCCCAGAGGGGAAGTTGTAAGACCGCTACGTCTTTCACTAAGCAATTGACCATCCAACAGTTGTTTGCCATGAGGACGAAATATGACAGCAGTCATCCTATGGCAAAGCGGATAACTGCGGCCTTGACAGCTATGTTGGTGTTAGACGTGGGTCCGGTGTCCACCATCAGTGGAGTGGGATTTAGATGGTTGATGGAGGTATTGTGTCCCCGGTACCAAATCCCATCTAGATTGTACTTCACTAGGCAGGCGATACCCGGGATGTACAGGGACGTCAGAAAAAGTGTCCTCAGTGCCCTGAAAAATGCCCACTGGGTAGATGCATCACCTTTCACAGCAACAGCAGCAGCATCTCTTGCAATCCAGCTCCTCCTAAGGCAGGCTACGCTATGTATCACCGGTTTCAGGAAGAGGCACAATGCCGACAGCCTCTTAGAGAAAATGAAGGAAATCATCTCCCAGTAGCTTACCCCCCTTAGACTCTCCTGGGGATTTGTGGTGTCGGAAAATGCCAGTTACATTGTGCGGGCATTACACATGGTCAATTTCCAGCACGTGCCATGTTTTGCCCTCACAAATTTAAAAATAAATTTGGTGGTGCAGCATTTCATCAGAAGTGACAGGAGCATGTAGGAAATGCTTGCAGTGGCCCTTAGAATTAGCGGACACTTTCGGCATTCTGCCACTGTCTGCTGAAGGCTGGAGCGGCAGCAAAAACTCCTCAACCTGCCCTGCCATCAGCTTAAACAAAAGGTGGTGACGCGCTGGAACTCCACCCTCTATATGCTGCAGAGGATGGAGGAGCAGCAAAAGGCCATTCAAGCCAACACGGCCACCTACAACATAGGCAGAGGAGCGGGGCTGCCCCTGACTCAAGCGCAGTGGAGGCTGATTTCCGTGTTGTGCAAGATTCTCCAGCCAGTTGAACTTGCCATATGTGACGTCAGTTCCGACACTGCCAGCTTGAGTCAGGTAATTCCCCTGATCAGGCTCTTGCAGAAGCAGCTGGAGAAAGTGAAGGAGAAGCTAAAGCGTTGCGATTCCACAAAGCATGTAGCTCTTGTGGATGAAGCCCTCCATACCCTTTGCCAGGATACGAGGGTGGTCAGTCTGTTAAAGTCAGAGAAATACATTCTGGCCACCATGCTCAATCCTCGGTTCGAGCATGGTGCAGGGCAGGCAGGAGGGAGTTTGGACATCTGGTCCAGACTAAAGGACCTGCCAACAATTGCTGACATGTCTACTGTTGCTGCATTGGATGCTGTCACCATTGAAAAAATAGTGGAGGATTATTTTGGTGACGGCATCCAAGTAGACATGTTAGACAGTCCTTACCTGTACTGGCAGGATTAAAAGGCATTTTGGAAGCCCCTGTACAAACTGGCTGTATTTTACCTGCGTTGTCCCCCCTCCAGTGTGTACTCCGAAAGAGTTTTTAGTGCAGCGGGGAACCTGGTCCATGAGCGGCGAAGGAGGTTGCTTCCGCATAATGTGGAGAAGATGATTTATAAAAATGAATGATCAATTATTCAATGAAGACCATGAATTGCCTCCAGAGACTATAACGGGACCTGTGATTGTGGAGTCCAGCGGGGACGAATTGTTAATCTGTAAGGATGAGGAAGTACACAATGAAGGGGCAAGGAATCAGAGGAGGAGGATGACAAGTGACAATGACATCTTGTCTCTGTAGAGCCAGTTTCTACAGGGAGATATGAATTGGGTTTTTTGTGTGGGGGCCCAAACAAACCAATTATTTATACCACTTTTTTAGGCCCTGTTGCTGAAATGTTTGGTTGGTTAAAGTGTGCATGTCCTATTTCCACAACATAATGGTGGGTGGGAGGGCCAGAGGCGGAACTACCATTGGTGCAGCAGGTGCATTGCACCGGGGCCCCTGAGGACTAAGGGGCCCATTGCTGTCTAGGCCAGCAGCTTGTACCCCTGTCACCCACTGGTGTGGGGCCTAAATTGTTCTTTTGCACCTGGGCCCGCCACTCACAAGTTCCGCCACTGGGGAGGGCCCAAGGACAATTCCATCTTGCATCACCATTCATTAATCCCACTGCTGAGAGTTATTGATATGTGAGTTAAGTGGACTTGTCTTTAATCACATACAACTGTTTGCTCTCAAGTGGTAATCACAGAGCTGAGCAATCCCACTGCTGAGAGTCATTGATTGCTGCACGAATCACCCACTGCTCCTCGGCTGGTCATCGCCTGGTTATACACCTTGTAAAAGCTCTACTACAGAGCGAAACGCGTTGGTGGACTATATAAGTGACTGACACTACCACATTTCACTGTGACAGCTGCTTTATGCCCTGAGAGACCGGACCAACCTCCTGACCGAAAATTGGCTACTACTGGGAGACATCCCACTCCAGCCTATGATATACCCATTTGGCGTCAAGAAACAGCAGAAGATCTAATACTCCACAAGGCCAAGCTGGAATATTTCCCTGCCATCTAGGTCTTTCCTAAATCGAGGCAGAATAGGAACGGATCCAAGCGGGCTCACAATAATCCATAAATCCAGCTGCCCATTTTTAATACGGTACCGTATGGACAATTTTTTTCAGTCACTTCATTTATTTATTTTTTCATGAGGTAAACGGAAAGAAAAACCCCTTCTTTTCTTTTTTTACTCATTATCCTTTCATAATGTTTTGTCTTGATTTTCATGCCACAAAACCGTTTTTAATATGTGCTTCTAATTTATTTTAGTTTATTCACTCTTAAATTAAAAATTATTATTTTATGAAAGTTACTTGCATCATCTTTTAGCATTGGAAATCCATTATCAATGTAAGCACAGTCAATTTGTTTTCCTTTTTGTATTCCGTTGCCTGGTTATGTCTGGTCAGTAACTCCCATTCCATTGTACTGAGTACATATAATACCTCTCTGCTGGTGCATCTACTACCTTAGATAGGATGTTGCAGGTGTCTCCGGGAAGCCATTCTGCAGTGTGGTTAATGTACCTTAAGCACAGATAACACATACATCACTGTGTGCCATTTTGCCTCTGCCTGCTGAAGGCTGCCGAATCGCCCACTGCTCCTCAGCTGGTCATCGCCTGGTTATGTCTGGTCAGTAGGTTCCATTCCATTCTACTGCTGTACATATAATACCTCTCTGCTGGTGCATCTACTGCCTTAGATAGGGTGTTACGGGTGTCTCCAGGAAGCCATTCTGCAGTGTTGTTAATGAAGGCACTGTACCTTAAGTACAGATTACACGTACATGACTGTGTGCCATTCTGCCACTGCCTGCCGAAGGCTGCCAAATCGCCCACTGCTCCTCGGCTGGTGGTAAACACGATCAAGCCAGATAGTGGTCTTATTGGATATTAAACTGACAAAAACAGGTACACACTCAGAGAACAAATCAGTGCTGCACAAATCACCCACTGCTCCTCAGCTGGTTGTTGCCTGGTTATATCTGGTCAGAACGTTCCACTCCTTTGCAGCTATTGCATTGCTGCACGAATCGCCCACTGCTCCTCGGCTGGTGGTAAACACGATCAAGCCAGATAGGGGACTTATTGGGTATTAAAGTGACAAAAACAGATACACACTCGCAGAACAACTCAGTGCTGCACGAATCGCCCACTGCTCCTCGGCTGGTCATCGTCTGGGTATGTCTGGTCAGTAGGTTCCATTCCATTCTACTGCCGTACATATAATACCTCTCTGCTGGTGCATCTACTGCCTTAGATAGGGTGTTACGGGTGTCTCCAGGAAGCCATTCTGCAGTGTTGTTAATGAAGGCACTGTACCTTAAGTACTGTGTGCCATTCTGCCACTGCCTGCCGAAGGCTGCCAAATCACCCACTGCTCCTCGGCTGGTGGTAAACACGATCAAGCCAGATAGTGGTCTAATTGGATATTAAACTGACAAAAACAGGTACACACTCACAGAACAAATCAGTGCTGCACGAATCACCCACTGCTCCTCAGCTGGTTGTTGCCTGGTTATATCTGGTCAGAACGTTCCACTCCTTTGCAGCTATTGCATTGCTGCACAAATCGCCCACTGCTCCTCGGCTGGTGGTAAACACGATCAAGCCAGATAGGGGTCTTATTGGGTATTAAAGTGACAAAAACAGATACACACTCGCAGAACAACTCAGTGCTGCACGAATCGCCCACTGCTCTTCGGCTGGTCATCGTCTGGGTATGTCTGGTCAGTAGGTTCCATTCCATTCTACTGCCGTACATATAATACCTCTCTGCTGGTGCATCTACTGCCTTAGATAGGTCTCTCCGGGAAGCCTTTCTGCAGTGTTGTTAATGGAGGCACTGTTCCTTAAGCACAGATAACACATACATGACTGTGTGCCATTCTACCACTGCCTGCCGAAGGCTGCAGAATCTCCCACTGCTCCTCGGCTGGTGGTAAACACGATCAAGCCAGATAGGGGTCTTTTTGGTTCCTAGTTTTTCAAACTGCCATCCTTTCTGCCACTCCTAGATGAGCTACGTGTTTTTGCCGCACACTTGTGTGGCTTAGCATAGTTATCCAGCTGCCTCCTGCAACATTTTCTCCTAGAAACAATATTGTGAGGTGTTCAGAATAGACTGGAAATGAGTGGAAATGAATGTAAATGAGGTTAATAATAGCGTAGGAGCAAAAAAAAAAACCCACAAACATTCTGCGATTTTAGCAGATTTTATGCTTTAAAAAAAAAATCAGGCCCTTAAGCTGTATTCCCAAAATGTAAAGGGACTGAACAGTCCTACGAAGCGCACTAAACTTTACCTTACACTTAAACAATCCAGAAGTGACATAGTCTTCCTTCAAGGGACCCACTTCAAGAACCCCTCCCACCCTGAACTAAAATCCAAGGCCTACCCTCTCTCATTCCACGCATGCGACTCTAAACAAAAAATAACGTGGTGTAGCCATACTATTTGCCTCCCATCTAACATTTGACCTTTTAAACTCACACATGGATAAGAAAGGGAGATGGCTAATATTAGTAGGTAAACTCAATGGTGCGGAATGTACCTTAGTAAATGTATATGCCCCTAACCAACACCAAGCCTCTTTTTTCAAGAAAATCGACTCCCTTCTTTCCTCGTTTGCTAAAGGCTCAGTCATAGTAGTGGGAGACTTTAACGAAGTACTTGATAGAGTAATAGACCGCACCACCACCCTCTCATCTCCCGGCCCTAGATCCCCCTCCCCAGCAACCTTAGCTCTACACTCTTTACTTAAACGCCATCTCCTATTTGACTCCTTCTGTATACTAAACCCCACCACTAAGGACTACACATTCTTCTCTTCTGTACATAAAACCTACTCGCTTATTGACATGATTTTACTGAGCAGAGATCTGAGCCCCAAAATTCAGGAGGCCCAAATTCACCCCATGATTTGGTCGGACCATTGCCCCATCTCCACAACAATTACCTCGCTAACCTCCCGCCCGACCCCATCTACCTGGAGGATGAATGACTCTCTCCTCCACAACGCCGAGCTCTCCACCCAAATTAGGGACCAGATACTTGAATATTTTAAATTTAATGACCTCCCAGATACATCCCCACTAACCCTATGGGAAGCCCATAAAGCAGTTTTAAGAGGTCACCTTATAAGTATGGCCTCCGGATACCGAAAATCAATAAGATCCCACCTCAATAGCCTAACTACTAAACTCCAAACTCTAGAACACCAACACAAACTCTCTCCTACTCAATCTAACTTTGATCTTCTCTCTACAGCTAGAGCTGAGATATCGCTCCTTCTCTCGGAGCGTACAGCTAAAACACTCCAGAAGCTGAAACAAACGTTCTATGAGAAGGGAGATAAAGCAGATAAACTACTCGCTTCAAGACTTAGATCCCAACATCCTAGCTATCAAAACTAAAAACGGTATCTTATCCCACTCGCCTCACACCATTAATCAAGAATTCCAAAACTTCTACCATAACCTATATAACCTGAAGAATGACTCAACAAGCCCAGCGCCCACCATCGAGATGATATCTGAATTCCTCCAAAAAGCTAAGCTCCCTAAATTATCTGAGCAATCCTCAGCACAATTGAACCAGGACATCACGAATGAAGAGATACTGAGGGCCCTGGGAGAACAAAAGCTCCTCGTATTTCAGCTGCTTATTATAAGAAATACGCACATATCCTGACCCCCCATATTAAAAAAGCGTTTAATGCAGTCCTCCACGGATCTCACTTCCCTAAAACGATGCTGGAGGCCAGGATAATAGTAATCCACAAAGAGGGGAAAGATCCTGCTGACTGTGCCAGCTACAGGCCCAACTCACTGCTAAATATAGATATCAAGATATATGCTAGGATCCTGGCCTCTCGTCTCAGTGCCGTTCTCCCTGGCCTGATCCACAACGATCAAGTAGGCTTCATCACACAAGGAGGGCAATTGATCTCGTCCAGATCCTTAATAACAGACACACTCCTTCTCATGTCCTCTCCCTAGACGCTGAGAAGGCGTTTGATCGCATCTCATGACCCTTCCTATTCCAGACCCTCCGAGCTTTTGGATTGTCGGCGGAATTCCTAACTGCCGTTTCTGCACTATATACGGCCCCGTCCGCCCGTATCCTCACTAACGGAACCCTCGCCGACTCCTTCTCACTTACCAACGGAACCAGACAAGGATGCCCACTTTCACCCCTAGTTTTCGCCATGGTGATCGAATCTCTGGCAGCTAGGATCAGACTCTCCGAGATAGTCAAGGGGGTGGAGGTGGGCTCCCATCAATATAAAATATCGCTATTCGCCGACGATGTACTACTATCCCTAACCCAGCCCCAGACTTCACTCCCAGCCCTCTACGAAATCATCAACGAATATGGTACCCTTTCAGGATATAAAATAAACTTCACCAAATCCGAAGCCATGCTCTTACATACCCCCCCCCTCTAATAAAAGCCTACCTATTATCCTCCTACCGATTTAAATGGCAAACCGACAATATTAAATATCTCGGCATATACATAACCTCTAAATATGAACTCTTATATAAAGAAAATTTCCCTCCCCTTCTGAACAAAATCAAACAGGAACTCAAAACTTGGAGGTCACATATAATCTCGTGGTTTGGGAGGATCTCAGCTACCAAGATGACTATCCTACCACAAATCCTCTATCTCTTCCAAACTCTACCAATCAAAGTCCCCACCCAAACCCTTAAAAATATCCAAACTTCACTCTCCAAATTCATATGGAACAATAAACCCCTGAGAATAGCTTTTAGCTCCCTCAAACTGCCCAGATCGAGAGGCGGCAGAGGCATCCCTGATGTTAAGTACTATTACTTGGCGTCACATCTAAGCCAAATCACCACTTCCTTTGCCCCATCGAGCTCAATAGCATGGATTGATTTAGAATCACAATTTTTAGGCCTCCGATCCCTAGCCTCCCTCTGGAGTCTTAAGAACACCCATAGACCTGTCAGGAGCGCTCGGCGGCTGGGGGAGGCTGTGCGGGAAGCGCACACAGCGCTTCCGCCCGGCTCCGCCGAGCGTCTGGACGGGACTTCCGCCCGGCGGGGTGACGTCACCTCCGCCCGACGGAGTCCCGCGTCAAGTGTTCCCCGGCGTCCTCCGGCAGCCGATCAGCGGTTGCCAGGCAACGGGGGACGCCGGGAGGGTTACGCTCGGCCACGCTACAGGCGGGGGGCTCGGCAGCACAAGGGGCACTGATAGGCTGCACCATCCCTTTTAAGGGATGTGTACAACCAAGATGGCGCCGGTTATAGCCTTGCAGCTAATATACCCGGTCGCTGGTAGTCCTGCCCTGCCTGGTCTCCAGTTCTCTTGCCCGTGCCTGTAGATTGCCTGGTTCCTGGTGTGCCTGGATTCTCTTGCCTTCTGGTCCCGTTTTGGTTTCCTGTTTCCATCTGATCCCGGGTCGGAGTCTGCGTGGATTCTACGGTTCACATCTTTCGTGGGTCACGTAAGTGCTCCTTGGGAGCCCGGTGATATTTCTCTTTACATCTGTGGCCCGCCGTGGCCTTTACCCCCCCTCCGTGGGGTGATCCTGTTGTGGTTTTTGCGTTCCTCCCTCCTTTTCTCTGTCCCTCCAGTTCTGTCTCCCTAGTGTCGTCAGGCAGGGGTTCCCCTCTTTCCCCCCTTTCCCTGGTGTTGGGGAGTAGTTGTCGTATTCTGTGTTTCCCCTGTATTTGGTGTTTGCGACTGGGTCGCTTCGTCCCGTCCTTGGCCCGGTGCCGGTCAGTTAGGGGCTTTTCCCAGCTAGGCCCGTTAGCCAGTGTTTCCTCTTGTGTTACCCCCTGGTGGTCGTTCTCCCCTTGTCATTTCCTAACACCTGGCTGCATCGGGGTCTGAGCCGGCTTAACCAGCTCATTCGAACGCGGCGGCTACAGGCGAAGCCTAGCTCTCTGCAGGGGTTTACCACCTACCCGGGGGACTCAATAGAGTCAGAGTAGGTTTCGCTGTGGCCGTCCTAAACAGCGGTCCCAGCTGCTGGGCTCACGCCTATCTGTCCGTCTTCCGCAGTCTGGGAGGTCACGTGGTGCCTCGCCAGGCAACGTGATACTCCACTTAGTCCGCTGCGTCACGGGGTGCTTCGCCAGGCACCGTGACATTATAACCGGCCATACAGGTTATATAAAAGTATCCTTATATAGCAACTTTAGGTTGGATTTCCGTTATGAATCCAACACAACAGGCGTTTGCAGAACAGGTCCAGGGGTTAACCCAGATGGTGCGGGAGCTGTCCCTTAAGGTGAATTCCCAGGGACAGCGGGGTCGCTCCCCGGACCCTGGGCCCGCTGAGCCCAAGATGAATTTGCCTGATCGTTTTTCTGGTGACCGTAAGGCCTTCTTTAACTTCAAGGAGAGTTGTAAGTTATATTTTCGGACTAGACCCTGGTCTTCTGGTACCGAATCCCAGCGGGTGGGGTTGGTTATGTCCTTGTTACAGGGCGATCCACAAACCTGGGCATTCGGTTTACCCGCTGATAGTCCCGCTCTGTCCTCAGTGGATAATTTCTTTAGCTCCTTAGGTATCCTTTACGATGATCCTGATCGGGAGGCCTCTGCAGAGACTCACCTGCGGGCTCTCAAGCAGGGTAGAAATCCAGCGGAGGTGTACTGCACCGAATTTCGGCGTTGGTCTAACGACTGTGGCTGGAATGACCCGGCTCTCAGGAGTCAGTTCCGTTGCGGGATGTCCGATGCCATCAAGGACAGCCTAATTCAATATCCGGTTCCCAACTCCTTGGATAAACTCATGGAGTTGGCGATCCGAATTGACCGCCGTCTCCGGGAGCGACGGTCAGAGCGGGGTGCGCAAGCTAGGCCTCTTCCCTTTGTCTCGGCTGTTCCTGACGAGGACGAAGAGCCTATGCAAGTAGGAGCCACCCGTATTCCTGCCGAAGAAAGAGCTCGGCGGTTTAGTACGGGTCTGTGCCTATATTGCGGAGGGAAGGGTCACCTCCTACGGAATTGTCCAGTGAAGCCAGTAAAAGCTCAGGCCAAGTGAATCAGGAGGAGGTTCACTTAGGCCTGCAGCTTTTCTCCTCCCAAAACTCGATTTTAGCTCCCTGTCAGGTTTCCTTTCTGGAAAAGGTCTTCTCTGGTACTGCCTTTATCGATAGCGGGGCGGCCGGGAATTTTTTGGATGTTTCGATAGCCCGTGGGCTGGGTATTCCCTTTCTTAAGCTCGAAGGGCACATTACCCTTAGAGGGATTGACGGGAGTATTCTTCCCAACGGGGCAGTTTGCTATCAGACACCCCCGGTGGGTCTCACTGTCGGGCTCACTCATACTGAGGTCATTTCTTTTTTTCTCATTTCATGTCCGGTGGTCCCCATTGTTTTAGGTCATCCTTGGTTGGTGAGACACAATCCAGTTATCGATTGGGAAGCGGGACAGATTGCCCGCTGGAGTCCTTTTTGTTCAGAGCATTGTATTCAGTTTTCTCTGTTGCAAGCCTCAGTATCAGTTTCTTCGGTCCCTACTCCCTATAGTAATTTTGCGGATGTGTTCTCTAAAGGGGAGGCTGACAGTCTTCCCCCACATTGTCCTTATGACTGTGCCATTAATCTGATTCCCAATGCTCCGTTACCCAAGGGGAGATTGTATTCCCTTTCCCTTCCCGAGACAAGGGCCATGGAGGAGTATGTGCAGGAGAGTCTTCAGAAGGGATTTATCCGACCCTCTAAGTCCCCCCTTAGTGCGGGCTTTTTCTTTGTGGCCAAGAAGGACGGGTCCCTTAGGCCCTGTATTGACTTTCGTGCTCTCAACAAGATTACTGTCAAGAACACGTACCCTCTTCCCTTGATTTCGGTCCTTTTCGATCAGCTACGTGCTGCCACCATCTTTACCAAGATTGATCTTAGAGGGGCTTATAATCTTGTGCGGATTAAAGAGGGAGACGAGTGGAAGACGGCGTTTAGTACTCAGACGGGGCATTACGAGTACTTAGTAATGCCCTTTGGCCTCTCCAATGCCCCCGCCGTTTTTCAAGATTTTATCAATGATGTCCTCCGTGAATTTCTGGGTAGATTTGTGGTCGTCTACCTGGATGACATCTTGATTTTTTCTCTGGATTTGGAGGAGCACAGAAATCAGGTTAGACAAGTCTTGCAGAAACTGCGGGAAAATCGTTTGTTCGCCAAGTTGGAGAAGTGCGAATTCGAGATGCCGCAAGTTTCCTTCTTGGGATATATCATCTCTTCTCGAGGATTCCAGATGGATCCGAAGAAACTCCAAGCCATTGTGAACTGGGTTAGACCCACTAATTTGAAGGCCATCCAACGTTTTTTGGGCTTTGCTAATTATTATAGACGCTTTATCTGGTCATTTTCCTCTATTGTGGCTCCTCTTGTGGCCTTGACGAGGAAAGGAGCGGACCCAGCTACATGGTCTCCTAAGGCGGTGCAAGCTTTTGAGACCTTGAAGAAAGCGTTCATGTCTGCCCCGGTTTTAAGACACCCAGATCCGGAACTCCCGTTCATTGTGGAGGTGGATGCCTCCGAGGTTGGGGCTGGAGCTGTTCTATCTCAACGGGACTCTGAATCTCTCGAATTGCATCCTTGTGCATTTATGTCAAGGAAATTTTCTTCCGCCGAGGTCAATTAAGATGTAGGCAATCGAGAGTTGCTGGCAGTGAAATGGGCCTTTGATGAATGGCGGCATTGGTTGGAGGGTGCGGTTCATCAGATCTTGGTTCTTACGGATCACAAGAACTTACAGTACATCGAGACTGCCAAGAGACTCAATGCTCGCCAAGCTCGGTGGGCACTATTCTTTATGCTGTTCAACTTTGTTATCTCCTATAGACCGGGCTATAAGAACATACAAGCAGACGCCCTTTCACGCTGTTTTCTTCCCGAACACGAGAGTAGGACCAGCAAAATTCCCATTTTGCCCTCTTCTTTTTTTCTTGTGGGGTTGAATCAGTCCTTGATGGATCTCATCCATCAGGCGCAGTCCCAAGCGCCAGTCCAGACGCCTGCGTCTCGATTATTCGTCCCAGAGACCTTGCGGCGCAAGGTATTGTCAGAGCTGCACGAGTCTAGAGTCGCTGGGCATCCTGGGGTGGCCAAGACATTTGATCTTCTCTCCCGGTCAGTTTGGTGGCCAGGGATGTTACGGGACACTAGAGAATTTGTTCTGTCTTGCCCGGTGTGTGCCCGATTTAAAGTCCCTAGAGCCCGGCCACTGGGGAGACTGCTACCCTTGCCCATTCCTTCCAGGCCTTGGTCACATCTGGCCATGGATTTTATTGTTGGTTTGCCTGTCTCTTCCCATTGTCAGGTCATTTGGGTGGTCGTGGACAGATTTTCCAAAATGGCGCACTTTGTGGCTTTGAAACAGCTACCCTCGGCCAAAGAGTTGGTGGAGTTGTTCCTTCAACATATTTTCAAACTCCATGGCTTACCCACAGATATTGTGTCAGACCGTGGTCCACAGTTTGTGGCTCAATTTTGGAGACTCTTTTGCGCCTCTCTTAGAATTAAGACCAGTCTCACGTCTGCTTTCCACCCACAGGCAAATGGACAGACGGAACGCTTGAACCAGTCATTAAAACAATATTTACGGTGTTTTGTGTCCAAATTACAGAATGATTGGGTGGGTCTTCTTCCTTTTGCGGAATTTGCGTATAATAACGCTTGCCATTCAGCTTCGAAGGCCTCACCTTTCTTTGTGGTGTATGGATGTCATCCTCGAGTTAATGCTCTTGGACCTGAAACCCCTGTTCCTCCATCCTCTGCGGCTGCTCGTTTAAGGGGAATTTGGAAGAGAACCCATGAGGCCCTTAAAGAGGTGGGCCTAAAGGAAAAGGTGTGCGCAGACAGATCCAGGCGGCCTTGCCGGTTTAAGGTGGGAGATTGGGTTTGGTTATCCACCCGTAACATCAAGCTTCACCAACCATCGGCGAGGTTAGGGCCTAAGTACATCGGCCCCTATCGGATTGTCAAGAGGGTTAATCCGGTGGCATTTCGTCTTCTGCTGCCTAACTCCCTCAAGATCGCCAGCACCTTCCATGCATCCTTACTTAAACCAGTATTCTTTTCACGGAGGTTCCCACGTCCGATTCTTGCCAGGTCCTCTCCTGTGACCGTTCGGGGACAGCAAGAGTTTCGGGTTGAAAAGATACTGGACTCCAAGATCTCCAGAGGCTCTCTTCAGTTTCTTGTTCACTGGAGGGGTTTTGGTCCGGAGGAGAGATCATGGGTCTTGGATGAGGATCTGCATGCTCCCAATCTTAAGATACATTTCTTTAGGGAGTTTCCTGGCAAACCCGGTGGTAGGGGTTTGTTGACCCCTCCTCAAGGGGGGGGTACTGTCAGGAGCGCTCGGCGGCTGGGGGAGGCCGAGCGTCTGGACGGGACTTCCGCCCGGCGGGGTGACGTCACCTCCGCCCGACGGAGTCCCGCGTCAAGTGTTCCCCGGCGTCCTCCGGCAGCCGATCAGCGGTTGCCAGGCAACGGGGGACGCCGGGAGGGTTACGCTCGGCCACGCTACAGGCGGGGGGCTCGGCAGCACAAGGGGCACTGATAGGCTGCACCATCCCTTTTAAGGGATGTGTACAACTAAGATGGCACCGGTTATAGCCTTGCAGCTAATATACCCGGTCGCTGGTAGTCCTGCCCTGCCTGGTCTCCAGTTCTCTTGCCCGTGCCTGTAGATTGCCTGGTTCCTGGTGTGCCTGGATTCTCTTGCCTTCTGGTCCCGTTTTGGTTTCCTGTTTCCATCTGATCCCGGGTCGGAGCCTGCGTGGATTCTACGGTTCACATCTTTCGTGGGTCACGTAAGTGCTCCTTGGGAGCCCGGTGATATTTCTCTTTACATCTGTGGCCCGCCGTGGCCTTTACCCCCCCTCCGTGGGGTGATCCTGTTGTGGTTTCTGCGTTCCTCCCTCCTTTTCTCTGTCCCTCCAGTTCTGTCTCCCTAGTGTCGTCAGGCAGGGGTTCCCCTCTTTCCCCCCTTTCCCTGGTGTTGGGGAGTAGTTGTCGTATTCTGTGTTTCCCCTGTATTTGGTGTTTGCGACTGGGTCGCTTCGTCCCGTCCTTGGCCCGGTGCCGGTCAGTTAGGGGCTTTTCCCAGCTAGGCCCGTTAGCCAGTGTTTCCTCTTGTGTTACCCCCTGGTGGTTGTTCTCCCCTTGTCATTTCCTAACACCTGGCTGCATCGGGGTCTGAGCCGGCTTAACCAGCTCATTCGAACGCGGCGGCTACAGGCGAAGCCTAGCTCTCTGCAGGGGTTTACCACCTACCCGGGGGACTCAATAGAGTCAGAGTAGGTTTCGCTGTGGCCGTCCTAAACAGCGGTCCCAGCTGCTGGGCTCACGCCTATCTGTCCGTCTTCCGCAGTCTGGGAGGTCACGTGGTGCCTCGCCAGGCAACGTGACACTCCACTTAGTCTGCTGCGTCACGGGGTGCTTCGCCAGGCACCGTGACAAGACCTGCCCTTGTTGGCACCCTACCCTCGCTTAAATTTCACCTCTCACTGTGGGATAATGCCCTCTACAAATACAAACTATCCTCTTGCCCCTCTCCCCTTACCCCCATATGGGACAACCAGGCTTTCCCCACTGGGACTTCTCCCTCATCCTTCGCACAGTGGACTAAATCTAAAATTCGCTTAGTCTCTGACCTATCGACCCAAAATTCATGGCTATCCCTGACGGAAATAAAAGACAAATTTCCCACGCTGGCGCCCCCTCTGTTTGAATTCTTTCAAATCCGACACTTTCTTTCATCACTACCACAAACGGAGACGCTACGAGACCTGACCCCCTTTGAGAGACTGTGTGCAATGAATCCTCTCTCCAAGGGCATGATATCTCAGATATATAATTTACTAATCGACACATCTGCCCCTACACTCACCCGCCACGAATCAGAATGGGAAAGAGACTTAGGTGCTCCACCAGACGAGAAGTGTTGGGAGGACGTCCGCGAGAGTATCGCAAAATGCTCAATATCTACACGCATCAAGGAGACCACATATAAACTATATTATAGATGGTACCTCACCCCAGAAAAACTTTCCAAGATGTAACCCACAGTCACACCGAACTGCTGGCGCAATTGCGGACAGAGGGGCTCGCTCCTCCATATTTGGTGGTCGTGTCCAAAAATAGCTCCCTTCTGGGAAGAGGTTCATACTCTTATGAACTCTCTCTCAGGCCTCTCTCTCCCCCTGGACCCATGGTCCTTCTTACTAGCACGCACATTCCAAGACATTGACCCTCCCCTAAATAAATTACAAGCACATATTCTAGCTGCAGCAAAACTGGTCATTGCCAAGCAATGGAAATCCCCGGTTACCCCCCCACAGGCTCTACTAACTAACTATGTATGGTACATAGCCCACATGGAGATAATCTATTTCCTTCATGAGTGTCCCCACAAGTTTGACGAGGTTTGGAACCCCTGGACAGCCAAGATGGCCACCCCCACCACAATCATCCCTACAGTCAGCAACTAGACCCCACATAAGTGACCTCTCTCCCAATCTCAAGAAGCCTTGAGACCCCCCTCCCCCCTTCATCTGGGACTCATCTCTCTCCTCTTGTTCTCTCTACCTTCTCATCCCCCGCCCCTCCATCCCCCCCCTCTCTCACTCTCTCACCCTCCTCCCAACCCTCCTCCCCCAAAAATGTTAGTGAACCTACCGTTTGATCTATACTCCTGAATTGCTTAAAAACAAAATTTGTGAAGGCACCCTTGTTTATGCTACATGTATGTTCAATCACTCATACTGTGTACTTTCACTTTGTTCAAAATAAAAAGTAAAAAAAAAAATCAGAACCTAACACCTAAAACGTTTAGAGGGTGTTTTGGCAAAACCGATTACAACCCAAAACCTGAAGGTAATCAGAACTCAAAACCCAAAACGTGAAAAGTGGCCGGTGAACATCCCTAGTTATTAATGCACTAATAACCTTTACCTGCATGCTTTTACTGTTGAATTATTCTGATACACTGTTTCTTCTCTATTGAACTTCTAAGGTCAGTTACAATGTAGTAACCTAGAGCTGTATTTCTGGTTATATTCCCAGTATGTGTGTTTCAAATGACCTATGCTATAATTAAATCCCATTTGTAATCATATTGTAATCAATAGATGTCCTCATTTATCTTATGCCTCATACCGATTCTGACCAGCTTTGTATTCGATTTTTACTATATATTCCAAATAGAATTGAAATTGACTCAATTTCGAGTCGATATGGACTATACAGTGAAAATCAAATCAAAATGGTTTTCAACAGCATTTGATCCCAATGCGCACTCCTGTTTAGTGGAAATCGCACAGAATAATAATAATGATTAACTCTGCTGGAGGCCAGGCCTCCTCAGCTGTCAGGGCCCTGGACTCCCATCAGTGCCAGATTAAACCTTTGGGGGAGCCTGTCCCCTGGCTGTGCCTGCTATGTGTGTGTCTCATCCTCCCACATCTCCATGAGGCGGCAGCAGGGGGGTGGACTTCAGAGGTTTCCTCTCAGGGAGATGTCCAGATACACTAAGCTTCAAAAGTGATAAAATGGAAAGTGATAAACCACCAGACAATCAGCTCCTACCTGCCACGTCACAGACTGGGTTTGAAAAATGACAGGTAGGAGCTGATTGGCTGTTTTTGTATCACTATCCGTTTTATCACTTTTCAAGGCTTAGCACTTCTCACCCAGGGCCAGATGCACTAATCTTCAAAAGTGATAAATGGAGATTGATAAACAGCCAGCCAATCAGCTCCTACTTGCTTTGTCACAGGTTGTATTTGAAAAATATCAGACAGGAGCTGATTGGCTGGTTGTTTATCTCTTTCCATTTGAACACTTTTGAAGCTTAGTGCATCTGGCCCCCAGAGTGAGGATCAGGACGCTGTAAGGTTTCATGTTATCATGTTGACATTTACTATATTGAAACTGGCATGTCAGCATTACTGTCTAACCCTAACAATAACCACAGCATTAACATTTAACTGCAGCCTAACCCTCTCACTGATCTGTTCTTATAGACATGCAGCATTTTGGCATTTTGAAGATATTGTCATGTTGCCTTTAGACATTATGACCATGTTGACTTTATGAACAATGTTGTCGACATTCTGAATGGCAACATTCAGAACCATTCAGCATTACAGTGTCAACATTCTGAATGCCTACAATAGGACAACATACCATATATCAGGGGTGTCCAAACTTTTTGTGACGAGGGCCAGATTTGGTGAAGTGTAAATGTGTGGGGGCCGACCATTCAGCCTGACATTCTTTGAATCATTAATCACATCAGAATGGTCCCCCACTCTGCACCCATTCACTCTATGTCCCCCAGCCTGCCCCTTCACTGTATTTCCCCCAGCCTGCCCCCATTCAATGTATGTCCCCCAGCCTGCCCCTCCTTCACTGTATGTCCCCCATTCACTGTATGTTCCCCACTCTGCAACCATTCAATCTGTCCCCCAGCCTGCCCCCTTCTCTTAATGTCCATCAGTACCTCCCTTCATTGTATGTCCCCAAGCCTGAACCTCCTTCACTGTATGACTCCCATTCACTGTATGACCCCCATTTACTATGTACCCCACTCTGCCCCCATTCACTGTATGTCCCCCAGCCTGCCCCTGCTCCCCCTTCTCTGAATGGCCATCACTGTCTCCATTCACTGTATGTCTCCCAGCCTGACTCTCCTTCACTGTATGTCCCCCACTCTGCCCCCTCCCTTCTCTGTATGTTTCCCAACCCCTTATGTGAGCCAGAGGAAGGAGAGGCAAGGACAGGAGATGCTTGGGCTCCGCTGCCCTCTTCTACTCTGCATGTTACGGGAGCAAGCTTCCCCCTTGCTGCCCCCCTACCCAAACACTGCTGTCACTGTGATTGTGGAGTAGGGTGATATATATATACGATTGCAGAAGCAGGGGTAGGACGACAAACACATCTGACTGTGACGGCCGGCACCTCATCACTGCAGCAGACAGCAAGGTAAAGGCGCGCTCGCTGGGGCCCCACCTTTAGTGTCCTGTGCTGTACATCCCATATCTGATGCTCTGCCCGCTTCCAGCTGGAGGCTGCGGGCTGCTTGAAATTACAGCACGGGCCGCAATTGGCCCCCAGGCCAGACTTTGGACATGCCTGCCATACAGTATATCATACAGTATGTATATTATGTGAACAATACAAAAATATAAGACACCTTTTCCGACAACTTAGAGGAAACTTAATGAAACCTTCTTTGAATTATGCTATCTATTTATTTATACGTTAAGAAATGTAATTTTTAATACATTTTTTTTTGCTGCCTCACCAGTTTAACTTTAAGGATCAGCAAAACTGAGGATGATTTTTAAAAAAATTGCATTTGCAATGAAGAGGCCATTAGATATAGGCATTGACATAAAAGTTTTGTATCTATCTCCCGCTAGTTATCTATGATGTCATAAGCCAATGCATTTTTCACATTATGCAGCTGCCGCCCCAGGGGCTCCAGAATCTGGGCGGCACAGCTGAGCCTGACTATCAGAAAATGAAGAATGGCTCAGAGGATGGCATCCTTTTTGGGGCTGTGGGTGTAATTCAGAGTGTTTACTCACAGGTAAATGGCAACCACTGAACATCCCCCGCCAGCCGAATCCACACCCTAGCATGCATTCGCCTACACATCCACTTGCATGTGGCCGAAAGGTGGACAAATAGTTTGATGGTCGCTCACCATCGAATGATTTCTCCACTTTTTGTAAAGAAAAGAAAGCCTGGACTGGCCTTTCAAGCATATGCTTCCCGACTTTGGGGCGGGTGCTGGCGTCATGAGATGTCAGTTCCTGCCCCAAGCATGTATTGCCACACCTGTGTTCGCAGGAGTACGCCCAACATTTCTATGGGTGCCCACTGTTTTTGTAGGCACACCCATGAAATGCTGGGCGGCCCCTTGCATCCGGCCCCTGCCTGCCCCTCCTAGAGTGAATGCCCCAGCGAGTGTGATACTCACCAAAGGCATTCACTCCTGGAGTTTGCACATGCACTTATTTGCACTTGGGGACCAAATTTAGCGTGCTGGTGGGAGCGGTAAACTTAAATTTTACCTAGGGTGCTGAAAAACCTGGCACTGGCCTGTTCTAGATAATTGAACAGACCCTGGGGTAGATCTTTTTACCTTTTCAGTACCTTAAGTACCAGTAAATTAATTGTGAACCATAGAAAGTACTTTGCCCTATTGTATTTAAAGGTGCCCATACACGTTACAATTTTTGTATACAATATTGTATACAATATCGCATCTCATCACATCTCGGTTTTGCGATAAGATGAGATCTAGTACAAAAAGTATGTGCAGCACATACTTTTGTACTAGATCTCCTCTCATCTCATCGCAAAACCGAGATGCGATGAGATGTGATAGTGTATACAATATTGTATACAATAATTGTAACGTGTATGGGCACCTTAAGAACTATCATATTGATATAAGTTTTAACATATTTATGGATGCAGGTATAGTTATTTAAATAGTAATAGATGGATCCCTTTTAATATACATATTAAAAGGTACAAAAGTTTGTGAATGAAAACGACATATGTGTTGCATTTTCATTTTACTTTGACCTTTCTTATCAGACTTGTTGAAACTTTTAATTTCTATGCTTTTATTGCAATTCTCCAATCACTATGAGGAGCTTTTTATTAGGTATTCTTGAGTCGCTTATTGTGTTTTATCAAAGAATTTGATCTCTTCTTCAATTTAACTGCAGTTATTCTACTCTGAGAAAACCTTTATATTAGGATCCTTTCATCATTTGATGACAACCCTTAAATATATCATTATTTGGGGATGTGTTATATATTATAATGATTACTCAAATTTTATTTATATAATCTGATATATAAACTGTTTCTTTTTATCACCTTGTGATGGAAGACAGCTGTCTGGTTTTTCTGAGAGCAGTAATAGAATTGCTGACTTATAAAAGGATTGCTGGAACTTATACATATTTTTTTAAAGAAGTGTGTGGTATTATTATTATACATGCAATTAAATGAATCATCTTGTATTCTTGGGGTGGGTAAACATTGATAACACCTTCTAACGCATGCTGCTTTCCCACTGCAGACCAGTTTAAAGTACTGGTAATGTTAAATGGTATTTAAAACGGTATTAGCATTCCCACTGCAGCAGATTACCGTTTTAAATACCATTTAAGTACCATTCCCATTGCAGTGAACCGTGTAAAATGTAGGGTGCCTAACCCCCCCCCCCCAGTGTAAAGAGTGCCTAATCCCCCCCCCAAGAGTAAAGAGTGCCTAACCCCGTACCTGCCCTGTGCCCCCACCTCCCCTCCCCTTGTACTTACCTGCACGGGGATGCAGGGCAGTGGGGAGGCAGCGGGGGTCCATGCAGGGTCCATGCGGGGTACAGCCAGTCACAGTGCCTGATGAGAACTAGTAGTTCTCACTTTGCGCATATGTAATGAGTGCACGTGCATACTAATGAGCCGCTCATTACATATGTGCATATGTAATGAGCGGCTCTTTATTATGCACGTGCATTCATTACACATGCACAAAGTGAGAACTACTAGGTCTCATCAGGCACTGGGACTGCCTGGAGGCTAAATAACGTTTAAGAGGCATTCCCACTGCCTCTTAAACGTTATTTTAACGCGTAGGACTCTGCTTTAAAAATGGGTTGAAATACCATTTAGCTTTAAACGGTATTTCAACTCTTGCACTTTCCCACTGCAGCCTTAAAACGGTAAATTGCGCTGAAAATCGGCAATTTACCGTTTTTTAGCTGCAGTGAGAAAGGGGGATAAGTCAGTGGTTCCCAAACTGTGCGCCGTGGCTCCCTGGGGTGCCTCGGGACACATGCAGGGGTGCCCTGGGTTGGTAGTCCAGGACCAACTAAAATTATTAATGGTTAATTATTTATATGCAAAACCAGTGCTGGTGGCTGCCAATCATAAAATGTGTACAAACAGAAGCAATTCCTGCCCTTTTCCACATAACTGACCCTAAGAATAGCATATAAATCCAATCTAATTAAAATAAATTTGGCCTAGGGGTGCCGCGAAAAAGATTCTTATACTCTAGGGTGCCGTGATTAAAAAAAGATTGGGAACCCCTGGGTTAAGTAATAGGTATGTCAAGGTTCTGTTTACTCCCACTCAAACCCTGGATTTCTCAAACACTTGTGATGAGTTCTATGGAATAAAGCCATCATGTGTATAATACAGGAAGAATTTCCTTTACTTCACATAACATGATACAACTGCATTCAATTTTCATCAGCACTGTGACTGTAAAAGAGAACTTCAAATAGTACAGATCATGTTACTCATATTTTAACATGGACTAGTGAATATTTGGTACTCTTTACTTAGAAGGGCGCCCATCTCGGGCATCTCGGGGATTGAATGCACTAAAAAATTGGGTGCGATCAACCGACGAGATGCCCGAGATTTCCCATAGGGAACAATGTTAAATGTCTCAATTGACCCGATTTTCCTGTTCAATGCCTCAATTGACCCAATTTTTCCATAGGAAACAATGTTAAATGGGCCACAGAGGCCAAATAGGCACCCTGAAGTGAATAATGGGCACCCGAATTGTTAACGCCACCCCACGATCAACGTCAACCCGAAGCGTGGCGAGCGCAGCGAGCCCGCGAGGGGCGGCGGTACGCGTCCTACGACCTTTTCATACCCCCACTATCCACGTCGGCGTGGAGTTGAGAATAGAAAGTGTGGCGAGCGCAGCGAGCCACCGAGCCCGAAGCGTGGCGAGCGCAGCGAGCCCCGCGAGGGGACGCGGATACCTTCACAGGTATCCGCGTCCCCTCGCGGGCTTCACAGCTGTCCGCGTACCCTCGCGGGCTCGCTGCGCTCGCCACGCTTCGGGCTCGGTGGCTCGCTGCGCTCGCCACACTTTCTATTCTCAACTCCACGCCGACGTGGATAGTGGGGGTATGAAAAGGTCGTAGGACGCGTACCGCCGCCCCTCGCGGGCTCGCTGCGCTCGCCACGCATCGGGTTGACGTTGATCGTGGGGTGGCGTTAACAATTCGGGTGGCCATTATACACTTCAGGGTGCCTATTTGGCCTCTGTGGCCCATTTAACATTGTTTCCTATGGAAAAATCGGGTCAATTGAGGCATTGAACAGGAAAATTGGGTCAATTGAGACATTTAACATTGTTCCCTATGGGAAATCTCGGGCATCTCGTCGGTTGATCGCACCCGATTTTTTAGTGCATTCAATCCCCGAGATGCCCGAGATTTTTTACTAACGATGCCCACGATCAAAATCGTGGGCGCCCTTCTAAGTAAAGAGTACCGAATATTTAATTGAGATTTCTGTATATTATACATAGCGTAGTCAACCTATGTAGCAGTGGTCAGCAACTCAAGTTTTATGGCCCATACATACCGCTCGCTCGCTGCAGTTGGCGATATCTTCGTCCACGAGGACACATCGGGGTGTTGGATCCCTGTGGCCACACTAACTGATGCTTGCAGGTAGGGCTGGCAACAGAAAGCTTGCGGCCCCATACACCAATTTTTCTGGGGGTACACCACCCCCTCAAGCTAGAAGTGACGCAGGGTGGGAGAATTGGTGGCAATAAGGACCATATAATGTCTGCCCCCAGTACAGACAGCTTCACCTCTGGAGGCATGGGGCAGGACTCAAAGAGAAGGGGACATTAAGTAACAGATAGAGGCGGCAGGTATCAGAGAGAAAGGCAGGTGTATCTGCTTCAAGATGTGATGGTCAGACAATACTGCAGTTTGCTAGCAGTGCTGATTCAGGCTTCTTCAGCTTCTCTGCCATATAGGCCAGAGCTAATGATCGTAGAGCCAATGCCATGCTGCTTTCATGCACAGGCCAATCGGCAATTGATTTATTTGGCCTGGAATGAGGCGAGAGCTAGTGGGGGCTGCGGAGATGTAGAAATTGCCAGCTTTACTGTCCAGCCGGCCCAAGCGGTAGGTAATAGACTCCTTCCAGCAGCCGGTGGATGCCTTTTCAAGCTTTCGGCACCTGGAGTTTGTGCTCCACCAGCGACACCCTCCCAATGCACTTGCCTGCCTCTTGGGCCCCTCAGAATCTTGCGGCCCATCAAAGTTGTCCCCCTAGATCCCCCTTTGGTGGGTAGAATCATGTTGGCAAGAGTAAAACCCCATACATACTGGATGACCTATGCCGATATTGTTAATGATATCGGCGGTCCATCGGGTTGACTATGTGCATACACACTGAACAATATCGTTGATATCATTTAGTGACATCACTGGCTCCCTAATGAACATGCGGGCAATAGGCTTCATAGCCAAAATTGACCTGCATGTTCATCCAAAAGGGGGATTTTAACAAAACGTGCTCCTGCGATATTGAGAATACACACCGCCCATTTTTTTTAAAAGCTATCAATATGAAGAGCTCTTCTCAGCAATACATTTTATAAAATTGGGTGGTGTGTACGGGGCTTATCTGGACACTGTTATCACCACAAAGTCTACACTTGCTGAAAGATCTTTGTATACTTAACCCTTTAAGTGCCCAGTGAATTTGACAAAATGTGAAAAATGTGAATATTGCCAAGAAAACATTCATCATAAATGACCTGTAATGGTTACCTTTTATAGAAAATATAATCTTTTTTACACAACATTTTTTATTTGAATTTATATAACAAATGTGTGCGACGCTGGCATTTTAGCAGATATTTTGTACCACTCTCACAGAGATGTTGTCACTCAATTGGTTATTTCTTCAACATGAACCACATCTTTCTATCACTGTGTTCCCAAAAAGAAGACAGAGAAGAAACAATATTGTATTATAGTTAGTCCAAAGTATCAGGTACCAGTTTCTGAATATTGTCAAATCCCAGATGACCTAAGCGTTTGTGCCACAGCTCCATTGATACTGGAGGGTATTGGAGGTCTCTCTTTTAGTAGAAGAAGAAGTCTAAGCAGCGTGCAGACTTTTAGCAGGTCTATGAAGGCTGAACAGTGGAGCGCTGCAGCACTATGCGTAGGGATGCTGTCGGCAGGGCTGCCAATAGGGGTTTGCTGTGGGTACAGCTGTCCTGGGCCCCGGCCTCTGGAAGGGCCCAGGCAGCTCATTTTGTCCACCGCAACCCCCTGACTGCCTCCGCTGCGCTCAGTGCGCTGAACAAAGCAGGTCCCAGAGCACAGGCTTATTTAACCCAGGACTCCGGTGGTCAATTAAAATGCTGCACAGGCTTTTGAGACCATCAGAGCTCACATACCTGCTGCCAATCAGAGCGGCTGCTGGTACACAAGCTCTGATTGGCACACCAGCCGGTGCTGCATTTTAATTGGTCGTCGGCATCCTGAGTTGAAGAAGCCTGTGATGGGAGATGGGGGAGCAGGAGCCAGGTTACGGTAAGTCAAGTGAGGAGGGGGGCCCAGACTGCAAATGAGTCCCGGGACCCAAAATTCCTGATGGCAGCCCTGGCTGTCGGAAATGACTGACAGCTCCCTCTCTCACTCTGTGTGGTAATAGCTGTATGGGGCTCAGGACGCTTCCTCTGTGGAGCTCCGTTACTAGGTGCACTGTCCCCTTAGAGTGGGGCTGCACACTCTCCTCACACAGGTAACTATGCGCTGCGCTGTCCTCCATCACACTCTCTGTGGTAAGCAGCACACTGACTGGACAGAAACGGCACGCTGCCTGCTCATAGGTTAAATGCGCTGTCATTCTGAAATGTGATGTCTCACTTGCACGTTGGGGCCGATTACTGCTAATAACGGTGGCATCAATGGGACAAACAGCCTGTGGGTTCTGGGTTCCCATGGGGACAGGTGCAGAGTGCACCTTACTAACGGGGCTGCTGTCACTGACATTACTGTTATGTTTGAGGGTCTGGTAACTAGTTGGAGATACCACAAATTTAAGATAGTAAATATACACTTCTCCTGAGTCCTGTGGTGATTTGCACACAGGCCATTTTACAAGCTAGATTTTCTCAGTCCTGGTGGTGATGACTACAAGAGCGGAACAGTAGAATATGTAGCAAAAATTCCAGAGAATTACCACATGAAATCTAGCACCTACTGTACTGTATACTTAATTGAATCCTAGACAGGTAAAGCTACAGTCTGTCTCCAATGAACAGTAATGGTGCCCATTCACAGTGTGACAGGGAAGTCCGATGTACGCTCCCATGCACATCCCATCACACAGCACATAAAGTATGTCCTGCCCATGCTTTTAGTACTAGATTGAATCGTATCCAGGGCCGGATAAACAATGGGCCTGATGGAGCTACAACTCCAGGCCCACTCTTCAAATATGCCTATTTTGTAGCTGAGGGCCAGGGCTTCCCAACAAGCCTGGCAAAGCTGGAACCTTTTCCCCATAGGATAACATGGGACCCGCTAATTCCGACCCCCACCCAGTTCCAACGGCTGCCAGTTCCCCCTCCGGCATCACAGAAGCTCAAGTCGAACTGAAATCGCTGGGCCTTCAATCTGATAACAGGCTGGTCCATATGGGTTCATTGGTTCTAGAGATATTGCGGGTAAACCAATTTTTTCACTTCTGAAATGTAATTTCATAGCTGTTCAGGTTGATTGAGGACAGATTTCTATGGAGCCAATCGGCCCATTTTCACGGGACCAAAATCATTTGGAGCCCACATGTAAATTGGTCAGTTGGTTCTGAAGATATAGCTGGTTGTTTAAAGGGGGGGTGGTTTCTCTCCCCCTATTACCAGAAAATGCAGGGACTAGGCTGGTGTAATAGGGGCCAGCCCGGGAATGTCCCTGCATGATCCTGTGACCATATACCCGGGTAAGTCCCTGCATTTTCTGGTGTGAAAGGGTCATTACTTCAAATAGCCGGGACCTGCAGTACTCTGAATACAGCCGGGCAGCCCCCTGCTCTCTGCCCAGCTGTCAATGGCTGTCATTTCTGCCCAGCGGTGGCTGTCCTCCAGTTACCGCAAGCATGTATTCCCCCTTGGCAATGAGCATGTAATTCCACATGGCAACGAGCATGGAACCCCTGGCAATGAGCATGGAACCCCTGGCAATGAGCATGTAGGTAAGCAGCACTTATGTAGCATAATTTTTAATAGACATTATGGTGTTTGGCATAATACGTAATGGACATTATGGTGTGTGGCTTAACATGTAATGGGCATTATAGTGTACATTTGTAATGTGCACCTTTGGCGCACAATGCCCCTGTTTATGAAGCATATTGTGCATTATTGCTCAATCTTTTTGGTAGAGTGTGTATTATGGCTCAATACATGTGGATGTTGCCTTAATCTATGTGGCATAACATGAATTTTGACTCAATACTTGTGCCATAGTGTGAATTTTGGCTCAGTCGGTGTGAATTTTGGCTCAATCCATGTGGCATAATGTGTAAGAGGCAAGTACAGTATAAGAGGGTTACTATTGTGTTGCATGATTTGTATAAGGGGTATATGGTGTGGTAAATTTAGGTGACCACATAAAAGGTGCTGGTGGATCTAGACTTTTCTTCTGGGGGGGGGGGGGGGGGGGGCGGCAGTTTACTGTTTCATCTTGACCCTCCCCCCTCTAGTCCTGACTCCTCCCCTTCCCAATCCCGACTCCTCCAATTTTTTAAGGAATTAAATGTGCTTAATAAAACCACACAAATGAAATCTATATATAGACACAGGAGGGTAATAGGATGGGCTGGTGAGTGCAGAAGGGGTTTGGGATACAGGAAGTGACAGTCATTATTCTTATATAAGAACTTGTATATTTGGGGAAAGGCCTAGAGAAATAAAAGTTAGAGCAGACTCAGTGCTCAGCCACCAACTGGCAGGCAGCGCCCATAAAGTGTGTGCAGTGCTAGGTCCTTTGCCCCATGTCCCGGCTGCATATAGATGGCTAGCAGCAGCCCCCACCACCCCCCAGCCCGGGCCTCAGAGAAAGTTGCTGAGCTCCTGGAGGAGACAGCTGGGATAGTCCCCAGTAACAGGAAGGAACAAGGCTGACAGCTGAAGCTACAAGGGTGACACCTCTGGCGGAGAAAGCGCCTTCATAGCGCAGCGATCTGCATCAACACTGAGCTATTGCATCCCCCCTCCTGTCTGTTTCCCAGCTCTCACTCAGCGGCAGCCAGTATTCAACTTCTAGACAAGCTGCTCCCGACACCTGCTTCCCCCCCGCCCCCTGCTTCTGCCCTCCCATCTTAGGCTTCCTATCGTCTGCCTGGTCCCTGCCCTGGGACAGCCACTTACATTGTGTCCCTCAGGCTCCAGGGTTATCTGGCTAGATATAGGCGAAAGCTGCCACTGTGCTCCATGGACACAGAGGAGAGGCCCTCCCCCTGTATCCGTCCCTGGCAACAGTCCGTTCCTGGCTCTCCGCCGCTGTTTTCAATTCATTTCTCTTGCTGGACTGCTAGCCAATAGGCGCTCACGGTCCAGCAGCCACCAATTAATTGGCTGCTGGACCGCAAGCGCCTATTGCTACTGCTTGCTAAATTTGGAAAAACAGCTAAGCTGTGTTTTGCACGTTGTGCCAAAGTGAGAAAAATAGCCAAAATGTATGTGGACACATCTGTATCTCAAAATATCTCCAAACTCAACCACTCTACTCTGCACAAGATCTACATCTCTCTTCTGCATGGATCACTAGCTCCCATTCACTATTACAGGACTTTCATTGTGCTGCCCCCACCCTACGGAATGCCCTCCCACACACAATAAGACTCTTCACTAGCCTCCAAACTTTCAAGCGTTCCCTGAAAACTCACCTCTTCAGGCAAGGTATTACTGGTGCCTGTCCTTCTGTTTCCCTCCTATTTCCCAATGTAAGCTTGCAGCAGGGACCTCCTGCCTTCATATCTGTTGGTTTTTACTTGGGATCAGCAGGTTAGGATTTTAGCAATCCGAACACAGTCAAACACCCTTGATCCAAGCCGGGAACTGTTCGGGTACTACCACTAGACTCTGATCTCAGAACAAGGCAAAATTCCATCAGCCCATCGTTGGATTCTCAGGAAATCTGGACTCCATATATGTCCCACCATCTTCACTAGTGAGAGGAAGGGTCTCCGTGTCTCTGATGTCACTGTCTGTTGAGCAAGTGGTCCCCCCTGTTCAGTGGTGGTGTCCTGTGCTTCCATAAGTCATGGTCTGCAGCTGCTGTATAAGTCCAGTCCTGTGCTGCTGTGTTGCCTAGTGCTGGTGTCTGGTGCTGCGTGGTACTGGTGTCCTGTGCTGACTAGTACTGGTGTACTATGCTGCCATAAGTCCAATGGTGCTGCTGTATAAGTCTAGTCCTGTGGTGCTGTGCTGTCTAGTGCTGGTGTCCTGTGCTACCTAGTGCTGGTGTCCTGTGCTGCCATCAATCCATTGGTTCTACTGTATAAGTCCAGTCCAGTGGCACAGCCGTATAAGTCGAGTCCTGTGGTGGTGCCATATATGTCCAGTGGTACAGCCATATAAGTCCAGTCCTGAGGTGCTGTCATATACTGTAAGTCCAGTCTTGTGGTGCTGCTGTATAAGTCCAGTTCAGTGGTACAGTCGTATAAGTACAGTCCTGTGGTGCTGCTTTATAAGTCCAGTCCAGTGGTACTTCCGTATTAGGCCAGTCCTATGGTGCTGCCGTACAAGTCCAGTCCAGTGGTACAGCCATATAAGTCCAGTACTCGGGTGCTGCTGTATAAGTCCACTGGTACAGTCATAAAAGTCTAGTCCAGTGATACTGCTGTATAAGTTCAGTCCAGTGGTGCTGCTGTATAAGTCTAGTCCAGTGCTACTGATGTTTAAGTCCAGTCCAGTGGTGCTGCCATATAAGTCCAGTCCAGTGCTATGGCTGTTAAAGTCCATTGGTACTGCCGTATAAGTCAGGCCAGTAATACTGCTGTATAAGTCCAGTCCAGTGGTGCTGCCATATAAGTCCAGTTCAGTGATACTGCTGTATAAAACCAGTCAAGTGGTGCTGCCATATAAGTCCAGTGGTATGATACTGCTGTATGTCAGGTCCAGTGGTGCTGTCGTATACATCCAGTCCATTGGTGCTGCTGTATATATGTCCAGTCCAGTGATACTTCTGTATAAGTCCATTCCAGTGGTGCTGCCGTATATCTCCAGTCCAGTGATACTGCTGTATAGGTCCAGTCCAGTGATACTGCTGTATAATCCAGTCCAGTGGTACTGCCGTTGAAGTCCATTGTTTTTGCCGTATAAGTCTAGTCCAATGATACTTCTGTATAAGTCCAGACCAGTGGTACAGGTTGAGTATCCCGTATCCAAAATGCTCGGGACCAGGAGAATTTTGGATAACGGATTATTCCGTATTTCGGAATATTTTAATATTTCAATTATGTATTTTGAAGTATCTTGCATGTATGCTGTATAAACACATAAAATACACACAAATATATTTTATTACCACATAAAATACACACAAATATATTTTATTTGTTCAAAAAACAAGGTTTCAAAACATGAAACAAAATTTGTGTACTATCTCAGATATTGAATTTGAATGCCAAGCAATCATTTTCTTGCACATATATAGTGCCAGTTACATATCATGTCACCAGTAGTGCTGTTACAAATGTCCCCAGTGAGTTTTTAGCAAAAAAATATATATTTTTTTCACTTTCTGGAATGTATGGTTTTCGGAATAATTCGGATAATGGATACTCGGATACCGGATACTCAACCTGTACTTCCATTAAAGTCCATTCGCACTGCCATATAAATCCAGTCCAGTGATAAGGTGCCCACAGACGCATCGATCCCGGCGTGCGTTCTGTGCTTAACTAGCACACATAGCATCGCATCGTATGCCTTGTGCTTGCGATGTGCCTGCGATGCGATGCTATGCGATAAAAAGCTAGTACAAAAAGTATGTGCAGCACATACTTTTTGTACTGTGCGATGAGGTGCCGCGGGAGTGCGCACCCCTTCGTACAGCATCGCACCGCCGGGATCGGTGCGTGTGTGGGCACCTATACTGCTTTATAAGTCCAGTCCAGTGATACTGCTGTAATAGTTCAGTCCAGTGGTGCTGCCATATAAGGCCAGTCCAGTGATACTGCTGTATAAGTCCAGTCCAGTGGTACTGCCGTTAAAGTCCACTGGTACTGTCGTATAAGTCTAGTCCAGTGTTACTGCTGTATATGTTCAGTTCAGTGGTGCTGCCTTATAAGTCTAGTCCAGTGCTACTGCTGTTTAAGTCCAGTCCAGTGGTGCTGCTGTATAAGTCCAGTCCAGTGCTATGGCTGTTAAAGACCATTGGTACTGCTGTACAAGTCAGGCCAGTAATACTGCTGTATAAATCCAGTCCAGTGGTCCTGCCATATACGTCCAGTCCAGTGATACTGCTGTATAAGACCAGTCAAGTGGTGCTGCCATATAAGTCCAGTGGTATGATACTGCTGTATAAGTCCGGTCGTGTGGTGCTGCCGTATATGTCCAATCCAGTGATACTTCTGTATAAGTCCATTCCAGTGGTGCTGCCGTATATGTCCAGTCTAGTGATACTGCTGTATATGTCCAGTTCAGTGGTGCTGCTGTATAATCCAGTCCAGTGGTACTGCCGTTGAAGTACATTGGTTTTGCCATATAAGTCTAGTCCAATGATACTTCTGTATAAGTCCAGTCCAGTGGTACTGCCATTAAAGTCCATTCGTACTGCCATATAAGTCCAGTCCAATGATACTTCTGTATTTGTCCAGTCCAGTTGTACTGCTGTATAAGTCAAGTCCAGTTGTGCTGCTGTATAAGTCCAGTGGTGTGATACTACTGTTTAAGTCCAGTCCAGGGTTGCTGCCGTATAAGTCCAGTCTAGTGATACTGCTGTATAAGTCCTGTCCAGTGGTACTGCAATTACAGTCCATTGGTACTAATATACATATATATATATATATATATATATATATAAAGACCAAAAAGACACACTCTCCAGACTGTTTGATGCAAAATAAAAAGCTGTGTATTTGTATTCACATAAACATCAAATGTAAAAAGAAGGGTACTCAACGTTAGCGTTTCAGTCCATAAAGGACCTTCCTCAGGAGTTAGACAACAAGGGCATCCATTTGGGGTGAAGCACAGCGTGGACCACACAGCAGGTTCCTACTGGCTGTAGGAACCTGCTGTGTGGTCCACGCTGTGCTTCACCCCAAATGGATGCCCTTGTTGTCTAACTCCTGAGGAAGGTCCTTTATGGACTGAAACGCTAACGTTGAGTACCCTTCTTTTTACATTTGATGTTTATGTGAATACAAATACACAGCTTTTTATTTTGCATCAAACAGTCTGGAGAGTGTGTCTTTTTGGTCTTTATATACATGGACTTTGTTTCTTGCAAGGAAAGTTCTGGACGTCACCCCAGCGGTTGAATATTTTTTGTATGGAGTGCGATCTTATTGCATATATATATATATATATATATATATATATATATATATATATATATATATATAAAGTAGGGTGAGGGCACTCCAATAAGGAGTAAGGACAACGGAATAAACCCCCGAAACGTTGATACAGATCAGTGTGTCTGTCATCTCTCTTCTGCAAGCCCGAGCGCGTGCCACTTTCTGCCTACTTCTATATATATATATATATATATATATATATATATATATATATAGTCCAGTGATACTACTGTATAATCCCTGTCCACTGGGGCTGCCATATAACTCCAGTCCAGTATTAGTGCTGTATAAATCTAATCCAGTATCAGTAGTGTTAAGCCTATATGTTTATATGTATGTGGGTAGCGTTTTGTCCCAAGATCCTAGTATTTTATTTCAATTTAGGAAGAGATAGAGAAACAGTGCCATCTACTGGCACAACTATGACACATCCTAACCAAACTGAAAAAAACTAGCAGACTCGGGCCTATCTCCCATAAAATGTTAAGTTTCAGAAAGCCTTACATAAGCTTTCTGCATATGTCTGAACTAAAAACAATGGATAGATAAGTAATGCAGACTCTAGTTCTGAATTTATTACTGTTTGAGCATAATCCTTTACGGTAATGCTTTCCTAGCACGGCGCCCGTCTCATTGATTGTATGCCTTAAGTTTAAGGTACTTAAGGTATACAATCAACGCGATGGACCCGATTTTTTAATCTCATGGATCTTATGCATCCATAAGATGCATGAGATCCATGAGATTTATGAGATAAAAAATCGTGAGCCCCCAATAACCATTGTTAACGCCACCAGCACTATCAATGCCAACCCAAAGCGTGGCGAGCGCCGGCGGTACGCGTCCTCCGACCTTTTTATACCCCCACTATCCACGTCGACGTCGAGTTGATTTTATATAGTGTGGCGAGCGCAGCGAGCCACCGAGCCCGAAGCGTGACGAGCGCAGCGAGCCCCGCGAGGGGACTCGGACTACTTTACATGTATTCCGCGTCCTCTCGCGGGGCTCGCTGCGCTCGCCACGCTTCGGGCTCGGTGGCTCGCTGCGCTCGCCACACTATATAAGATCAACTCCACGCCGACGTGGATAGTGGGGGTATGAAAAGGTCGGCGGACGCGTACCGCCGCCCCTCGCGGGCTCGCTGCGCTCGCCACACTTCGGGTTGGCGTCAATAGTGGGGTGGCGTTAACAATGGGGGGGCCATTTCACCCATGAGGGGGGTCAGCAATTAAAATTGGGATTTTGGGGGCTTTTTACATTGATTTAAATTTAAAAATCTCGTTGATCGCGTCGATTGCATCATCTCATGCATCTTATGCCGCACAAACACATAAGATGCATGAGATGCTTGAGATATCAGCCCCACACATACAATCTAGATCGTGGGCGCCGTGCTAGGAAAGCAGTACCTCCTTTACTATGTGAACCAGCAGAAGTCTATGCATGAAGTACTGTTCATTATTCGAGCAGATGTTTTCAGAGTGCTGATCATGATCACTTTACGCAAGCTTACAAAAAACAGCTATATTATCGGGACTGCTTACATATAAGTGAATTTCATTTGCTTAGAGCTGTTCTATTTATACCATTGACATTGGGCCTTATTCTAGTTCACTGTTTCTGACAAAATCCTTCTTAGATGCACAAAACCATGGCCCTTATTCTGATCGGTGCGGCCGCCTTCCAAACGGATCGCCAACTCCGTCCGTACGCGGCAAGAAGCTGTCCGAACGGACCGCACATGTATTTTTCATGGAATACGCCTCCCCCATCTCAGGGAACCTCCCCCATCATTCGATGGTCGCAGACCATCGAATGCAGGACCGAGTGCTCCACCAGCTCCCGCAACCTCAGACCACACGGACATTTCTCCGTGCAAAAGCAGGGATCTGGGCGGGCAGCTGACATCCGGCGATGTCATATGTCCGCCCCCTACACGTGCGTCACGGCCGCATTAACATACGTACGCCCAGCGTTTGCATGGGAACGCCCATGAAACGCGGGGCGTACGCATATGGTAATGAGCCCAAATAGCCCTTCACGCCCCTCTCCACCCCCTGGTCGGAGTGTTCACATTTCATGCGGGATTTGGCCGTACGCCCCGCTCGCACATGCGCAGAGACGCCTCTGCACATGCGCAGACACAAAACATCGGTGGCACGAACGCACGCGGATATTACCGCACCAACCAGAATAAGGGCCCATGTGCACTGCAGGGGGGGCAGATGTAAAATGTGCAGAGAGAATTAGATTTGGGTGAGTTATTTTGTTTCTGTGCAGGGTAAATACTGGTTTCTTTATTTTTACACTGCAATATAGATCTCACTTTGAAGTAAAACCCCACCCAAATCTAATTCTCACTGCACAAGTAACATCTGCCCCACCTGCAGTGCACATGGTGTTGTCCATCTAAGAAGGATTTTGTCAGAAAGAGTGAACTAGAATAAGACCCATTGTGAATGTGAACATGCTGAATCATCAGGTTTACATCACTTCCCTTGTTACTTTGCTTCCCTTTAATTAACTAAGGTTAGAAACTGCTGACAAACCACTTAACCCACATCTACAACCCAAATATCCACTAATCTATATTTTTAATTGGCTAAGCAATTTTTTTTATGACAGCAAATACTTGTTTGATAGGGTGTGTGTGTGTGTGTGTGTGTGGGGGGGGGGGGGGGGGGGGGGGGGGCTGTGTTATTTTTCTATTTGTGTCTTAAATTACAGCAAAACCCTTGACATTTTATTTTTTGCCATAATTTGATATAATGAATTGATATAATGAATTATTTATACAGGTTGAGTATCCCTCATCCAAAATGCTCAGGACCAGAAGAATTTTGGATAACGGATATTGGGGCAGATGTATGAACGGTCGTTATGGGGGAGAAGGGGTATTAGCGCACGTTATGTGCACTGATACCGCTTCTCCCCCATGTATGAAGCGGCCGGGATGCGGTAATGGACAGGGGCGCTATGCGCCCCTGTCCATATCGGCGCTGCTATCAAAATGATAGCAGGCCGAATGTATGAACGCTTTAGCGAAGAAAAGAGAGCCAGTAGGCGCCTTCTGTACACTAAAAAATGTTTTAATCAACAATCAACATACAAGTATCACAATTCACAAACACATAACATGTACCTATGCATGCATGCAAAAGAGATAAAAGCTAAAAAATAAAAAATTAAATAAAAATAAAAATAAAGTAATTCCTGAATTGAAAAAGCTGCCTGAGCGCAGCGAAACTAGTTTTCGTGAGGAGTCAATTGTGGACATTGCAGCCAGACACCCAAAGGGATACAGCAGCGACACATGACCGACCTCTAACTACCGGTCCCCGGCTACGTTTACCAGCAAGGATCTGATCCCCGAGATAGGCACCTTCAGACACTGCGGCGTGTTCTACTACTGCCGGCCGCGTACACTGAGGCCAGTGCGGTAACGCCGACACAGCATACTGGGCGCAAGCTCATGACAGTGAGAAGGTAACACAAGGGGATTCAGTCTATTCGCATCCACGAGTATCGGGACTGCTGGAGTGACAACTACCCAGCATTGAATACCAACAATACTGACGTGTCGACCCCGCGGGTGATAGTGCTGTATTCCACAGTACGGACGCCACCAACTAATATCGGGCATCCAACAGAGAGTGCTCAGCAAGTGGTCTACTTACCTTGGATTACAAACTGTTCAGTATTACATCTCTGGACACTAACATCTTGCACAGCTCTGGACCCTTGTTGGGATTATAATTACTGGCATCCACACCATCCAATCAGGACTCGGTAATTATCTGATGCAGACTTTTTACTTTATTTTTATTTTTATTTAATTTTTTATTTTTTAGCTTTTATCTCTTTTGCATGCATGCATAGGTACATGTTATGTGTTTGTGAATTGTGATACTTGTATGTTGATTGTTGATTAAAACATTTTTTAGTGTACAGAAGGCGCCTACTGGCTCTCTTTTCTTCGCTAAAGCTTTCTGTAAGGGCGGCAACCCTAAACCAGAGGGCAGCATTCTGTACATCACACAGCACACGTGCCCCTAGCGCTCAAAATCACCCCCCAGTTTTGTCTCCCGAATGTATGAACGGTCAGCATCGCTGACCGTTCCGCATGAAGCCGGGTTTGGCTTCGCCAGCATCAGGCTGGCGAAGCCCTATCTAAACAGCAGGGACAGCGCTGTCCCTGCTGTTAGGTCTGGGCTGCGCTGGGGATCTCGCGTGAACAGCGAGATCCCGCGCATGCCTAGTGCTGCCGGCCGGGGGACAGGAGATAGCGCATCAGTATTAACTGATGCGCTATCTTCAGAAAGGGACATCGCCGAAGGGGGGAGTTAACGCTCCCCCGCTTCGGCAGACAAGATGTTAATACATCTTGTCGATGTCCCTTCCTGCTTCGCCTCGCTATTGAGGCGAAGCAGGAAGTATCATAGCGGCGCGATAAGCGCTGCTATGATACATCTGCCCCTATGTGCCAGTTACATATCATGTCCTCAGTAGTGCTGTTGTAGATGTCTCCAGTAGTGCCAGTTACATATCATGTCCTCAGTGGTGCTATTATAGATGTCCCCAGTAGTGCTGTTACAGCTGTCCCCAGTAGTGCCAGTTACATATCATGTCCTAAGTAGTGCTGTTGTAGATGTCCCCAGTAGTTCCAGTTACATATCATGTCCTCAGTAGTGCTGTTGTAGATGTCCCCAGTAGTGCCAGTTACATATCATGTCCTCAGTGGTGCTATTACAGATGTCCCCAATAGTGCTGTTACAGATGTCCCCAGTAATGCCAGTTACATATCATGTCCTCAGTAGTGCTGTTGTAGATGTCCCCAGTAGTGCTTGTAGCAAAAAACCTTTCTGGAATGTTTGGTTTTCGGAATAATTTGGATTACAGATATTTGGATAAGGGATACTCAACCTGTAACACTTTCATTGTACAGTACATTTTTGGGATGCAGTTACATTTAGGGATGTACAGTAAAACTGTCAGAAGACAGTCAACTTTAGATGAATACATTGTAGAACACACAATAAAATTATTTTGCTCAATTCCGAGAAATGCGATTCACTAGTTTTTATGTTAATATAAAGAATCAGATTTATTAAGTTGTGGTTTAAACAAAATGGTCCAGAAGTCCCAACAAAGCTAGACAAATGCCTCAGGAACATTTGTCTAAAGACGCATAGTATTAGGATCCAGGTGGGGGAGACAAGGGCCCCTATATCGGTTACAGCAGATGACACCTGCAGAAACAACGGTGCTGATTCAGTTGAATCAGTTGAAATGCAAAATCTTTTACACTGTCATTTATATTTCAGTTTGAACACACCCAAACCAAATCTAACTCTCCCTGCACATGTTACAATTACCCCACCTGCAGTGCACATGGTTTTGTCCATTTGAGAAAGATTTTGTATGTGTGATCGTCTGAATCAGACTCAACGAGGATAGCAGTCGAAGTGCCTGGAATTAAGCAGGAAAAGCAGTGTGTTAGGGGAGGTGCTCTCTGCCAGGACCTGTTTGGTTCCTTGAAAAAATAGCTTTTTTTTTTTTTTTACGTAAAAAGTATGTGGGCCAATAGTATAACCAGCACTAGTGCTTCAGGTATAGAGTAGTACTAGCAGTAAAGTTAGGTGACAATAATGTGCAGTCCCTATAATTGCCACACCTATAGCAGGGGAATACACAGCATTTCACCTTTATGTGACATCTGCTCCACAAGCCCATTAATATGCCACATACCCCTATGATGTGAGTCCCCTCACCGGTGATACCCGCTCTGCACTGAGGGACATCCCTCACATGGATAGAGATGACTTAGGGGTTTATTCTAGTTCATTCTTTCTGACAAAATCCTTCTTAGATGGACAAAACCATGTGCACTGCAGGGGGGCAGATGTAACATGTGCAGAGAGAATTAGATTTGGGTGAGTTATTTTGTTTCTGTGCAGGGAAAATACTGACTGCATGATTTTACACTTCAATATAGATCTCACTTTGAAGAAAAACCCCACCCAAATCTAATTCTCTCTGCACAAGTTACATCTGCCCCACCTGCAGTGCACATGGTTTTGTCCATCTAAGAAGGATTTTGTCAGAAAGAATGGACTAGAATAACCCTAATGACCAAAGGTAAACGTTCTTTACTAAAGTCACACTTTCCCATTCATTACTGACTTAGATATGATGGAAGGATTCACATCAATACAAGTAGGCCCTGGCAAAAAACAGAGTCTCCATATAGGATGATGGATAACTTGACCCTTTAGTTCCAAGCATGCCTTGCCATAGTTTTAGCATTCCCTAATAGCAAAACTGTGGCAAGGCATGATGGGACTTGTAGTTTCACAACAGCTGGAGGGCCATAGTTTGGACATGCCTGCCTTAAGGGATTCCATCATGAATAACAAACATAGGAGGAAATTTACTAAGATGGGAGTCCTATTTCTGAGGGGATGTTACTATGAACCAATCTATGGTCTTCTAGTAGGTGCTAAATAAAGAAGAAGTAGAATCTGATTGGTCGCCTATAGCAACATCTCATGTGAAATAGAACTCCCATCTTAGTAAATTTCCTGGTACTTGTGTATTATATGGGCGCCCATCGCATCGCATCGCATACCACTAATTAAGGTATGCAATGGGATGCGATGGGACCCGATTTCGGGGCGCACAGACCCGCACTGTGCGATAAAATATTGCATCGCATGCCATTACAAATGGCATGCGATGCGATATTAAATTGTACAGGCACCCCGATGGGTGATTACTATGTTAAATGCACCCCCATTGTTAACGCTACCCCCACTATCAACGCCCACCCGAAGCGTGGCGAGCGCAGAGAGCCCGCGAGGGGCTGCGGTACGCGTCCTCCGACCTTTTCATACCCCTACTATCCACGTCGGCGTGGAGTCGATCTTAGATAGTGTGGCGAGCGCAGCGAGCCTCTGAGCCTGAAGCGTGGCGAGCGCAGTGCGCCCTGCGAGGGGACGCAGATTACATGTGAAGTAATCCGCGTCCCCTCGCTTGGGTTCGCTGCGCTCACCACTCTTCAGGCTCAGTGGCTCGCTGCGCTCGCCACACTATGTAAAATCAACTCCACACCGAAGTGGATAGTGGGGGTTTGAAAAGGTCGGAGGACGCGTACCGCAGCCCCTCGCGGGCTCGCTGTGCTAGCCACGCTTCGGGTGGACGTTGATAGTGGGGGTGGCGTTAACAATGGGGGTACATTTAACATAGTAATCACCCATCAGGGTGCCTGTACAATAAAAAATCGGGACCAATTTGGTCGCATTGCATCGCATGCGATCGCATGCAATCGGATTGCATGCGATGCAACCAAAACTATGTCATATGATGGAAATTTTGGGCGCCCAGGTAATACACAGGTACCAATTTCCCCCATAGAATCTATTTTTATGAAATTTGAGTAATTTGGGTCTGATTAGTCATGTTACATACACACTACGCTTCTATAATGGCTGATTTGATGAGGGCTGCCACTTTTTTGTGGCAACTTCTTTGTGCAGTGATGAGTGACGTTCTAATGTCCTTGTCAGTTGTATTGTATGTAGCTTTGAATCAAACACATTGACCACTTGAGAATGAGAAACAGCAGCTGCTGAACAGTTTACTATGATCATTATCATATAAAACAAAATAAGCATCACAGGCTAGCACAGCATAAACACATCCTAGGGCCAGATGTACTAAGCTTGAAAAGTGATAAAATGGAGAGTGATAAACCACCAACGAATCAGCTCTTAACTGCCATGTTACAGGTTGTGCTTGAAAAATGACAGGTAGGAGCTGATTTGGTTGTTGGTTTAACACTCTTTATTTTATCACGTTTCAAGTACTCAGAACTCATTAGTGTGCATTTATACATGTATTTATGATTTATTATTTATTAACAGTTTCTTATATAGCGCACACATATTCAGCAGCGCTTTACAGAGGATATTTGAACATTCACATCAGTCCCTGCCCCAGTGGAGCTTACAATCTATATTCCCTACCACATGTACACGCACACACATTCATTCTAGGGTTAATTTTGTTGGGAGCCAATTACCCTACCAGTATATTTTTGGATTGTGGGTGGAAACCGGAGTACCCGGAGGAAACCCACGCAGGTACGGGGAAAATATACAAACTCTGCACAGTTAGAGCCATGGTGGGAATCGAACCCATGACCTCAGTGCTGTGAGGCAGTGATGCTAACCATTACACCATCCTTACCCCTTACTGTATGTAACAGTAAGGGGTAGGCATTCTGATTTTTTGGAAAGAAAATTAGATTGCACAAGTATGCAAGCGGTGCCAACACCTTGTGGCGCAGGGCTTTGGTGACATCACATTCACTACCCCATGGCACATGCATTTGGCTTGCAAGGTGCCTGAGCACTGTACTTCTTCCTGGACCCGCCGGCTCCCAACCCCTTGACGTGACATCACAAGGTCAAAGGATCAAAAGGTTTATTTTGCAGGGTATAATATTGCCTTTCTGCAGGAGAAATGCTTTAAGGGACTGTACAGTTATTATATTTTTAATGTTCCTGATTGAGCAAACAAGGAAATGAAAATTGCTAAAATAATGAATTATCTACGTTCACCGATGCACCACCCGGCAGATACCGATATCTGGTGCGCTGGCGGCAACAGATATCGGTATCTGCCGGGTGGTGCACCGGGTGGTGCATCGGTGGTGCGTCTCCATCTGTATAAGGTCTTCTGCATTACATGTGATCGGAGAGAGCGAAGCAGACTTGTCGCCTGCTCCTATCAGCCAACAGATGTCAGTCAGCGTGCAGCGCCATGATTCTCCCCCTCCTTTCCTCTTAGTATGACCTATCCCTGCTACTGCACTCAGGGCTGTGAGTAGGGAGACATAGGCCCTTATTCTAATTGCCTTGAGCAATGGCGAGTGTCTGCACATTTATGCGCATGTGCAGATGCTTGGTGTGAGCGGGGGCGTGGGGCGCAGTGGCACCCAGCATGGGCATTCTCATGAAAACATTGGGCGTTCCTATGTAAATGTACCCATGAGGCGGGTGTAGGGGGCGGGCAACTGACGTCAGCGGATGTTAACTGCCTACCCGCTTCCCACACAGGGCGCTCATAGATGTGAGGCACCAGAGAGGTGTCTTACACCTGCGAGTACTACAGAAATCATTCGATGGTCGGCGATTATCGAATGATTTCCTCCCCGCACGCAGGCTGTGAATGGATTTTTATGCAAAACATCCATTCACATGCGTGCGCTGGAAACTGGGCATGCAAGGGGGAGTGGGCGGCCATGCGGGTGGCGTGCATGGAGTGGTGGGGGAGGGAGTGATCAGCATATATGTGCATATATAAGGGGGATTATAAGCATAGGGGTTGGTGGTGAGGGTGCACAAGGTATATAGGGAATGATTATCATAAACTATGTAAGAGGAGTACATATAAATATAATACAGTATATAGAAAAGGGGGCATAAATACACCATTCAGTAAGTTCAGTAAGGTTATTGGGTAAAGGTGGGGGGGGGGGGGGGGGGGGGGGCTTATTTAATTTTATACGGTTGGGGTGAGAGAAGTTAATTAAATATATAGTGAAGGGGGATAATTTAGGGAGTTGAAGGGGGATAATTTCAGGTGGTGGAAGGGTCGGATCATTTGATATATAATCGGTGTTGTGCCAGTTGAAGGGACATTAAATATATTGCATTAAGGGTAGGATGAGGGGGGTCATTATATTCATAAGGGGAGGAAGTGCTTTGTAAGGAAAGAGACAACATGCTGCATACAAAGGAAGGAGTGGGGACATTTACTTCACATAACAGCTCATACATTAGTGTATATAATGTATATATACTGTAGGACCTGTACATGCAGATGAGGCACATGGGCACCGTCAGAGGTGCAGTGCTGACACGAGGGAGAGAGCTTAATCTGGCCCTGGGCCCATGCCTGTTTGAGGGGTTCAGAACCTGCCACCTCAACCAGTAGGGCAGAAGTGGGGGCGGTAACTTTTTACTGGGCCCAGGTCTGATGGAGGGGCCCAGGGCCTGCTTCCACCCTCTCACATTGCAGAGAGCTGGACAGTAGGAGAGAGAGGACAGGCTGCCACTGCAGCACATCTTCTTTTCCCAGCACATGCTGCTCAGTGTTGTGTGCTGAGCTGGGGAGAGAGGCTGCAACAGCCTGTCCTCTCCCTGCACAGGTGTGCGATCACACCCACACCCTGCCTACTGCCTCTGCCCCTGCTAAGTTTTCTCTTTTTTTTAAACAGGGATATGGCCACGCCCCCTCCCATTGGGTATTCCCCCTAATTTTCCCAACGGCCCGTCAGAGCTAACGGCGCCCCTGGTCGCAACCCCCCCTCTGTCGACTCTGGCATTATGCCAGTGTCTACTACACATGTGCAGGTCTCTGGGAACATAGCTCCAATGCCTTGCCCCCAGGCACATCTCCCAGGCACATCTGCACAGGCAGATCGAGCACCTTTCTGCCGGCGCCCACATGATCGCCTCTTCGCTGGTGTCCGCCAGGGCAAAGGATCTGGCAGTTACCGGCGCTGTGTGAGAGGTGCTCACTAGGCTTGACAGGGACGCCGGGGACAGAGCTGCAGCTCGTGGGGACAGTATGGTGACTACACTGCCTGACGGGGACATTACGCTAACTATGCAGGGCTGCCGCTTGGACACTACGCTGACTACGCTAGGCAGCCGTTGGGCTACGCTGACAATGTAGCTTAGCCTACGCTGAAAACGTATCGTAGTCTACTGCTGTGAAACTACACCAGTACTGTTTTTTCATTTAGTAAGTTTCTGAATTGTGATTCCTGGCCAAGATTCGTTCATTTGTAACCATCCAATCAGTACATTTTGCCTAAATTTTTAGAAATAATTATTTTCACAACAAAAAACAACTAATTTACATAAAACCTGAAGGCTGGCCTTATACCTGCATTATCATCAACAGATGATATTTTAAAGATGTCTTTGCTTCCCTATTTGGAATTCCAGGGACTACTTAATATGTATTTTCCCCACACAACCCCAGTGAGCATACCTCTCAAATGTCTGGATCTCTGATATTAACTATATCGTCATAATGTCGACACCACAAGTTCCACAGTAATTATTTCAACATTGTTGGAATTCAACAAATGAAATGTTAACCGCGGACCCTATATTATCACATTGATATTTTACACAGACTGTTAACAGAGGATTAGAGTTTTTTAGGAATGTAACATATGCAGAGAGAGAGAGAGTTAAATTTGGGTGGGGTGTGTTGAAACTGAAATCTAAATTGCAGTGTTAAAATAATGCGGCCAGTATTTACCCAGCACAGAAACAAAATAACTCCCCTAAATCAAACTCTTTCTATACATGTTACATCTGCCCCACCTGCAGTGCACATGGTTTTGCCCATTTTGAGAACAAATTTGTACTGCAATCAGATCTAAATAAGATCTAAATCAGGGTCATAAGCAGTTTGTACAGACCATGGGCCAGTGCAGAGCTGGAAGTACAATAAATTAAGCGTACATTGCTGGAAAGAAACATGCATGGAAATAAGTGTCTTGGTATCCCATATCCAGGGCTGTAAGCATGTTGAGCTGTGCCCATCTCTGGTTGCCTGATTCAGATGTGGTTGGAGTTGCTATCACTGCTGCTTCTTTGGATGGTATGGTAATGCAGCAGGAGGCGTCTATCACAGATAGATGCCTCCCGCGGCAGTATTGATCTAGGATACAGCATCAGATCACTCACACACCATCAGACAGCTTGCAGCACCCATAAAAACATGCAAGCCACCCATTGCACAGGTCAGGAAATCTCTGCAACCACTAAGATCCCTAGCCTTATCTCTCCCCCTCGACAGCGGCAACACGCCTCCATTTGGAAAAACTGAGGTGTCACCGCCCACTCCCAGTCCACCTATGGCATGATATTTTCAATCAGGGTGGGTCCAGTGCTTGCGCAGAGTACTGATAATGGGTACTTTGCGCTTCCCCTTTCGCAAGTGTCAATATGTTGAATATTGCCATTTAACCATGTTTACATTTTGACAGTCAACATTATGGTATTGACCTTTGGACTGTTGACATTGTGATTGTCGACATGATGGCTACATCCCTTGTAAATACACTGTACAAGGAGAGAAGTTCCTCTAGCTTGATCACAGTGAATAGAACAATTAATACTTCCTATGACTCTATCTCTCATTCTATATTACTAAAGCCCATAACAGCCAATCAAAGTCTGGCTATCACTTATCTAGTATGTTTCTGTATATTATAGATAGAATGTTAATTGGTTGCTTTAGAAAATACCTCCAGAAGCTTTAATACATTTACCCAGAGGCAGTGGCGGATTCAGGGGGGGGGGGGGGCACCCGGGCACGTGCCCCCCCTGTCATTTATTTTGTAGATGAGGACCAGAGCTTTCCAACGAGCCCAGCCCCGTGTCTCTAGCCCCCAGGGAACCGGAGATATCGCCTGGCAAAGCTGTAACATTTTTTCCCCATAGGATAATATGGGACCCGTCAATTCCGACCCCCACCCGGTTCCGATGGCTGCCATATCGGTCAATCGGTTCCAGAGATATAGCGTGTAAATTGATTTTTTTATTTTTGAAATGTAATTTCATGGCTGTTCATGTTCTTTGAGGGCAGATTACTCTGGAACCAAATGTTCCAGTTTCACTGGACAAAAATCATTCAAAGCCCACTCAAAAGTTCTTCAATATGATACTTGTCTCATGTAAATGGGTCAGTTAGTTCCGAAGATATAGCCGGTTAAATGAGATAACTGGTTAAAGAGGGGGAGGGGTGGTTTTCTCTCCCCCTCACACCAGAAAATGCAGGGACTAGGCTGGTGTAAAAGGGGACAACCTGGGAATGCATTTTCTGGTGTGAAATGGGTATTATTTCAAATAGCTGGGACCTGCAGTGCTCGGAATACAGCCAGGCTCTGCCACTGTCAGTGGCTATCACTTCTGCCTGGTGGCGGCTGTCCCCCATTTACCGCGAGCATGTATTCCCCCTTGGCAATGAGCATGTAATCCCACATGGAAATGAGCATGGAACCTCTGGCAATGAGCATGGAACCCTTGGCAATGAGCATGTAGATAAGCAGCACTTACTGTATGTAGCATAATTTTTAATAGGCATTATGGTGTTTGTCATAATACATAATGGACATCATGCCGTGTAACTTAACGTGTAATGGACATTATGGTGTAAATGTTTAATGCGTGCCTTTGGTGGACAATGTCCCTGTTTATGAAGCGTATTGTGAATTTTGTCTTAATCTGTGTGGCATTATGTGAATTCTGGCTCAATCCGTGTGGCATTATGTGAATTTTGTCTCAATCCGTGTGGCATTATGTGAATTTTGGCTCAATCCATGTGGCATTATGTGAATTTTGTCTCAATCCGTGTGGCATTATGTGAATTTTGGCTCAATTCGTGTGGCATAATGTGAATTTTGGCTCAATCCATTTGGCATTATGTGAATTTTGGCTCAATCCATTTGGCATTTTGTGAATTTTGGCTCAATCTGTGTGTTATTATGTAAATTTTGGCTCAATCCGTGTGGCATTATGTGAATTTTGGCTCAATCCGTGTGGTATTATGTGAATTTTGGCTCAATCTGTTTGGCATTATGTGAATTTTGGCTCAATCCATTTGGCATTTTGTGAATTTTGGCTCAATCTGTGTGTTATTATGTGAATTTTGGCTCAATTCATTTGGCATTTTGTGAATTTTGGCTCAATCTGTGTGTTATTATGTAAATTTTGGCTCAATCCGTGTGGCATTATGTGAATTTTGACACAATCCATGTGGCATTGTTTGAATTTTGGCTCATTTCATTTGGCATCATGTGTAAGGGGCAAGTATAATGGGGTCTAGTATTTTGTAGCATAATGTGTAGAAGTTGTATATGGTGTTGTACACTACACTCAAGGATACGCCCCCTGTTGAGTGGCCACACCCCCTTTTCCAGAGCGCGCCTTCGGCGCGCACACAACTACATCCTTCACTTTTGTTGCCATGGTGGGCCTATTTTTAATCCCATTCCCACCCTCTCTCTGCCGCTCTCTTAGCATGTACACTGGCACCACTAACACCGCCCCTCCCCCACCTAAACCCTCTTTTATCATGGTGCCCCCCCTGTCATTTTATCCTGGATCCGCCCCTGCCCAGAGGCAGTACTCTGGGAGGTAATGGAGTCATCTGCCGCCGGGCACCTGCTCCCAAGGGGGCACCTCTCTTTCCCTGCGAGTTTGAATCAGTTACTTGAATATGAATATTGCTTCTGTGGCTGACTCCTCCTCTTAGCAGGACCATAGATGTCACACTCTCTTTATTCTAAACATAATATCCAAAACATACATACATGCATACATATATTTATATAAGATGGTGTGTGTGTGTGTGGTGGGGGGCACCAGTATTTATCTTGCCTCCGGGCAACTGGGACGAACTTACACCACTGCATTTACCCCTATAATTGTACCTTTTTATGTGATTAGAGGTAACTAGATTTCAATTAAATATAACATTTTACTTATGGGCTTCTTTCAAAATCTATTCTAAAGTATCTGTCTTGTGTGAGTACAATATTTGGTACTTGTATACCTTCACGGCTCCCATCGCATGCCATCGCATGCCATCACATGCCATATGTAGTGGCATGCGATGGCATGCGATGCGATTTTACCGGGTTTTTTATGCATTTGTTATAAAAATCGAATGCCATCGCATCACATGTCATCGCATCGCATGTCATCGCATCGCATGCCATGCGATTTTGATCACAAATGCATCCCAATGCATTTAAATTAGTAGCAAACATGTGAAATGCACCCCAAACGTCATTTTTCACACTGTACCACCCCCACTATCAACGCCAACCCGAAGCGTGGCGAGCGTAGCGAGCCCGCGAGGGGCGGCGGTACGCGTCCTACGACCTTTTCATACCCCCACTATCCACATCAGTGTGGAGTTGAGAATAGAAAGTGTGGCAAGCGCAGCGAGCCACCAAGCCCGAAGCGTGGCGAGCGCAGCGAGCCCCGCGAGGGGACGCGGACACCTTCACAGGTATCCGTGTCCCCTCGCGGGCTTCACAGGTATCCGTGTGCACTCGCCACGCTTCGGGCTCGGTGGCTCGCTGCGCTCACCACACTTTCTATTCTCAACTCCACGCCGACATGGATAGTGGGGGTATGAAAAGGTCGTAGGACGCGTACCGCCGCCCCTCGCTTGATCGCTGCGCTCGCCATGCTTCGGGTTGGCGTTGATAGTGGGGGTGGTACAGTGTGAAAAATGACATTTGGGGTGCATTTTACATTATTTTAACACATATCCATGATTTCAGTGAAAAATTACATCGCATCGCATTACATCGCATGCGATGCAATGCGATTTTTCCCTGTACGATGCCCATCGTGGGAGCCGTTATACTACACAAGTACCCAATATTTCTATAAAATAAAGGTTAATGCAGCAAAACTGCACCATCTATAATTACATAGTAAACATCCTATTTTGAATCTACAAGAAACATAAAAACAATGAAAATATAATTCAAGCATTTTAGTAGAGGTCTGTATCACTTACTTACTCTTTGTGCAAAGTTAGCCATTAGAGTTAAAAACATTCCTTGTAAAATGCATCTAGTCAGCAGTAGGTGGCACGAGAATGCTAGGCTTATGAGAAATGAATGCTGCTGCATAAAAGGGAAATTAGCAAGAAAGATCTGGGAATAGCGTGCACTCAACCTAATATAGAGCATACACACGGTGAGATATGCACTATTTTTCTATTCAATTTTGCTTATAGCAGCAAAATTGAATAGAAAATCTAATGGGCATTGAATTGTTTTTCTACATTTGATGCAAATTCGATTACAATGTGCGCTCCCGTATAGTGTAAATTGAATAGAAAAATAGTCTTGGCAGCCAAAACTATATAGTGTAAATCTAATAGGAAAACTGAGCAGTTAGGGTGGCATGTATTAAGCTGAAAAGGCGGTAAAACCCCTGTTTTTTTCATATGTACTAAAACCCCGCCGCCACATTCCCGCAGGGCAGGGTATCGTCACCTTTGGGTGGCGATACCCTATAGAAGCCTATGGCCTTCTATCACCGCATGACGCCAACCTGCCTCTGCTTACCCCCTTCTCCCTCTCCCTCTGGCTTACCTTAGCCCAGGTCCTCCTGGACCTGGAAGGTAAACTCCTCCTCCCCCTAGCAAGGCAGTCGGCTGCAAGGGGGAGGAGGAGGCGCCAGGGACAGCCTGCATAGCTGTCCCCCGGCATGAGGGGAGCAGGAGACGGCAGGGAGGTGACGGAGACCCCGCACACCACAGTACAGCTATCGCGGGGGGCCTCCGTCACCGCACCTCGATGCCAGCCACATATGTTAGTACATATTAATACATCCCACCCATAATCCATTGCAATTCCTTGAGAATATGAAACATTGTCCACAGATACCAGATAATATATTAATTCTTACAGTGACAACAACATCTAAATACCTTGCCTTCATAAACCACTGTAGTAGAAGTAAAGTATTTCAATAGATGTTATATAAATTTTACTATACATGTAACCTTTTTTCAGTTAAGTCTTGTAATGCTGAAGGGAGCAACATGTTTGTCTACATTGTAATAGATTCCTAGACATGCGAGCCAGTGTAGATTCAAATTGGAATTACAGTGGTTGATTGTAACCTACTAATAGTGCAAGAAGCCATAAGTGTATGTAAGATAATGTCAGTGTAATCACCTAAAAATAAAAGTGCAACATCAATGTAATACCCCTTTCCCACTGCAGCTCTTAAACGGTATATTGCCGTTTTTTTAGCCTTTTTAAACGGATAAAGCTGCAGTGGGAAAGCTCCAGGGTGCGTTTCAGACCCGTTTTTTGGCAATGGGAATGGGTCTGAACGGTATCCCCTGGTACCTGCCCTGCGCTCCCCCCTCTCCCCTGGTACCTGCCTTGCGGCGTCCCCTCCCCTGGTACTTAGTTGCGCGGGGATCCAGGCAGCGGGGTTTGCGCATTGCTGGGGAGGCAGCGGGGTCCGGCATGGGCACGTTACTTCAGGTCCCTCCCTGTGGCTAATGGATGCTAGGCAGTGGGGAGGCAGCGGGGTCCATCCCGCCTGGGCAAGGTTCTGTGGGTGCTGGTGGTGCAGCGGGGTCTATCCGGGGTCCATCCGGCGCCCGGGCAGTCCCTACGGCTGATGGGAACTAGTAGTTCCCACTATGCGCATGTGTAATGAATGAGCTGCTAATTAAATATGCACATATGCATACCTCCCAACAGTCCCGATTTTAGCGGGACAGTCCCGATTGTCAGGGCCTGTCCCGATGTCCCACCTGCGGGCGGCAGTGTCCCGCGGTGTGGGGGGGGGGGGGGGCTGTTGGGAGTCCCCCCTGTCAGCTGCTAAGCAGCGGGGAATAAACGGGTTGGCGTTGATAGTGGGGGTGGTACAGTGTGAAAAATGACATTTGGGGTGCATTTTACATGATTTTAACACATATCCATGATTTCAGTGAAAAATTACATCGCATCGCATCACATCGCATGCGATGCAATGCGATTTTTCCCTGTACGATGCCCATCGTGGGAGCCGTTATACTACACAAGTACCCAATATTTCTATAAAATAAAGGTTAATGCAGCAAAACTGCACCATCTATAATTACATAGTAAACATCCTATTTTGAATCTACAAGAAACATAAATACAATGAAAATATAATTCAAGCATTTTAGTAGAGGTCTGTATCACTTACTTACTCTTTGTGCAAAGTTAGCCATTAGAGTTAAAAACATTCCTTGTAAAATGCATCTAGTCAGCAGTAGGTGGCACGAGAATGCTAGGCTTATGAGAAATGAATGCTGCTGCATAAAAGGGAAATTAGCAAGAAAGATCTGGGAATAGCGTGCACTCAACCTAATATAGAGCATACACACGGTGAGATATGCACTATTTTTCTATTCAATTTTGCTTATAGCAGCAAAATTGAATAGAAAATCTAATGGGCATTGAATTGTTTTTCTACATTTGATGCAAATTCGATTACAATGTGCGCTCCCGTATAGTGTAAATTGAATAGAAAAATAGTCTTGGCAGCCAAAACTATATAGTGTAAATCTAATAGGAAAACTGAGCAGTTAGGGTGGCATGTATTAAGCTGAAAAGGCGGTAAAACCCCTGTTTTTTTCATATGTACTAAAACCCCGCCGCCACATTCCCGCAGGGCAGGGTATCGTCACCTTTGGGTGGCGATACCCTATAGAAGCCTATGGCCTTCTATCACCGCATGACGCCAACCTGCCTCTGCTTACCCCCTTCTCCCTCTCCCTCTGGCTTACCTTAGCCCAGGTCCTCCTGGACCTGGAAGGTAAACTCCTCCTCCCCCTAGCAAGGCAGTCGGCTGCAAGGGGGAGGAGGAGGCGCCAGGGACAGCCTGCATAGCTGTCCCCCGGCATGAGGGGAGCAGGAGACGGCAGGGAGGTGACGGAGACCCCGCACACCACAGTACAGCTATCGCGGGGGGCCTCCGTCACCGCACCTCGATGCCAGCCACATATGTTAGTACATATTAATACATCCCACCCATAATCCATTGCAATTCCTTGAGAATATGAAACATTGTCCACAGATACCAGATAATATATTAATTCTTACAGTGACAACAACATCTAAATACCTTGCCTTCATAAACCACTGTAGTAGAAGTAAAGTATTTCAATAGATGTTATATAAATTTTACTATACATGTAACCTTTTTTCAGTTAAGTCTTGTAATGCTGAAGGGAGCAACATGTTTGTCTACATTGTAATAGATTCCTAGACATGCGAGCCAGTGTAGATTCAAATTGGAATTACAGTGGTTGATTGTAACCTACTAATAGTGCAAGAAGCCATAAGTGTATGTAAGATCATGTCAGTGTAATCACCTAAAAATAAAAGTGCAACATCAATGTAATACCCCTTTCCCACTGCAGCTCTTAAACGGTATATTGCCGTTTTTTTAGCCTTTTTAAACGGATAAAGCTGCAGTGGGAAAGCTCCAGGGTGCGTTTCAGACCCGTTTTTTGGCAATGGGAATGGGTCTGAACGGTATCCCCTGGTACCTGCCCTGCGCTCCCCCCTCTCCCCTGGTACCTGCCTTGCGGCGTCCCCTCCCCTGGTACTTAGTTGAGCGGGGATCCAGGCAGCGGGGTTTGCGCATTGCTGGGGAGGCAGCGGGGTCCGGCATGGGCACGTTACTTCAGGTCCCTCCCTGTGGCTAATGGATGCTAGGCAGTGGGGAGGCAGCGGGGTCCATCCCGCCTGGGCAAGGTTCTGTGGGTGCTGGTGGTGCAGCGGGGTCTATCCGGGGTCCATCCGGCGCCCGGGCAGTCCCTACGGCTGATGGGAACTAGTAGTTCCCACTATGCGCATGTGTAATGAATGAGCTGCTAATTAAATATGCACATATGCATACCTCCCAACAGTCCCGATTTTAGCGGGACAGTCCCGATTGTCAGGGCCTGTCCCGATGTCCCACCTGCGGGCGGCAGTGTCCCGCGGTGTGGGGGGGGGGCTGTTGGGAGTCCCCCCTGTCAGCTGCTAAGCAGCGGGGAATAAACGGGGAAAATTAGGCCACCCCCCCCCCCGGAAATTTTGACGCGCCTTAGGTGCGCAGCAGCAGCGTCCCACCTACTGAGCTGCCAAAGTTGGGAGGTATGCATATGTAAAGAGCGGCTCATTCATATGCACTGCGCTCACTACACATGCGCATAGTGGGAACTACTAGTTCCCATCAGCCGCAGGGACTACCTGGATGCCGGATGGACCCCGGATGGACCCCGCTGCACCACCTGCACCCACAGCACCGTGCCCATGCGGGATGGACCCCGCTGCCTCGCCACTGCCCAGCTTCTATCAGCCGCAGGGAGGGACTCGAAGTACCGTGCCCATGCCGTACCCCGATGCCTCCCCAGCAATGCGCGAACCCCGCTGCCCGGATCCCCCACGCAGGTAAGTACCAGGGGAGGGGGGGGGGGGGCACAGGGCAGGTACCAAGGGTTTATATTACTGGTTAATTACCGTTTTGTACCTTTCACAATGGGTTCAATGTGAAAGTTGCAAAAATGGTAATTAACCAGTAATATACCGTTTAGTACATGCAATGTAAAAGTGGTTAAAACCTGCTTTGACCCGTTTATAGAAACGTTTAAAAAACCGGGTCAAAGCAGGTTTGGCAGTGGGAAAGCAGCATAAATGTACTATTACAAAATATGAATTGAACATAAGATCAACAAAGGGAACACTGGTTAATTTAAAAAAAATGTATGATTAATGAGATTTTCTGTATTTTTTAATAAACACACTGTATCAACTGTAAATTTATGAGTCCATTAATTTAAGAGCAATGAACACTAATGGCGATATGACATTGGGATGGCATTTGAATACTGAAAACACTACCCTACTTCACCCACACAGTACCCGTACTCTCCATTTTACTGGTCGTGTCTCCACAATTCTTCTCTATTCCCCCAAAATATTAAAGCTGTAGTTCTGAAAATATATAGAAGATATTATCCAAACGTTAACGAAATCTCCAGGTTATTCCACTCCTACTTTAATCAGGGATGTCTTAACAGTATTGTGGACCCTAGGCAAAGCATTGCACTGGGGCCCTTGCTTAAGTTTAAAAAATAATCATAACTGCCTGTGGTGTCTCTCCACCTGCTCTCAGCCACCCAGCACATAGCATGCTTACAGCCAGTAACTGTTGGGCTGTAGGCCGGTAGAGAATGTTTCCCAGCAGCTCTGATTTTGTGTAATTCCCAATCCGCAATCTCCACTGACCTCACAAGAAACTCCCAAGGCACCAGCAAACCCCTGCACAAAGGCCCATACAATTGTGGGGCCCTAGGGCAGCTGCCCAGTAAACCCATGCATTAAGATGGCCCTGACATTAATTGCAGTCGCGATGTGACCGCAATTGAATTGCTAGTTGAGTGCATGCGTAGATCTCCAGAAATTGATGATTTACGATTTTCAGAGATCAGCAGGCCTTGTTGAATCATGCCCATTATTCTGTCCATTATTATGATGCATAACTACAATCATTTAAATTCCATACTAAAGTCCATACAAAAGTTCTTATATGAGACATTAGTTGTTATATATAAAAATAGCTTGTTTTAAATATTGAATGGTCAGTGAGACAAGCGCCTGAAAATGATATAGAGCAAGGGTAGCCAACTCCACTCCTTGGCCTTTATTCTGATCGGTGCGGATATTCCCGAATTCTTACGGTGCGGTCCGCACGCCAGTCAGTGCGGCCGCGTGCGGCCATCGTCCGTAGAAACGCCCACGTGTCCTCCGCATTCGGACGGACTCACTCTTTAAGAACAGGGCGTGTTTACGGACGACATACAAACCATGCGTGTGCGGGGGAAACACTCAGATTCTGCACGGTATTACAGAGTATGCACGGTGATACCGCATCCGAATGGATGGCAAGCGGGGCGTCCGCACGGAAGCGGTGTATTTACGCAAAACTACCCACTATTATGTCTATTCTGCAATACATCACATGACCCACTTATTCAATTACCTATCCTCCTAAAAAAATGTTTATTTGGAATTGGAATCAATTACATGCCAATATATCCTTACAACCATGCCTAACACATGCATTGCACACATTAACCCTTACAGCAATTGAAGTGCAATGGTTTCAATTAAAGCACTGACAAGCGTGCCATTAGTGAGTAATGAGTAAAGGAGTCGATTGTATTGGGTTCAGGTGTTAATGCTTGTAGTCATTAGGCGTTCCGTTCGCCTACCGCAGGACCGAGTGGTTTCCGCAAAGCAATACTTGCTTATGGACACCGCACATTTCTATCGGTTTTGTTCGCGTGCATTCGGAGTGCTATCCGAATGCACGCCCCCCAACATAAGTGTACTCCCCCGTGTCCGCCCATGTTTCCTCCCAGTTTTGCCCACTTTGAAACTACGCCCATGTGTCATTCCGCATGACGCCCATAATACGCCCATATTTCCAGACTGATTGCGGTGCACAGTTTTGTACGGGATTTGCACGAACAGGTACGGAGTCAGTGCGTGGCACATGCGCGTTGCGTTCTCCACGCATGCGCAGACGCCGTAAAGACGCTATCCGAAAGTATGCGGAAAAGTACGCATCAATCAGAATAAGAGCCCTTGAGAGCTACCAACATGTTTTCCAGATCTCACATCATCACAAGTGAAGTAATTAGCTTCACCTGTGGATCTTTTAAAACTTGTCAGTGAGTAAATACTACACCTGTGCAGCTGCTAGGTGGGCTGGAAAACATGAACTGTTGGTAGCTCTCGAGGACTGGAGTTGGCTACCCCTGATATAGAAGGTCAACTGACTACATAATGTATTGTATTAAGGCGCCTAATGAATTATGCTGCTTGGCCTATACCTTTACTTAACTCTTATGCCTAGAAATAAATCACACAAACACCATAATCTATAAATAACGACACGGACAACCACTGCGTAAGTTTATACAGGTCATGAATATTTATTGTAATGGTATGACCCCTATTTGTCTAAGGCTGGGGTAGCCAACCCTAGTCCTCGAGAGCTACCAACAGTGCATGTTTTGCAGGTCTCCTCACAGAATCACAAGTGAGCTAATTAGCTCCATCTGTGGATCTTTTAAAATGTGTCAGTGATTAAAATTAAAATGAGTGCAGCTGTGCAGCAGCTAGGTTGTCTGGAAAATGTGAACTGTTGGTAGCTCTCGAGGGCTAGGGTTGGCTACCACTGGTCTAAGGGATGGCAAAGAAAGCACTTGAGACCAGCACCAGTCCCAGGTGTTGCTCATGGTAGCGACCGAAGCGCCCCAATCTGACAACACCCCTAATTGTGGGGTACAGCCCGCGCTGTGATGGACATACCACCCCTTCTATGGCCTGGCGAGTGTCCAACGTCCCACCGCCTGAGTCTGGACTTGCCCGCCGTCCTGGAAAAGGGGGGCAATACCACACAGAGACCACCTGACACCCCACCTGACTGCTGGTCGAGAGCACCTTCTCGCCAATTTATAAATAAAGCTATAGAAGCCAATTTGGTGAATGGCCAGGTAGCACAGAAAGAAAAGGGGATAGGGAGGGTGGGGATCCAGACTCAGGGGCCCAATAATCAAGTAATATTTGCAGCTAAATCCGGGTGTTTTCGGGGGTTAACCGCAAATATTAAGTATCACCTAAATGAATTAAAGTGGGACCGCAGCAGGAATCTCCGATCCCTGCTGCGACCCCCCCCTGCAGCGCCGCCGGCCGCATCCCCTCCCCCATAGGTTTCTATGGGGGATGCGAAGCTGCCCGATGTATCAACATCGGGCAGCCCGGCTTCGCATCCCTGGGCTATCGCCATTCTGATATGGCGATAGCCCATTGTAGCCTATGGCTACACATCGCACTGCTCAAACGTCAGTGTGGTCAGCGGGGTTGTTGGGGGTTCAGCACGTAACCGCGCATGCGCAGACCCCCTGGCTTCCGGCTCCGGGCAACGCAGGGATGGGCTCTTTTCTGAGCCCTGTCCCTGCGCCTGTCAGATGATACATCCCGGCGGTATTGCAGGGTACCGCAATGTGATGTCCGGCAATGTCACCGCGCCGGGATTGCATTCTAATGATAAATGCGCCCCTCAAAGAGGAAGTACTTCCTGCCAGCATCACCTAATATACCCCTCTCTAAGCTGACACCCCTATGCTACCTGATTGGCAGATCTACCTGCCACTCAACCTGAGATTTCCCCTGGGAACTTTGCACTTTCTTCAATAGCTTTATTTACAATCACCAAATTCACAGGCTCTTAAATTCACTCGAGCCTATGCAGCCCTCGTTCTATCTAAACATCACCCCATAATGCCCCACATGGTGGGACTTGTGGTTTGCCATTACCAGCATGTGGGAGAGGCTTGCTGGGCCCTGAAGTTCTACGACAGAACCCAATATCTATTTTTAACACTTTATTTTTTACACTTTTTTCACCATCAGCCTCACGTCCACCACCCAGGGACCAGCCCTGGTGCTTATGCTTTGGCTGGGGGTCCTTATGTAAAAAGTGTCCACCCGGCTGTGGCATGACACTGATTTCCCCCCACGCAGTTTTTTAAATTGTTTATTTATTTTTATTATTTTTACACAGAAGCATTGCACAGATCTGACTGATGCTTCGAGCCTCGTCCGTATTTGGCTGCTGGCAAACTTGGCAGCCAAATACAAATTACATCGACATCGGAAAATATGAATCCGGAGAATGTGTCAGCTTAGTAAATTTACCATATTTTCTGGTCGTATTTTTGGCCAATTACAGGCTATCCTGTATGTACCCCTTTGTATACGCAACCGGCCATGATCGGCCTTCTTAGTAAATTTTCCCCATAGTTTTTTCCTACTAGAACTCGATGTGGAATGAAGTGATGTTATATCAGGACCAGTGGCGTATCTATAGATACGCCACAGACCCTGCGATGGCGGGGAGGCACTAACTAAGTGTGGGCGCCGGGGGTCTGCGGCTGCTATTGTTACGCAACCCCCCCTCCCCCAGCATGTTGTGGTCTCTTCAGACGCTGTGCTGAAGAGCCAGTGCAAACTACAAGTCCCGCTGGCTCTCCGTGCGTACCTCCTGCACCAGCTGTCTCCGTCCGTGCTCAGTGCAGTTGTTTTTGCAGAAACGTCACTGGGGACTGGAGGACGATGACAGTGACCAGCCAGAGGGTGGCGGATTGGAAGCTGTGCTCTCGGCATATGTAAACAAGAGGCGTAGTGGTCCACAGGGCCTGGTAAATCACTTGTGGGGTGTTTATATGATACAGCTGGGGGTGTGAACATGGCACTCGCGATATGTGCGGGCGATGTCCGGCACTGGCCTTATGCTGTGTGTTGCTGCTCACTTACTGTACAGTGTGTACATCTGACAGTGGTCTGGCTAGCGGGGAGGTGCATGTACATGTAATGTGGTAATGAGGATGTGTCGTTAGCCATACGCTAGAACGCCTGAGAAATACCTAATTGTGGTACTGGTCCCCACAGATGGCAGAGTCAATGCTGCAAGTGATGATTAACTCCCATCTACTTATTGCAGTGTATTGCATCACTTTTTTGACTGTGAGAGTTACTTAGTATTGGGTCAGTGCCCGTACCTGGGCTGCGTGAAGCAACAGCACTGCAGTGTCTGGGAACTGAAGCACTGAGAGCGTACACTGTGGATGGAGACAGCGGTGGCTGAGGCCGCTGATTGGATGAGAGAGAGCGCACGTTCAGCCAATCAGCGGCCTATATTTTGAATTTTCAAACTCTGCTGCCACTGTCCATCCGCAGTGTCCGCTCTCAGCTCTTCAGTTCCCGGACACTGTGGACGCCGCACAAGGCCCCCAGCACCCTTCAGTTCCCGCCGCCACACCCACAGTGCCGGCACTTCTTGCTGCACAGGTATGGGGTACCACCTCGCCTCCCCCTGCCTATATCTGTACCAGCAACGGTGGTGGTGGGTGCCGATATTTTCCCGGTGGGGGGGGGGGGCGCATTATTTGTTGTTACGCCACTGGTAATGTGTATGGGGGGGGCCCCTAAAAATATTTTGGATTAGGGGAGCAAAATTTATAGTTACGCCACTGATCAGGACATTCCCATTTCATTAGCTCCTGTGAAGAGTTCAACTAAAATCCCTTAACCCCTTCATGACAGAGCCAGTTTTTGCCTTCCTGACAGAGCCCTTTTTTTCAAATCTGGCATGTATCACTTAAGTGGGGATAACTTTTTTTTGCTTTTACTTATCCCAGTGATTTTGAGATTGTTTTCTCGTGACACATTGTACTTCAAGTTAGTGGTAAATTTTCGTCGATACAGTCTGTGTTTTTTTGTGAAAAATACCAAAATGTCGTAAAAAAATGGAAAATTTTGCGATTTGCAAAATGTTAAATTTTCTGCTTGTGAGACAAATAATCTTACCACTCAAAATAGTGAATAACTAACATAGACCATATGTCTACTTTATGTTGCCATCATTATTTCAACCTCATTTTCATTTTTTTGGACACTAGGAGGCTTAAAATATGAATAGCAAATTCTCAAATTTTCAAGAAAATTTCAAACTCTGATTTTTTTAGGGACCAGGTCAGTTATGATGTGACTTTGAGTGACTTGTATGTGAGACACCCCCATAAATGATGCCATTTCAAAAACTGCACCCCTCACAGTATTCAAAACAGCATTTTGGAAGTTTGTTAACCCTTTAGGTGTTTCACAGGAATTAAAAGAAAGTGTAGGTGAAATTTCAAAATTTCATTTTTTTTGCAGATTTGCAATTTTAATACATTTTTCTAAGGAACACAGTAGATTTTACTAGAGAAATGTGACTAAAAATTGATTCCCCCAATTCTTTGGTTTTCATAAATATCCTATATGTGGCCCTAGTGTGCACGGTGACCAAACCACAGGCTTCATAATAGAAGGAGCACCTACTTGATTTTGGAGCCTCCTTTTTATGAGATTATTTTTTAGGCACAATGTAGGTTTCTAGGCACCATAAGATGCTAAAAGTTAGGTACCCCCCCACAAGTGACCCCATTTTGCAAACTACACCCTTCAGGGAATTCATCTAGGGGTATAGTGTACATTTCAAACCCCCAGGGGTTTCACCAATTGTGGTACAACTGGGCAGTGAAAATGAAAAAAAATTAATTTTTCATTTTCACAGCTCAGTTGTATCAAAATTGGTGAAACCCCGGGGGGTTTGAAATGTACACTATACCCCTTGATGAATTCCCTGAAGGGTGTAGTTTGCAAAATGGGGTCACTTGTGGGGGGGTTCCACTGTATGGGTGTTTCGGGGGTCATTCAACCAGAATCTGTGCTGCAAAATCCAAAAATCACTCCTTCCCTTCTGAGTCCTGCCATGCACCCAACTGGTATTTTTTGGTCACACATGAGGCATTGCCGTACTCGGGAGAAATTGGGGCACAGATTTTGGGGTGCTTTGTCTCCTTCATTCCTTGTGAAAATGAAAAATTTTGAGCCAGATCTGCATTTTTGTGTAAAAAAATGTAATTTTTTACAGAAAAATGCAGTTCTGGCTCAAAATTTTTTATTTTCACAAGGAATGAAGGAGACAAAGCACCCCAAAATCTGTGCCCCAATTTCTCCCGAGTACGGCAATGCCTCACGTGTGACCAAAAAATACCAGTTGGGTGCATGGCAGGACTCAGAAGGGAAGGAGTGATTTTTGGTGGTGGAATGAATGGTGGGTGCTATGTCGCATTAGCAAGACCCCCGAAGCACCAATACAGTGGAACCCCCCCACAAGTGACCCCATTTTAGTCACCAGCTTTGGGAGGGGGGCTGGCGCTGCGGCTGGCGGGGGGGTGGGAGGGGTGCTGGTGCTGCGGCAGCCGGGTGGGTGGGAGGGAGGGGGGCTGCCGGGTGGGAGGGGGGGGGCTGGCGATCGGTGCGGTATATACACACACACACACACACACACACACACATATATATATATATATATATATATATATATATGTGTGTATATATATATATATATATATATACATATATATACACACACATATATATATATATATATATATATATGTGTGTGTATATATATATATATATATATATATATATAGTTTTTCAGTGCATATATTTATTTTTTTTACTTTTTCTGCAGCTTGATGCTGCTGCTGCTGCTGCGGGGGGGAGGGGGGAGGAGGTCAGCGCTGCGTGCGCTTCAGACGCTCCGGGGGAGCCGGGGGAGCTGCTGCTGCTGCCGGGTGAGTGCCCGGCGGGTTGGAGGGGGGGCTGCACATCGGAGGTGATCGGTGCTGTACTTGACAGCACCGATCACCACCGATCCCTGTGTTACCGAGCGGCTTAGCCGCCGGTAACACAGGAAACGCTGTGAATGGCTGTTCAGATTTGAACAGCCAATCACAGCGATCGCCGACCGGGGGGGGCACCCCTGCCCCCCCTGGGCGGCGAGGGGGGATGTCTGCTGTCAGGGACAGCAGACATCACCTAACTGTCACTGCGTCTCTAGACGCAGTGACAGTTAGAAGTCATGACGTATATATACGTCATGTGTCGGGAAGTACTTCCCGACCATGACGTATATATACGTCAAATGTCGTGAAGGGGTTAAATCTATAATACTGCTGCACACTTATACAAGTTCACATCAACTCGTTTAATATCAACTTGTATAAAAGAAACCTCCTATAAGCTGTATTATAGATGGTACTACATACCAGATAGATTATCCCGGATGTACCCTTCTGCTACACTGGCGTGGTTGCGGTCAGAAAGGTGTGCTGGCGTGGTTGCGGTCAGAAAGGTACCTTACTTCATATCTGGTGGACCTGCCCTTTTATTAGCCTTTTTGGTCCCAAGTGTTCAATCTACTAACATCCCTTTCTGGCATCTTGCTTGTCCTGGATCCCTGGGTGTTTCTACTGGCTTGCCCCTTCCAAAATCTAGACCCCTCTCTGGATAAATTATTCTCCCATATACTGGCTGCGGCGAAATCCCTGATAGCCAGAAATTGGAAATCACTCTCCCCGCCTTCCATGCAAGCTTAAACTAAGTATGTATGGTTTATTGCCGGTATGAAGAAGCTCACGTATTACCTCCATGACTGCCCACATATATTCAATTTGGTCTGGGACCCTTGGATCTCAGCAAACCCTCCCCACCCTACCTAAAGCTTATTTGCTCTATTGCTGTTTCCTAAACTTGGAAGTTTTACACTCGCCCCCCCCCCCCCTATCTCATTTGTCGTATGTTTATTGTATTACTTCTAATCCCATTCTTACTATTGCTTTTTATATGCTATTATGTCCTCTTTGCCTTAAGGGCCCCATACATCAGCAATTAATTGTGACAATTTTCAGATATGGAGATGATTGCCACAATTAATTTTAGATGTGTGGGCTCCCCCTTTTGGCAATCCCAATCAAAATCGCCAATCGATTGCTTAATCAGGTTTTTAAACATGTTTAATAATCTGGTATTATCTGCAGATCTTTTTTATGTGTGGGCATTCCCAATTCGTCTTCTTCATCTATTTACATTATGAACAGCTGAAATGACAATCGATTGGGCAATTTCCAGATATGAAGATGCAATCTTTAGATGGAAAAATCTGCCGATCACTGAAATAAATCTGTAATGTGTGGGCAAAGTCAGATAGATTGTAAAATCCATTTATCTGGCCAAAAAATCCCTGTATCTGGAAATCCATAAATTGTGATTGCTGATGTATGGGGCCCATTACTCCTCTTATACTTTGGGATGTCAGCAGTTGGAATTCTGGCATTTGAATTCAGAATGGTCTCTCAATTCTGGCACTGCTCTCCTTTCTGCTGGTATCCTAAGGGTCGGGATACTAACTACATAACCCTTTGAGATTAGGAGCTTGTATTTTAAGAGGTTGACCAGAGACTGTGGATCTGTGAATGGAGAGGCAGATCATTGTGTTAATATCTCCAGTATATGCATGTGCAGGTTAACCACAGCGGTCCAGACTCTGAGGCACTACCTCTTCCAAATAATTGGTCAATTGCCCTGCACTTAAGTGCTAAATTATGTTATTCCGTTTTAAAGAAAAACATTGGTGAACCTTCTAGTGAGACATGTTACTTACTATTGGTGCCTATTTTAACTATACCTGAGTTTGCTGCTTTAACCTTTAGATTACGTTGTATCTGATTACTGCTTTACTCTGTTCTCGCGACATATTTGTAGATGACCTGTGTACTCTACCTGGCTCAGTTTACCTGAACTTGTCTCTTGAATTATACTGTGACTTTTGTGCTGACAATCAATGTACTGAATCTTGTATCGAACAGAATTTAGGGGTCTATGTACTAAGTCTTGGAGAGAGATAAAGGGGATTGAGATAAAGTAGCAGCCAATCAGCTTCTATCTGCCATGTTACAGGCTGTGTTTGAAAAATAAATTTATATTAAACAGGCGCTGTGTATGTAAAACTGTAAGCTATATCATATAATGAACATTTACATTAACATCAGCAGCAGCAGACAAATGGGTGTGTCTGTGTACACACACACATATAAATTGGACGCGTTTGCAAACTGCAAGTCCTAATTCCAAGAGATATCGAAATGCAAAACATTTAAGTCATTAAAAGATTGATGGGAATGGGGAAATATTCTCTGTAAAGCCCTGCGGAATATGGCAAAAAAGGGATAGATGTGGTGGTTGTGCACTGGTGAACCACAATGTATCAAAACTCTCTGAGGAAGCTGCTCATAGTCTATGGCGGAGAAACGCGTTAGAGGAGTTCTTTGCTACACACTTTTTAGGTATCAGTCCTCATTTGTGACTCTTGGTGACTGTTACAAAGGCTGATCCATATTAGGTGGAATTTGGAGTGGTAACCAAGCCGGGAGCCGATCACCTATACAATCACCATCAGGGTGGCCACCCTATACACACTTCAATGCACCTGGCCCAGACCAGCAAGGACGATTCATCGCAGTAGGAGTGGTAATTATATCCACAATAATAGACTGTACTAACATTCAATTACTGCAATGATGCCGCTTTACTAACATCCATTAACGAACAATAACATCTATTATAATAGGACTGCATCTTGCTTGTCTAAATTTATCAACTTCTTAAGGACTCTACTATACCGCTCTATCTCTGACTACCAGTCACGCAATCAGCCTGTTGTGTCTTATTAATATTTTTTGAAACATTGGCTAATAGTTTTTTTTTTTATTTTTTTTATTTTAAACTATAATTTATGTGTATTATTAAATTGGTTTATTTATTCTAGCGCAGTCCACACTCCGCGAGGATCGACACATATGTTGATCCCCTTTCCCAAAGTCACACCACTAAAGGAAACACAATATTGGAACTATCAGCGCAAGACACCATCTCCTTTTTTCTTCTCCATATTGTTCATATTATCCAGTGCCTGTAGTGCTGGATTTGGGAGCGAAGTGACCTGCAGCACTATATAAAGATCTGGCACCACGCCAGATCTTTATTAAAAAAAAAAAAATTGTCCCCAAACTTTTAGTGTTGCTACAGGTTTTTTCTTAAGTGTTCCCACACAAAATATATAAGCAAAGTGGGAACAGAATTGCCTAGTGGAGTTATGGTGACATTTCTTTATATATTAAATATGCTTCACCAGTACATAGTATTCATTTTATTCTAATCCTACTATTGCAAGTTTGAATTACGTCTGGACGGACACTTTTTTTAAGCATATACATAGAGCACATTCTTTGGAATTACAATATAAATGTTTCTAACATGCAGAAATATAATATATATGTCATTGATGAATGTTTGCCTCTTTATTTGGACTATTTTTGGCTTCTTAAATTGCGGAAAGTCTATTGACCTTAATCATCTTGGCATTGCTGTGGCATTGAGATTGATGTGCAATGTTTTACATTCAGATTTATCAGCACCCATTGACTTAGCCAAAACAAACTAACTCTTGTCTATATTATACAAGCAGTGACAAGCCTTCAGCAGAACACTGTATTTGTTTTTAAAAATAACTAAAACTAAAATGAACCAGTAGGTTGCAGCACTAAATAATTTTGCAAGTGTTGCAGATTTATCAATGGGCAACTGAATTTCTCACTGCCAATCAGAGGCACCGACAGGATGTGGGCGGCAGCCAGGACAGGAGGGTGGAGCTGAGAGAGAGAGGACAGGCTGCTGCTGCTCTCTCCTCAGCTCAGCACACAGCGATGTGCCAGCACTGTGTGCTGAGCGATCTGTCAGGGCCAATGTTCTCTGGTGAGAACACTGGCCCTGCCCGGCGATTAAGTGGATTTATCCTGCATGCTGGATATTAACTGCCAGCTGGGGTGCACTGGGTAGGTCACTGCTGGCAGGGTGTGCAACTTATGGAGGTATACATTTCAGGAATAGCACACTGAGGTGGAATAAAAACTGTTGGAGTGGACATGTTAAAAATACCTTTGCATGGGGACTGCAAAAGGGGGATAATTTGGGAATCATTATTTTGATAGTCATAAATGTCCTGGTCTCATGGGAGCAGAACTGGTGGGTGTGAGAAAGTGGGGAACACATTCACATAGGCTGGAAGTGTTGCTACAAAGGCTGGCCCTGGAGCTCTCCCCACACAGCTCCCTACTCATCATGAGGGGAAGGCCTGGGAAATGTAATGCAATCCTTCTGTAGTAATGTTGGTTTGTTGTTTGTCTTCTGTTTTCCTTTGGTTTAATGCTGGTATAACACAGAAAACCGAAGGCTGATTAAGCGAGAGGTGACATAAACCTCCGAAGGAGTCTGAGCTGCCTGCACTTTAGGTTGTGTTTGCTAGGGTGTTATGATGAGATCAGTGTTAGCCAATTAGGGAGCAGGGGAGGAGTTCCTCGAGTTAGGAATAGTCAGGAAGTCAGGTGATCTTCCTGTCTGGTCTGAATTTCCCCACCCTCCCTCCCTATTTTTCTATCTTCTTGGCAAAAGAACGGTCCTTGTTTAAATGGAAATCGTATGAGGATAGTGGGGTGCGCTCTCCCAACAGGGGATGGGCTGCAACATCCGCACGGGTGGGTTGCGAAGGGAGAGTTGAACACCAACGATGTATGAATGGTCTATGACCGTTCTTTAGGGCCGCCACCCTTTATAGTCCAGTTATATTTGTCAATTAATAAATTTGACATTCATATTGCGCAAATACGCACTTGCGCATGTGCAGGCCCCCAAACATCAAAATGGGCCTGATTTCGCCTAGTTCCGAATGAATGTGGATTAGACCCTAAATTCAGAGCCCTGCATTATTGGATCTTGCCATTTCTTCACTTCTATTGTCATTACTACAAAAAAAATAATCTTTTTCCAGTTGTAGCTTGAGCAACTCCACCCATATTGTATATGCTATAGAAGTCAACATGTTCGTTTGTTTAACCAAATACCATACCGTCAACACCCCCACCTGGCAATGTAGAAGTTCCATGGGAAAATCTATAGCATGCACAGGTACAAAATAACACGGCATAACTCCCTGTCTGGTTTGGTACTGTATTATCTTATTTCCATACACAACCATTTTTGTTTTCCAGATGTCTAATGAAGATAGTGTCATATCTGCATGCCGCGTTACATTAATACGCTGTGAATCTCGCCTCTACAGGTTATCATGAATCATCCTTATTGTGTATTTTCTGTCATTTAGGCAACATGTTTATTTTACATTCTCACTTTTATGTCATATTTATTACTATACATAGATATAGAAATAAACACTCACAAAAAAAAGCAAAATTTCAAATTACACTTATGACAGGTTTCTACGTCTGCAAATCATATCAGATTTCAAAACATTTTTAATAATGTACTTTGTTGAGACAGAAATAATAAATAATGGAATATTTGTGGGCATTATTCAGCATATGAGAATAGGAGAATCTGACAAGTTCATCTGTCCTGAAGAAATAACTGGGTCATTTTAAAGATTTGTGTAATTCATTTTAACAATGAATAATGCATTTATTTACACAAATATACTTAAAGTGAGCACATTCTTTTGTCAACGAGATTGAAACTCACAGTGAATTAGCTACTGTCCGTTTTTTCATAATATATGTATTTTTAGTTTCCAATTTAAACAGCATAGTGTAAAAAGTCATACAGCAATTAATGAACTACAGCTGTGGATATAGTTCTTAATTTAGTCAAAAAAGGTTTTCAGAATATTTAATTAGATTTATATATATATATATATATTTGGAACTGTCAAAATATAAATTACTGTTATGGCCACGTTTTTTATGGGTTAAATTAAATTTTTTAATTATATTGAAACTGAAAGCAAAATTTCCAATAGCAAATTGGATAAAATATCATCCGCTGTTAATAATGATACTAATTTATAACACACACTAGATGTATTAAGCCTGGAGAAGAGATAAACTGGAGATAAAGTGGAGTTAAAGTGAAAGGAGATAACGGACCAGCCAATCAACTCCCAACTGTCATTTTCAAACAGTTCATTGGCTGATGCTTTATCTCCTTTCACTTTATCGCCACTTTATCTCCAGTTTGCCTCTTCTCCAGGCTTAATACATCTGCCCCAGTAATACAACCTGGTTTTGTATCAGTGTGTCATCATAGTCAGTATATGAATAAATCTGCACAAGTCCACTGTGGGAAAAAAAGCAAGGGGCAAATGTATTAAAACATAAGCCACCTACTTTCTTATTTATTAATGCACAAATGCTGGAGGCAAAGGAGTATTATGTGATGCACAAGTGGTAGACTCTGACACTGTGCCAATTTTTTCTGTGCATGATCAGGTCTCATGGACAGAGGACTGGCATCAGAAATTGTGGGGCATGGGACTGATAAAATAGACATTCCTCCAGTGCTGTTCAAGAGGTATGCCATGTTCTCTGACACTGCTGTGCCCAGTACTGTGACAGTGCTGTCAGTGTAATGCCAGGTCTGAATCGCCCTCATTGTTTTCTCTCATATACTTACATAAATATTGTACTGATCCCCGAATACCCTGACTCCCTTTGAACTTCTGTGCAATGGCCCCTCAGCTCCCACCATACTATATCTTTGATATACAATCTTCTATCTGATGTAAGCCCTGGTCTTCCACACTTTACTAAAACCTTGGACTTGGAACTAGGTGAAGAAGTGAGGGAAAACAACTGGGGTAAGATATTTTGTCTGGCTCATGCCAGCTCTCCTAGTGTAGGGGTCCGGGAGACCCAATATAAGCTAATATCCCGCTGGTATAGACGCCCCGACGTACTCTCTAAAATGGGGATTGGTGTACCTAATATCTGCTGGCGCTGCTCTAACGCTCCTGGCAACCCACTTCATATATGATGGCAATGCCCGCTCCTTAGTCCATTTTGGTCAGAGGTCATTAGACTCTCTGCTACTATCATAGGTGAACCTGTCCCTTCTAACTCACTGTTTCATGCTATTCCACCTTTCCCCTGCCCCGATAACAAGATACAAGAGATCCTTGCTATGTCACCTTAATAACGCAGCTAAGGCAGTCATTCCAGTACGCTGGCGATCCTCCTCTCCTCCAACTATCAGAGACTGGCTTACTAAAGTTGACTCTTACATGGACATGGAAGACATTGTATCCTCTACGGAAGATACACATATGTCTTTCAGGGATACTTGGTTCCGCTGGATGGTCTTCAAAGACTCAAAAACTTATAAGGACATCATCGCACCCCCCCTCAACCCAACTAAGGAACAGGACTCCTTGCGACCCCAGCTCCTTTTGGTTTGGATGCAGCCTCGTGTATACCCAGTTCGGCTTACCTTCGGTCCCACTCGGTGATATTTCCCTTCTATTATTACCATATTCAACTGAGATATGACAACACCTCATAGGTATCGGAGCTACCCCCTCCCGTCCCCCACCCCCACCCCTCATCCCTAGTCTGTTTCCCCCCCCCCTCCTTTCTTTTATCTCTAACTTTTTCCTTGGTCTCTTGCATTTTAACAATACGCATCTAGAGACCATTGTTTGCCAAAGCATATTCTGTAATATTTGTTTATGTTTTTCGGTGATAATAACAATAAAAATTATTTTGCACTAAAGATTGTACTGCACAGTTTGATTTTAAGAGAAATAATCAAATAGCATATACATATAATACAGGAACTGGATACATACTGTATACTAGCAATATACTACATGCGGACAGGGAACCTCATTTCCGTTGCTTCTGGAGTCCTACATGACTAATCCCACCAATAAACCAAAAAATTCCAGGTGTGTTTCTTATTCAAACTCATTAATTACTACTGTAATTATGATAAATTTTCTATCTTTTGTATATATTATTAACATTGTTGTAGTCTTCATACATATTACTAAGTTCAGCAACATATAGAGAAATCTTACCTCATCATTTTTAATTGATTGGTTAAGAACACACAAATATCATAATGTCATATTTTAATAATTGACTACATGAATAACATTATCCTTTAATAGCTGTACTTCCTAGTGAGAGGAGGAACATGGTTGCAAAGTTGATAAGCCTAGACAAGGTACAAAGTTTTTTGAAGGTACATGTTAAGCTTTCATATTATGGTCAATTAACTCCCAGGAGACATAGTACTTGAGACAGGATTTACAAATGATCACCAGAATTAAGAAATTTTGGGTTGTCTCTGTACTAGTAAGATGATTTCTCGGATACATTTTTAAAGCAAAAATGTTAATTTAGGTTCTCCCACTGGAACAGTCTGAGGTTAGTGCAACCTTTCTGTAGCCTGAAGCTGAGTATTAAAAATTGTTCAAAATCTATTAGAGAGAAAAAGTAGAGGTTGCATATTCTGTAACATGACAGTTATACCACTTTTCCACCAAATTCCCAGGTCACACACAGAATTTTTGACCTGGGATTTTTGCGGGTCTCCACCCATGTCCCTGTTTCCACTGCCCTATTTTCCCAGGTTTTTCATGAGTTGACACCGTTTCCACTGAAACAAGAAACATGGGAAAGCAGGGCAATGGGTGGTCATCTCAGTGGTGGGTGGCTGTCATCTCAAGGCAGTCAGCTCAGCAGTTGGACCGGCAGGTGGGTGTACAGCTGGGCAGCATGCAGGGACTGGCGGGCAGGCAGCCCAAAAGCCTATGGGGACTGGCGGTCTGGCAGCATGTGGGGACCATCGTGCGGCCAGGCAGTAGGAGGCGCCATTGAAATTGCAAGCCGCCCTGCCCAGGTCAAAAATCCCAGGTAAGAGCTGTTTCAACAGCTCATTACCCAGTAAAGACTCACTAAAAACCCTGACCAGGGTAAAATCCCGTCACTTTACCCTGGATTTTTACCTTGTCACCATTTCCACTGGCAAAAATGCCAGGTAGATGTGCATTCATGTATAAAAACCTGGGATTTTTATGTTGGTGGAAAAGGATCTGTAGGGATTTGTAGGTTTGAGACACTACTCCACTGATCACTACTAATCACTGAGTGACTGACCGACTATTGGTCAGCTGACTCTGTCAAGGAATTAAGAAGTGTCTCCTTCCCAGGGGAGAAACCTAAATATTGCATGGCCATACCCAGTGAAATATTTCACAGTTAATGGACTGTAGGTTGTCCTCCTCTTTGCTATTTAGCTACCAAGACCACAAACTTCATCCTGATATTACTGATGTTTTAGAGTTCTGGACTGCTGTCTTTTTATCACAGTCACCAGCTGGTGAGCTGCCTACAAGAATTACACCTATAATGGGGTTCATTAAGCATAATGATTCAGGAAACATGGAAATGCAACTTAAGTGCAAGAGACTGTTACCATAGAAATCTATACTCCGTAATTCACAAGCAAGTGTTAGAAACATATGAACTGCATTACAAGAGGCATATCAGGATAAGGTCTCCTGAGGAGAATAAACTTGAGTAGTGTATTGTATAACACATAGTTACATGAAAGCAAACATATTAATACTTATATGTAGACAAGTTGATGTCTGTCTCACAGCAGTTATTTGTTGTGTAAAAACTGAAGTTGAGGAAATTATAACTGCCATGCTTAAAAATGTGAAAACCAGACTTTTACTCCTTTTTATGTGGCATTGGAAGCCAACAGTGCAACATTTTTTTTGACCGTGGCGGATTGTTCGACTAGCTGAAAAATAGTCACTTTAATTGAATAGGTTAAATGCAATTTTGACCTAAAACAGCGAAAAGTGCCATTTTTTGACTAGTTGAAAAATGACCGTTAATTGAACACCCCCCCCCCCCCCTAGAGTTTAAATACCTGGTAATCAGTGGCGTAACTATAGCCCCGCAGCCCCCACCGTGGTGGGGAGGCGCAGAGAAAGTGTGGGCACCAGGGGGTCTGCGGGGCTATAGTTACCCGCTGCCATCCGCCATGGCCTGCCTCCATCCGCCGTGACCTGCCGCCAGCTCATCTGTTTGCAGTCACAGACTCACAGCTCTCCCGGCTCCCTCCTGCTGCTTATGAAAAGAGACACTCAGAAAATGGCTGCCCCCATACTGCAGACCATTTTTGTGGATGCTAGAGGAGGCGGCGGCCTCCTCTAGCATCCTTAAAAATGGTCTAGTGTATGGGGGTAGCCATTTTGTGAGTGTCCCTTTTCATTAACAGCAGGAACCAGGAGAGCCGGGACGGGACCGCAGACAAGACCAGCGGCGGGTGTAGGGGGGGGGGTGTAAGGTGGGCGCTGCCAACATTTTTGGCAGGGGGGAGAAAATGATTAGTTACGCCACTGCTGGTAATCAGCTCCTAACTGCCATGTTAAAGGCTTTGAGGTCGATGTACTAATTCTTGGAAAGAGATAAAGTGGACAGGGATAAAATACCAGCCACCTAGCTCCCAACTGTCATGCTACATACCATGTTTGAAAAATGGTTGGGTAATACTTTATCTCCATCTGCCTTATCTCATTCCAATGGATAGTACATAGACCCCTACATTTCAGAAACACTTTTTCCCAATTCACTCATTGGTTGTTTAATTACTGCATAACAACCAAAAGCAGAAACAATGAGAAGCTGTGTTTCCCTTTTCTATACAAAGGGTCAAACATTATTTATACCATCAAACATAAATAATGGATGTTCATTCCATGGCAAATTCATATATGATATGCTTGTCACACCAGGGGTCTGAGTCGACGAGACTGAGACCTCTGGTGGGGACCTGGACCGGTACCTGAACCGGGGAGGTTGGAGAGGACCCTTACGCATGTAATGCGTGACAGTGCACCCGAAGCCAATGAACAGTCAATGGTAAAATACAACCGAGTGTTATTTAGCAGATGGTTGTATACACAAGCAGTAAAGTATGCAGATTAATTGTACAGTCAATGTAGATAGCAATACTTTACAGCTGGATAATGAGGTGGTATCGATGGTGGAACATCGGATCCGGAATATCGGATATGAGATTGGAGACTGTGGGTCCGGAATGACGGACGGAAACTGGAGACTGTGAATCCGGAATATCGGACTTTAGTGATGGCGTAACATCGATGGTAGACGATGGCGGAACATTGAATGGACCAGAGTTCTGGAGCTAGGCTTGAGTGCTGGGCCGTGGAAGCAGGATCGCAGGAGATGGAGTGCCTGGAACTTCACAGGAGATGGAATGCCTGGAGTACACTGCAGAAACGGAGATAACATGCACCAGCAGGAAAACACTTGTGGAGACAAGGACAGCTGAACACACACTGGAGACAACTGAAGCACTAGCAATGAATCTGAGAGCTCCCAGCATACTTATACCCACTGAGTGGCCAGGATTGGCCGGGCAGGTATGACTGGGAGATCAGATCATTCAGGATTGGATAACGCTGACATGTGACTGGGAAAACATGGCAGCCCCCATGGCAGGCTATGGCGGGAAAGAGTGTTTGTACCCACCATGCTTGTGGCCGGGAGCAATGGCGGCGGACAGACGGATTGCCGTGCACTGGATACTGTCTCTGTGGGTGAGGAGAGCGGTGCGCCACGCAGCCGCAGACTCAGCAGCGCTGAGAGGACTGGAGGATGACAGCGATGATTGCGCACGGCAGACAGGACGCCGGCTGGGATGACATCTGAACCGCAAGCTGAGCCTGCGGAGGCACTTAGTCGGTAAGATAGCCTGTCTTAATACCCGGATCGTGACAATGCTTTATTAATAGAATTGTGATCTCTTTATAAGTGATATTGAAGTCTGACTGGCATATTTCTTGCATTCACAGCCTATGAAATGCGGAGGCACCAACCTTTAAAATACATCCAAATCTCCAAAAATGCTGTTTTTTGAGGCTTGGACATTTACCGCATATGCACCAACTCCCACAATGCAATAGATTCCAGGGCTTTAGATGCAGTTGGCCAATAGAAGCCTATGCACTTCTTTGGCATTTCCCTTTGAGCGAGATCCAATTGGTTCCCTCCCATCACCCTCAGTGACATGCCTGTCAGCACATGTATGCACAGATAGGACTCTAGGTCATAAGCGCGGAAGGCCTATCATTGCAAAGGACAGCTCCTAACGCACGAGCTGTTCTATGTGATTTTCTTCAAGCATACAGCATTTATAAATGCTATTGTCCTTGCCAAAAGTGTAAGGATGTGCACTCCTGTCCTTCAAATCTCATCATGCTTCATTATCTAGCTGCCACTTCCTGGCAGGTTGAAGGTGGACATTTAAGATGACACTCACAGTCCATGTAAACCACCCTCGGCTGTATATTGACTGTGAGTAACAATTTTCACAAAAGCCACCACTTCGTAATTAAAACCCATTGCCCCCCTAAACCACAGCAATGGCATGGATAAAAATAGTATGATGTGCTTAATGTCTCTCCTATCTTGCTTACAAGTGTGGACAGTTATACTTGGGTCCCCCCATAAGGCTGAGGTTCTTGAGATTCTGGCACCCAAAATCATCTTTAAAAAAACAAAAAGAGAAAAAGCTATCACTCTAAGCAGAATCACAGACTAAGACAGACAACCCCCCTACATATACCCCTGTACTCACCCTGCACGCTGCCTCCATGGCGCCGGAAACCGTCAGACGGTGCACTTCCGGTCCTCGCAGCAGCGGTACCATGGTAACCGCAATGCTTGCGTTCCACCAGGTCCACGCAGCGTTCCAAGAGCTGCGCATGTCATCAGGGGTACCTGGCGTTCATGGATCAGCCCAGACAGGAAGTGCGCCGTCTGACGGTTTCCGGCGCCATGGAGGCAGCATGCAGGGACGCCGTGGTATGGTGAGTACAGGGGTATATGTAGGGGGGGGGGTTGTCTGTCTTACTCTGTGCTGTAGGATTTTCTGAGGAAGGGGCTGAGGTCCTGAAAATGTTAAAACTTCCGCAATGCAGATTATTTGTTTACACAAGTCTCCTGAGTGCTCTTTCCTGTGGATCATGTGCATTTCTTCTGAAGTGGCACCGGAGCAGTTGCTGTATTAGAGTGCCGACAAACGTGGATATCTATATCTATATATTGGGGCATATTCTATAACTACCTGTGACAATATGACTAAACTGGATAGTTGAATAAAACTGCACAACCTTTGGATTTTACTTATCCCACTGGACTCATTATTATTAGGCGAGTGCCTGACATTCCACACCAAAACAGGTGTGGATACACCCCGGACTATTATTTGGATACTCGTATACCACGTGTATCTTTTGTCTGTCACCCCGCAGTATACATATATTAAACTGAGTGTGAGTGCGGTCTACACACGAATCTATATCTATATATATATATATATATATATATATATATATATATATATATATATATATATATATATATATATATATAGCAATATTCCGGCGGCACTCAGGAATCAAATGAACAAGAAGCACAGCCTCACACGGGTATTAGCCGACGTTTCAATAAGGTTTACTTATTTTCATCAGGGCATAAAACAATATTGCACTCACCATATTTATGTGCTCCCTTCACCACGTGAGTCTGTCAATGCCGGGCAGCAGGCGTAGCTCCGCCCCCAACACACGCCGGGCCGTGACGTCACCACAGTGCTCCCACACCCACTATAAACTTTATGGACACTGAAACAAATGACATGTATGAATGAAATAGGCTGCGATTAGGTATAAACATAGTTGCAAAAAAATGCACACTTTTATAGTAACATTACATCGCCAATAAAGCCTGAGCAAATCATTGCTACTGCTGCAGATGTGAAAGGAATAATGATGCAGGTAACAAGTTATATAATCATGAAAAATACATTATAAAAAGCAATGCAGCCCAAGAGTCTCATTTAACCCTTGAGGACTGAGAGTTCCCAGTCTGAAAATCCACACAGCCTCTCGCTGCAGGAGGAGCTTAGATCTGTTGCCCCCTCTGACTGATGGGGGAATATGATCGATAATTTTGTGTTTAAAAGCAGTGGGGGAATGCCCCATCACTGCGTAATGTCTGGCGACAGGTTGTTCACTTGATCCCTTTAATACTGCAGTGCGTATGGCCATTCTGTGCTGTGCCATACGCACCTTGAACTGGCAATCTGTCTTGCCAATGTAGTATTTGCCGCAAGGGCAGACAAATACATAGACCACATGAGTAGTGGAACAGGTGACCCTAAATTTAATTGGAAAAGAGATGTTTTTAACAGGATGTTGAATGGTGTTACCCGTCCACATGTAGCTGCATGTCACGCAACCTGTGCATTTAACACAGCCAATCTTAGGCTTGCCAAGGAATGTGGGAATGTTGGACTTATATATATATATATATATATATATATATATATATATATATATATATATATATATATATGTCTGATTGTGTGTCTCCGAAACACTGCCATCTGTTGGCAGCGGGTGAAACTACATCTCTTTCTCTCACACATGCACAAAAACAGAGGCAAGTATTTACCCAACATAAAACCTACTAACGTCTACTTCCCAACACACATAATGTTTATATTTCCCTTTTTTTAGTTATGTGCAAAGAAATCGATATTATTTATTAACAAATTAGCTTTTCACACGTCTTCCCTTCCAGAAGCTGTATTATACAACTGTATTATACAGAGAGCTTCAGACAGTGAAGAGCAATGGCTCACGCACAAATACAATTAATGTGTCTTTCAGGAGAGCAATTGCTACATTTTATAAATTGTCAGTGAATGCATCTTTCATCACAACCATTTGTGAAAGTCCTTCAGCTGTCAGGCCGTTTCACACCCACAAAGCACATTCATATACAGTACCAGTATGCTCGTGAGCCAATGCGTTCTTCTTGCATTCATCAACCTTTGGTTGTTCTACCTGTTGTTTTAAGATTTAACATACTTGAGTATTTTGTCTTTTTGATGTATCTGACTAAAAGACATAGAATTACATCTCGGTCGCGTTGCTAAATGTGTGTTTTCCTTTCAGTGACAAAATTGCTTTAAAAATAGGATATAGTTGTTGTCGTCATATAGAAATAAATCATGCGAACAAAAGAATGTGCGTTAGCCTTTCTGCAAGTATAAAAGAGAAGAGCAGCTAGACCAAATAGATAACTGATGACAGCAGACAGCAGAATATGGTTCTCTAGTCTACCGAGTAGTGTTGGGCTAGCAGACAGATAAAAAGGATCGGTACTTTTTTCCTAGCACAGCGCCCACGATTTTAATCTTATGCCATCGTTTTGATCGCATTGATCGCATCGCATGCGACCAGATCGCATGCGATGTGATCAATGCGATCAAAACGATTTTTTACATGCACCCTGATGGGTGATTACTATGTTATATGCACCCCCATTGTTAACGCCACCACTACTATGAACGCCAACCCGAAGCATGGCGAGCGCAGTGAGCCCGCGCAGGGTGGCAGTACGCGTCCTACGACCTTTTCATACCCCCACTATCCACTTTGGCATGGAGTTGATTTTATATAGTGTGGCGAGCGCAGCGAGCCACCGAGCCCGAAGCGTGGCGAGCAGACGCAGATAACTTCACTTAACTTGTATTCTGCGTCCCCTCGCGGGGCTCGCTACGCTCGCCACGCTTCGTGCTCGGGGGCTCGCTGCGCTCGCCACACTATATAAAATCAACTCCACGCCAACGTGGATAGTGGGGGTATGAAAAGGTCGGAGGACGCATACCGCCGCCCCTTGAGGGCTCGCTGCGCTCGCCACGCTTCGGGTTGGCGTTGATAGTGGGGGTGCATTTAACATTACATTACATAGTAATCACCCATCAGGGTGCCTGTACAATTACAAATAGTGAGGCTCTTAGGACTCGAAAATCGGGTCCCATCGCATACCACTAATTAAGGTATACGACGGTATGCGATGGGCGCCGTGCTAGGAAACAAGTACCAAAGGATCTTAAAATACTACTAATAATAATGACAATAATAAACACTTTACATTATAAAAAATACAAAAAAAACCCCCAAAACAGGTCTTTATAAATAGTGAGAAGTATACATGCAATTTATCTGACAAACTGATCAAGAATTGAACTCATCTGGTTTGACTTTTGTTCCTTCCCACTTCTTTCTTGGCCCAGATTTCCTTAACCCTTTGAGTACCAACATCTCTTAGAGAGATGTGCAAAATATCCACTAAAAATTCCAGTGTTGCTCACATTTTTATTTATATATATTTATATATATATATATTTTGTATAAATTCAAATACAAAATGTTGTGTAAAAAAAGATTGAAAGTGAGAGATTTGGTAAGAAATCTCCAGTTTTTTTTTTTAAAGCAGCAATCATTTGCAATTTAAAATCAAACTGGTTTCGCAGTGTAAATGATTGCCGCTTTAAAAAAAAAAAAACAACCCTGGAGATTTCTTACCAAATCTCTCACTTTCTGAATCTCTCATCCTATTAAGGGGGAAATTTACCAATATAAAAAACCTAGTTTTTCGTATTGGTATTTCCCCTACGACTGCATACGATTGTTTCAGTCGTATGCAAAGTCGTGTTCCGGAGGGGAATGTACAAAGCAGTCAAATACGACTGCTTTGTAACCCTCCGATGGTGTAACCATTCTTATTAGCTGGCCATATATACGGCCGCTAATACGAATTCGTACAAGCAGTCTGCGCGGATCAGTCAGATCCGTGCAGGCTGCAAGGTGTAAAAAAATTTGAAAAATTAAATAAATAATAAAAAAAAAACAGCGTGGGGTCCCCCCCACAGCTGTAACCAGCACCAGGCTGAAGGAGCCGGGGCCGGTAATTAAAAATCAGGGAACCCGACAAATATGGGTTCCCCGATTTTTAACAACCAGCCACAGGCTCCAGGTCCGGGGCTGGTTCCAAAAATACGGGGGACAAAATGACTAGGGGTCCCCCGTATTTTAAGAACCAGCCCCAGGCCAAACCAGCCAGCAGGGTAATGTCACAGCCGGGGGACACTTATGATATAAGGTCCCGCGGCCAAAACATTAACCCTACCGACCAGTCAGCCTGGCCTGGGGCTGGGTCCCCCCCCTCCAGGACTTACCTGACCAGGCTGAAGCCTGGTGCTGTCCTTGATGCCCCTGGGCGGTGGGCATCGAGCTGATAGTGGTGTAAAAAATAGAATAATCTATTGTCTAATACTGGGGCACTATGAGTCCCAGCAAGCCTCCCCCGCAAGCTGGGACTTGGAGAACCACAAGTCCCAGCCTGCGGGGCATTAAAGGGCCCGCTGGGTCTTGTAGTGCCACAGTATTAAAAATAGTAAAATAAAACACACTGACACACACTTAAAATAAAACTTTAATACATACAAAGCCCTTACATACTGATACCAGGGCGACGTAGTCCAGGGATGGGTCTTTGCAAAAAAACAAACCGACACGCGAAACCAGCCGGACAGATGAGCCGCACGGTGTTTGTGTACATCGTGCGGCTCCGCCTCCCGAATGCCGCTATTGGCCACCTTGCGGCCTAGCGGCTCCTGATTGGGCGCTAGGCCGCAAGGCGGCCAATAGCAGCATTCGGGAGGCAGAGCCGCACGATGTACACAAACACCGTGCGGCTCAGCTGTCCGGGCTGGTTTCGCGTGTCGTTTTTTTTTTTTTGCAAAGACCCTTACCTGGACTACGTCGCCCTGGGACAGGTGAGTATGGTTTCCTTCCACAGCTTCCTCCATGGATTTCGTCGGACTCCGGACGCCATCAGCGACGTCGACATGAAGAAGAACGCCGACACAGGACTGCAGGACATCAGGACCAGGGCTACCTACGGGAAGAAGATAGGAAGTATCAGTATGTATGGGCTTTGTATGTATTAAAGTTTTATTTTAAGTGTGTGTCAGTGTGTTTTATTTTACTATTTTTAATACTGTGGCACTACAAGACCCAGCGGGCCCTTTAATGCCCCGCAGGCTGGGACTTGTGGTTCTCCAAGTCCCAGCTTGCGGTGGAGGCTTGCTGGGACTCATAGTGCCCCAGTATTAGACAATAGATTATTCTATTTTTTACACCATCAGCTCGATGCCCACCGCCCAGGGGCATCGAGGACAGCACCAGGCTTCAGCCTGGTCAGGTAAGTCCTGGAGGGGGGGGACCCCTTCATTGGGGGGGTCCCCACTCCCCCAGGGCCCCTGGCTGACTGGTCGGTAGGGTTAATGTTTTGGCCGCGGGACCTTATATCATAAGTGTCCCCCGGCTGTGACATTACCCTGATGGCTGGTTTGGCCTGGGGCTGGTTCTTAAAATACGGGGGACCCCTAGTCATTTTGTCCCCCGTATTTTGGGAACCAGCCCCGGACCTGGAGCCTGGGGCTGGTTGTTAAAAATCGGGGAACCCCTATTTGTCGGGTTCCCTGATTTTTAATTACCAGCCCCGGCTCCTTCAGCCTGGTGCTTGATACAGCTGTGGGGGGGACCCCACGCCGATTTTTTTTTATATTTATTTATTTTTTCAATTTTTTTACACTAAAGCCTGCACGGATCTGACTGATCCGTGCAGGCTTAAAGCAAATACGACAGGGAAAGCAAGGTGTATTTTCCTGTCGTATTTGCGTGGGTGTTTCACACCACTTAGCAGCCGTATTATCAGTACGGCTGCTTAGTACATCAGGAACCACCATTCTTTTGAATGGTGATTTCTGTCGTATCCTATCGATGGTGTAGACATTCATATTTGTAAATACAAATACGAATGTTCCATCTTTAGGAATACGAATTGTTGTATTTTCGGGATTGTAAATCCCGAAAATACAAATTCGTAAAAAAAAGGTGTATTTCTGCCTACGAATACACCTTTTTTCTACGAATCCATTTTGGTAAATTTCCCCCTAAATGTCATGCTATATTTCCTATATAAGGTAAACATTACGGGTGACATTTAATAGGGTGCAAATTTTTTGGGGGACGAAGTCGCACTTTTTTCATAAATCAACAACTTAATGGGATGCAAATTGCTGCAAAAATCGCACTTTTTGCTGTGAATTTGCACATTCAGAAGTGGCGATTTCTCAATTCGCATCCAGATGTTTTCCGATTGAAAAATATAGAAATCGCCAATTTAATGGTGTGCGAATTTGGAAATCGCCAAACAAAATGTCTAAAAATTGCCCAAAAAATAGACCAGGTTCTGACTGGCGAATTTGACAGAACCATGCATAGATCATTGAGATCTGTGTATGGTTCTGTGTTAAAATATGTGAAAAAGTAAAAAGTAAAATAAAAAAATGGCATGGGGTCCCCCCTCCTGAGCATATCCAGCCCCGGGCTCATTGAGCCGGACCTGGTTCCAGAAATATGGGGGAAAAAAAGCGTAGGTGTCCCCCCGTATTTTGAAACCAGCATCGGGCTCCAACAGCCCGAAGTGTCATGCCACAGCCGGGGGACACTTTTTACATAAGGTCCCCTGGCCGTACCATGAGCACCATGGCTGGTCAGCCTTGGACGGGGTACCTGGGGGAGTGGGTCCCCCCCCCCAAGTCTTCACCCATCCAGAGATGAAGCCCGGGGCTGTCACCGGCGTCCGTGGGCTTTGGATGCGGGACTGATAGGGTTAACTCATTCATACATGACATTGCTTTATACAGGTGAACTACAAGTGCCAGCAGCCCTCCCCCGCATGCTGGGACTTGGTGAATCACAAGTCCCAGCATGCGGGGCATTAATGGGCCTGCTGGCACTTGTAGTCCACCCACCTGTAAAAAGAATGTTAAAATAAAAAATACACACAGATAAAAGTACAACTTTATTACACACACCTCACTTTTACATCAATATACTTACAGAACCAGGGTCCAGCGCTGCCTCCCTCCTCCACAGCCAGCTCACCCCGCACTGACAGCTAGATGTGAGAGGGACACTGGTGTCTCCCCCTCCACTACCTGATAGTGGACCTCTGCTGCCTCTAATGCTGGCCACACATCAGACCAACTTTCCTCCAACCGTCCAACTAGTTGGTTGGATGGAATAAAAACCTGGTACTGGATAGGAGCAAATGTAATTTGTAATTAAGTCATTTGTTTCCCAAATCGGAAAATGGACAACTGTCACTCAGACAATGTACTGTAGTTGGACCTATTTGATTTAAACAATATCACTGAATGTTTTTGTCCATTCTCCTGAGCTTGTGAGCAAATTGCTTATTTGCATTTGCCCCCCATACAGTACCAGATATTCAGTCCAACCAACCAACTAGTTGGATGGTTGGAGGAAAGTTGGTCTGATGTGTGGCCAGCATAACTTTGGCACCTCTGCCACTGCTGCATCTGCCTCTCACCTCTGCACCTCTCATCACTGCTCTCTCCATTGACTGCTCCTTACTTCCTATCAAAGCTCCAAATAGCCTCTGTGCCCCTGTATTTAGGGTCTGTGATGCATAATTTAGTGGACTTTGATGGCCCAATAAATTAGGAGGTTGTAAGGAGTGGCAAGGTAGTGTAGAAATCACATTCCTGTTGGTCACAAAATCGCACGACCAGAGCCGGAAATTGCACTTTTTTAGCGTTTTAAATCGCCTCATATCGCCCCATATCGCACAATATCTCATTTTTTGTCTATCAATTCGCATCACATTAAATATGCGAATTCACAGCAAAAATGCGATTTTTAAAAAATGCAATATATTTTCACCTAAATCGCACATTTAAAAAAAAATCGCACTTCACTAACTCTCGCCCTACAGGTCATTATGAATGATGAAACCTTGTGCTTGGCAATTTTCATACCTATTTTGACAAAATCACTTGGCGCTCAAAGGGTTAAAATTTGAGAATTTTACTAGACAAACATATATCCATGTCAAATTTCGGCATTGCTTTGTTTGCAGAGCAACTGCTCTTAAAAAGCAACCATCCCTCAATTTGCCAGTTTCACCACTTTATGTAATATTTTGAATATATCTGGGTTACTTTTTGTATTCGTATATGTTCTGTGATTCTTGATCTCTTTGGCGATAGGTCAAAAAAACACTCGAGAGTGGGATACATCAAGAATTTACAACACACGACTTGAGTCCTGAACATATGATTTTGGTTTCAAATAACATATACATTTAGTCAAGTGATTGGAATTATACATAATATTCAAACATATGGTTTTGCTTCCTCCTTATCTTTCCACACACTGGGCCAAGGATGAAAAAGTACAAGAGATGAGTAAAAAAGGTTTCCAGTCTAGGTCCCTCCCTCCTCCTAACCTCTTTTGATCCTCCTATCCTGCCTCCGTTCCCCTCCGTTCCTACTTATCCTATTGTTTTTCGTTCGTCCACCCACCTATTTTTAGTATGTTAACTCTTATCCTCCTTCCTCACGTACTCACCCTACCTCTTTACCTCACCTGTGCTCCTGTCCTGTTTTTCCCTTCCTCTACTTCATCTTCAGTCTCCTCGACAATTTTGACACCTACTTCTGAACTGATGCTGATTTTAGTTCTACCAGCTATACCCCTATTCATACTGTATTTTTCAACACACCCTGTACGTTACCTTGTAATTTTTTTTTTGTTTGCTATGTACGGCGCTGCGGACACTTTGCGGCGCCTTATAAATAAACGTACTACTACTACTACTAGGTCCATCTTGTAGAAAAAAAAGGAAGTAGCACTAATCCAAAGAGGAGTAAAAAATGTAAAATACATTTAATGGTGCACATGTATGACATAAAGACATATGATAAAATAAACATTAGTGCTGCTCAAAACATGCCACAAGCATTAATGAAGAAGAGTAGGATCTGTTCCTCTGTATACCGCCATATTATAATTGCAGAGTGGAGGAAGGAACCATACAAATTACATTGGTTGGCACAGTTTCCAACAGAGTTCAAGCTGTTGGGGTAGGTATATTTACTGATGCAGTTCACCTGGGGATTTTTTTATGTAATTTAGGATTGCATCGCAGCGATATCCTCCTTTGGTGGTGATGATGGCAAAACAAATGTCCCGCTGGAGTCTGGGGTCCTCCAAATTGCGGTGGCTGATGGGATCCAAATAAAGTGCAAAGGTGACAGTTGTGGGCAGGTGAATACTCAGCCACTGACGCGTTTCGCTGTCATGCAGGACAGCTTTTATCTAAGCTATGCCTTTGGCAAAGGGGTAGCTGCAGCCCCTCTAAAAAAAGCAAATAGGAGCCGCCACTGTTACTGTGAAAGTAGGTTCATTTGTCAAGGATAGCTTACAAAAGAGAAATCATTTTCTGTGTTGTTTATTATGTGCTGTTGAGTTATGATGAGTTGTTCACATTATTAGTGGCAGTTGTATGATGATTAGTTGTATGATGAAGAGTTTATCACTGTAAAAAGGTGATTCTATTATTAATAATATTAGTAATAACATAACACAGAGGATAATCAATTTTCAAAAATCTAGAGTGCGCAGTAAGCACAATGCAGGATTGGTGCAGGTATTATGGGCAACAGCTTCCATGGGTTGGAAGTACCAGGTGAGACAGCCATCTGTGTAAGATTACCCTGGGTGAAGTAAAGTAAGTGTAGGGCCCAAACAAAACAATCAGGTCCATGTATTTTTCATCCAGTACACAAGCATATGAGATTAGGCAGCCATGTTGGGTGCACTGTGAAGGTTACACTGTGGGAGGTGAGCCATAAAAGAGCCCAATTTATATATGGGAAACTGACACTTGTGCAGTAATATGATATCCCCTTATGGAAAGACCTTTGTAAAGCACATCCTGCCTGTGAAAAAACCGTCTGGGTTTGCCGTTGTCAGGATTCGCAATCAGTGGAGGTACACACTACAGGAAGAGCAAATGGCGGGATGAAAGAGGAAGATTGGGATAGCATATTATTTTGATAGCATTACAAATGTCCTGGTCTCATAGTGAGAATAGTATTGAGGATTGGTGTGAAAATGTGGGGAGCACTGATGTTCAATGGTAATGTCCATGCAAAGCGTGATGGAGCCTTGAGGGGTAGGCCTGGGGTAGTCCTGATGATCTCAGCTGGAAGGGTTGTAAGCCTGGACCTGGTGTTCTCATGGCAAAGGTAAGAAGAGGTCACATAATGATCCTGACCTGCGAGGTTTGTGAGTCTTGTTTCATTTAAGATTCTACAGTAGGCCAAAGTCCTAATCAAGTTCAAGCTCAGGGATACTGTCCTCAGTAACTTCATCCAGTTGGGCAAATCTGGTGGGATTAGATGCAGTAGAACAGAGCTGGCCTGCCTTTACCTCCCGCTGCTACCTCTTCTAACTGTAACCCAACTAGCTGCCTGTCCAGTCTCTCCTATCTCTGCTCACCCCTGCTCAACTAATGCTGCAATGTGAGCTGCAAACTTTGCTCCAGATTGGCAATATCCCTCAGTGTTGCCATGGTCTGCTTTAAATTAGTAACCCAGGCTTCCAAAGCAACCATCTGCTCACATCACACACAGAAGTATGCACCCTGTAGCCTCTGATCCAAATGTGCTTACATCAGGCAAGATATGCATTGGGTCAGATTATTGATCTGGGTGTAGTATAGGGTTATGACAGTTGGGATCCCGACAGTCATTAGCCCAACGTCGGGATCCCGACTGGCCGGATTCAGACAGCATGGCGAGCGCAACAAAGCCCCTTGGGGGCACAGTGGCTCGCTACGCGAGCCACCAATTCTATTCTCCCTCTATGGGGGACTTGGACCCCCATGAGGGAAAATAGCCGATGGCCTTCGGGATCCCGGCTGTCAGTGTTTTGACAGTCGGGATCCCGACGTCGGGTAAATGACTGTCAGGATCCCGACTGTCGGGACCCATGTTCAGCACCCATCGATCCCGCTCATCCTGTGATGCTTTAAATGAACCCATGTGTTTAACCCCTTATATCCTACGGTGGGCTAGATCTCCTAGGCCTTGCTATACCTATAAATTGTGAGCCTTCAATGGGCTTGACTTCCTAATCTGTATAAGTCACATTTATGCAATAATACTAACCACGTACAGTATGATAGGATACAAATAGTATTTAGTATACAATAGCAATATAAAAAAGTACCAAAATTAGTCATCAGTACCAAAACCAATAGAAATCAGTTAAAAACACAGGTATGCACTGATGAGGGTAAGAATGCTTATACTTTCATTAGACCCCCTGGACCCTTTCTGCTTATCTGTGTTTATCTGTGCAGCTGATCCACCAGTTGCCCGATTTTGTAGTTGATCTGTGAGTACTGCATATAGTAACTTAATGCCTCTTGATCCCCCATCGGCATTTCGGATTTTCCTGTGCTGTCTCTGTCACTGTTCCGATGCAGGAACACCTCACAACCAGCCACAGTGAACACTCCCAGTTGCAATCCCAGCTGCACCAAGCACTCCAAGCTGCACCGAGTGGTTGCAGACGCACCGTGCTGCACAGCGGCTGATAGGGCAACAGTAAAAAGGTCGAAGTCAATAGGTCGATCACTACTGATCGACAGGCCAAAGGGTAACTCACGAAAAAGGTCAACATTTTTTTTTTTCAAAAACTGACTTGTTCATACTTTACCATCCCAGTGGGATAGAGGGAGAATATAATGGTGTGCTGTGCGCACCGAGGCACCATGCCCAAAGCATGGCGAGTGTAGCATACACTAATACGGTGTCCATGTCGACATAAACACGAAAAACGTAAAAAAAAAATTTGTGTCGACTTTTTCTGACCTCTGTGTGGTGACTTCCAGGTGACACCTGTTTCCTGTTGACACTGCAGCATATGTGACCTGTGGCAACAATAATAATCAGTGATCCTGTTCCTTGGGAGAGCAGACAGACAGGATCAGAGATGATGAGTGACAGGAGAGCGCTAAAAACATGGAAAATGTAGGGTGAGTAAAAGAAATACTGGGAGGTGAGAGGAGTTTGTGAATAGGGAAAGCACAGAGAGTAGGAAATACATCATAGCCGAGCATCACACATACATGGTGAGGCAGCAGCTGGTACCTACAAAGATTGTAACCAGTCCTTATGTTGGCAAGCCTGGTGTTGCAGTGTCAAAGTGATAAGACTCTGAAGGCGGGATGTATTAACATACATTGTCGCCCCTCGCTATGGCCCCGCCGTGATGCTAGTGCATATGTACTAACATATGCGGATAGCATTGTGGTGCAGTGACGGAGGCCCTCCGCGATACCTGGGGGGGGGGGTAGGGGTCTGCAGTGGACAGCGGGCAGCGGGCGGCGACAGAAGCCCATAGGCTTCTATAGGGTATCACGATCCAAAGGTAGCAATACCCTGCCCTGCGATTCCGCGGCGGCCGGGTAATAGTACATTTGAAAATGCGGTAAAACAGGGGTTTTACCGCATTTTCGTCTTAGTACATACCACCCTCTATGAGTTACATTATGTCCTGTATTGTAGTTTAGCTTTTCCATACACTGGCACTCTATGTGAGCACCTATGTTTGAAATACCTGTACCAAGGAAGATCTGAGAGAACTTCAAGCATTCATATGCATTTAAGTATACACATTTTTAATCTCTTTACTCAAAGGGGGACATTTACTAAAATGGGAGTTCTATTTCACACGGGATGTTGCTATAGGCAACCAATCAGATACTAGCTATTATCTACTAGGAGGTGCTAAATAAATAAAGTAAATTCTGATTGGTTGCCCATAGTAACATCCCATGTGAAATAGTACTCCCATCTTAGTAAATTTCCCCCAAACTTTGTTGTTTCTTTTTGAAATTTTGCACCATTTGCTGTTGGTGTTCGGTGCAAATCTATAATAGGTGCAGGATGTGCAGTGCACAAAGACCCCCGAGTTTTGGTATGTCCACACTGCTCACCCTGCCAGAGGCGGAACAAGCGTGTTGTGGGCCCAGGTGCGAAAATATGCTTTGGGCCCCCCCTCAAAATTGGAACAGTGTGCGCCAAAGATGGGCTGCAGTGTGTGTGTGTGTGTGTGTATGGTTAGGGTTATAGGCTGCGGGGGGGTTAGGGTTACAGGCTGCAGTGTGTGTGGTTAGGGTTATAGGCTGCGGGGGGGGGGGGGTAGGGTTATAGACTGAGGGGTGTGTGTGTATGGTTAGGGTTATAGGCTGCGGGAGGGGTTAGGATTATGGGCTGTGGGGTGTGTGTGTATGGTTAGGGTTATAGGCTGCGGGGGAGGGGTTAGGGTTATAGGCTGCGGGGTGGGTGTGTGTATGGTTAGGGTTATAGGCTGTGGGGTGTGTATGTGTGGTTAGGGTTATAGGCTGCGGGGTGTGTGTGTGGTTAGGGTTATAGGCTACAGGGTGTGTATGTGGGGTTAGGGTTATTGGCTGCAGGGGGGGTGTATGGTTAGGCTGCGGAGGGGAGTGTATGGTACGGTTTAGGTTGCGGGGATGGGGACTGGTGGGGTTAGGATGCAGGTGGCAAGTGAATTGTTGGGCTGTGGAGGGGGGTGTATACATAGGTTTAGGCTACTGAGGGGTGTATAATTAAGCTTAGGCTTCAGATGTGGGGGTGTATCCAGAGCTGAGCTGCAGGGGAGGGGTTGTATAGTTAAAGTTAGGCTGGTGGGGGGGGGGGTGTAGGGTTTGTGCACCGTTATATTCATTTATTTTTGTGTCCCCCTGTTAAATTTTAAGTGTATTTTTTTTTTGGCCCCATCATGATTTTAGAAATGTATGGGTCCCCCATTGTATTGTGCCCCCAGCCACCTTATCATTTGAGGTGTGTCTCACAGAGCCTCCCTTCCCATTAAAGTAACTTACCTCTGGCAGCATCTGCCATTGCTGCTTTTCCTGTTGCTTGCTCCTCCTCGAGTCCTCCCGTGTCAGCCTTAGCGCACCAGCAGACAGGAATTCACTTCCTGTTTTACTCAGTGAGTTAGAGCAGCAACAGGCAGCCTTGCGATTGGCTGCCTGTTGCCGTGGCTCCGAAGACCAGCTGCCAGTCACACTCACAGGATGGACGGATTCGGAAATGGATGCAAGGTACAGAGCGCTGCTGCCTCTGCTGTATCCATCTGTCTAACATGCACCAGCCGCCCTGCCCGGCCGCATACCCCCGCTACCAGGCCATACACCCCCGCTACCAGGCCATACACCCCCTGCTGCCCTGTCATAAAGCCCCGCTGCCTGGCCACATACCTACCCCCCCCCCCCCCCGCTCTACCGCATACCACCCGCCGGCCGCGGATGCGCATAGCGCCGCACATTTAAAAAAAAAAATGACATAACTTTGAGATGCCGGGCAGACGGCGGCACCGGGCCCCTTTAACCCCTTGGGCCCCGGTGCATTGCACCGTCTGCACCGGCGGTAGTTCCGCCGCTGCACCCTGCACTGATAGGACTGTTTCACACGCTCCGGCTGATGCCGGGCGGCAAAACCCTGCGCGGCCAAAAGCTGTGCCGTACACTGTACTTAATAATGGACAGGATTGTGTCCATTCACACAGGATGGTCACAGCTCGGCTGCCCGGTTGCGGGCAGATGTCACAACTGGAAAGGACAACTGGAAAGGACGGCTGCCGGGCTGTGGCCATCCCGACCATTGTAAAGTTTTGTGCATGGCATGGCTTCTTGGCCGTGCGAGGTTCCGCCGCCCGGCATTAGCCAGGGCGTATAAAACCACCCATAGGGCTATTTGACACACTCCTACTGACACCGGGCCGCAAAACTCTGCACGGCCAAAAGCTATGCCGTACACAGAAGTTTTACAATGAACAAGATTGAGACCGCCCGGCAGCCGTCCTTTCCAGTGCTGACATCCGGCTGCACCCTGGTGTCCGGGTTGTGACCATCCCGTGTGAAAGGACACAATGCTGTCCATTGTCAAGTACTGTGTGCGGCACGGCTTTTGGCCGTGTGGAGTTTCGCTGCACGGCGTCAACTGGAGTGTGTGAAATAGCCCATAGACTATATTACCTTTCTGCTGATGCTGCTGAAATGGCAAAAAAGACACTGTCTACTACATTGCCAGTCAGCTCAGAACAGACATACTAGGGAGGGCCCACACAGAGACTGCATGTGCGCCATATGTACCTACATTATAAATCTTGTTTCTGGGAGAAACCTGGAGAGGAGATGCAATTAGCCACTACAGGGGGTGGGGTCGAGCTTCACGTCACTAGGCCCTGCCCCCAAGATGATGGGATTCGTAGGAATGGGCGGGGTTAAATTATATGAATTCACCTCTTTTAGCACCACCCCCTCCATTTGGCTTTGGGATTAACCCACAGGTTCTCAAAGTCGGTCCTCAGGACCCCACACGGTGCATGTTTTGCAGGTCTACTCACAGAATCACAAGTGAAATGATTGCTCCACCTGTGGATCTTTTAAAATGTGTCAATGAGTAATGAATGCACCTGTGCACATTCCGGGTGACCTGAAAAATGTGAACTGTGTGGGGTCCTGAGGACCAAGTTTGAGAACCTATGGATGAACCTTTTCCTACCCATTTTAGCAATTTCTGGGAACATGGTGCTCCCACCTTGTTTCTGTTGACTTCTGTACTATGCATTCAGAAATCTGAGGAAATGTCCACCGCAGCATTATATCATCATTTGTGCTACTGCTGCAGTGCAGTTGCAGAATTCTGGCCAGGTAAGTAGCGAGCATGGGTGCAGGGTGTGCGGTTTGGCCAAAACTTGCACCCAATATAGATGCAGCAATTTTATTTGCCTTTAATCAATGATTAATAGCAAAATGGACGGGTAAAATGGAAGATATAATAAAGTTATTTCATGAATTCGAAGTTTCTTTCAATATGAAGGTAAAGAAAACGTCTTTCGTTAATGGTAAATACTGAGTGGAAAAATGACGGAGAGCTCAAGTAGTCAAGTAAATCTATCGTGTCCATAACTTTGTACTTGTCTTTCTGTGGGTATATTCTGAAGCCAAGAACTTTGTGCATGTCATAGATTTAACCAAAGACTAGTACAATAGTCACACATCTCATAGTGAATGAGAGGACTAAGACATCTGTCTTCATGTGTTGTCTGTTTGACTTTTGCCATCATAAAACATACATGTATCAACATATTTGTAAACTCAGCTTGTGGAAGGATCCAAGCAAACCTCTTTATTCTCCCTTCTGTCTCTATTTGCTCAATATCATGCATGGAAATGTAATGAGACCCAATAAATAAAACTCTTCATGGTTTGTGCTTTTTGCTGCAATTGCAAACAACCTTGTCAGTTTAGGGATACCCACTAAACGTGAAGGGCGTGAGTGTTTGAACAACACATTACACACCTTGTTGTGCTTTGTTGCGGGCTTGACCCATTGCAACCTGCTGTAGTCAACTGTTTGCTGATCTTTGCAGATTTTCAAAAGCCTATATTATTTTCCTTCTGCACATCTGTGGGAAAAAGCTCATCTATATACTTGTAATTCTTCAGTTCTTCAGTTGACCAGTTCTTCCCTGTGGAATCCAGTTCATCCACAATGACATCAAACATTTTCTCACTTTATATGCAACAAGTATATTGGTCATTTCTGAATAGAAGTCTGGTGGAAACGATCTACAGTAATTGCAATATTATACTAACAATATCTAATATGCTTAACGACATCATTTGTAAGCTTAAATTTATTACATTTATTAGATTAATTTCAATGTCTACGATAATTTATATATTGGGTGCAATAGTTTCTATATATATTTTAGAAAACTATGTGGTCACTCCAAAAACAATATTTTAAATTAAGAGTAACAAAATAGTATTGGCAGTCAGAAAAGCCATGTGATATATAAATTACATACTGTATACAGTAGGTAAACTACTACATTTACTTAACGGCAAAGCAATAAGCAATAACCATGGCAATTATTCCTGCTGGCTGGGTGGAAATTTACTTTTTCCGACACACAGAGGCGGAACTAGCAAGCTGTGGGCACACTCACATTACACCACATAGTAGTGCCACTTGTACATTTTGCGCCAGGTAGAGCCCCTCATAACCCCTTTCATAACCGGGTTATTGCCGGGTTGATGTGCAATGTAAATGGACCAACTGTGTATAATGGGTGACATGGGTTTAGTGTGAAAGGGTCAGACCCGGGATCAAAATAGTGGGTCTGATCAGGCATAGCAATCTGAAAGATCCACTTTAGAAACCCTGCACCCCGATTAAGAACACCCTAATGTCCATTACACATTGTCATACACTGTAATTCCAATTACACATTGTCACACTGCAGTACCCATTACACTTTATGCCATACACCATAATCACCATGATGCTTATTACATATTGTTTCACACTGTAATAGCCATACTGCACACTGTAATGCCCATTACACATTGCCGCACACCGCATTGCCCTGTACACATTTTCACACACCGTATTGCCCATTACACATTAAGACACACACCATAATGCTCATTACACATTATGCTACACACATAAAGTCCATTACATATTATGCCCCTTAAACAATGTCCACATTAGTGCCCCTTACAGACTTCCCATATTAGTGCCATATAATTGGGGAAGAGATAGCTCACTGCAGCCCTGTGTGGTGTGTGCTCAGCTCCTATGCTGCTGAGTGGCTCATACCATCGCTGACAGACATTTTAAATATGGCGCAGGCTAGTGAGCCAATTAGAGCTTGCGGACCTTCAGCCAATCGGTAACTCAGGCTGCCGGTCCATGAGCTCTGAAAGGCTGGTGGGCAGGAGCCATATTTCAAATGTCCGTCAGCGCTGGTTTAAGCCACTAAAGCTAAGCAGCCAAGGAGCTGAGCGCACACCACACAGACCCATTGGCGGTGGCCATATCTCCATCCCCGTCACCTCCGCAACTCCCTCTCCCTCCATCACTCCATCCCCATCACCCCCGAATCTCTGACTTCCTCCACCTCTCCATCCCCATCACCTCTCTGTCACCATTGAACCTCTCCGTCCCACTGCACCTCTACGCCCATTACCCCTGCACTTCTCTTTCCCCTAACAGCTATCACTTGTACCCCTATACCCTTACACTAATCCCCCTATCCACCCACACACTACTTCTACTACTGCCCATGTCTTCCCACATGTACCCATAACACTCTACCCCCAACATACCATACTCACCCTACTACTACACTCAATCACATTGAGTTCAAAAGTCTGCCGTCAGAGCCCGCACCGTGGCAGCTGTGAAGGGTGCGGGGTTCTGGGCGGCTCAGCTGCAGACACGTCATGACATCATTATGCAAATAACAATGTGCTCAGCATGGTGATGCATTGGCCCTTCTGGCATTTGCCAGAAGTGCCAGATGGCCTGAGTCTTATTTGGAGGCATCATAAGAAACAGATTTAGCGGTCTAGTGGCGGAACTTGTGAGTGTTGGGCCTAGGAGCAAAACTATAATTTGGCCCCACTGACCTCAGGTCTATGTACTAAATTGGATAGTGATAAATAACCAGCCAACCAGCTCCTGTCTTTTCTTTAAACAGCTTGTTACATGGCAGAAAGGAGCTGATTGGCTCTTACTCTGTCTCCGTCCACTTTATATCCACCCACGGCTTACTAAATAACCCGTCAGTTCCCAGTTTCAAGCAGATTGAGCAGCAGATTTATTAAGCTTGGAGAAGAGATAAATTGGAGAATGCGGAGAAAAGGTAAAAGGAGATAAAGCACCAGCCAATCAGCTGTGTTTGAAAAAGACAGTTGGGAGTTGATTGGCTGGTGCTTTATCTCCTTTTACCTTTTCTCTGCTTTATCTCCAGTTTATCTATTCTCCAAGCTTAATAAATCTGCCCCTGAGTTTGCATATAAGAGGTCTTTGTACTAAGACATAGGGCCAGATTTATTAAGCTTGGAGAAGAGGTAAACTGGAGATAAAGTGGAGAAAAGGTAAAAGGAGATAAAGCACCAGCCAATCAGCTGTGTTTGAAAAAGACAGTTGGGAGTTGATTGGCTGGTGCTTTATCTCCTTTTACCTTTTCTCCACTTTATCTCCAGTTTATCTCTTCTCCAAGCTTAATAAATCTGCCCCTTAGAGAGAGATAAAGTGGATGGAGATAAAGGAGATTTGTTAAAACTTGAAGAGAGATAAACTAAGAGATTTAGGGCGTGTTTTAAATACCACCGCCCGCACAGACCCCCGCCCCACTTTGCAGTGCGAATTCGCCTGCACGGCTGCGAATTAATATTTAGAATAAACATCCATTCGCTGCCTATGGGGTGACACCCACATCATTCGATGGTGTCAGGCTTGCGTGTGTTCTGAAGGAGAACATGGCGGGCAGCTGATATCTGGTGATGTCAGCTGCCCGCCCCCGGCACCATGGGAGCGCCCAGTGTTTTAATGGGAATGCCCATGAAATGCTGGGCATTCCCATTGCCACATCCCCCGGCCCACCTCCCTATGCCCCCCGCCCGCAGTATTGTGTGCAATTAAACTATTAGTTCTGCTGAATGTTTTATTATTTTCTCGTGTTATTTTCATATAATAACCAGAGAAAATGTTTTATATTCTCATGTTATTGATTTTGTATTCAATTGTAAAACTTGTGTATTATGATAACTCCAAATTAAATCTGCATTAAACTCACCCAGGACATGAGGCAACTATGGCAATTACAGGTGATTCAGGGTCAGATGTATCACGCTTCAAAAGGTGATACAGTGGAGAGTTATAAACAAGCCAGTCAATCAGCTCCTACTTGTCATTTTTCAAATGCAGTCTGCAACATGACAAGTAAGAGCTGATTGGCTGGCTGTTTACCACTCCATTTTATCACTTTTTGAAGCTTGATACATCTGGCCCTCAGAGTCCTACACACCTCAGATGCCTCTGCAGCTGAATGCATGTAACTGGGTGCAGGGACGGCACCACCACTAGGCAGCTGTAGGCATTTGCCTAGGGCGCCGGCCACTGGAGGGCGGTACTGAGTCGCCAAGTATCATAGAAATCTGCAGAAGCTGAAGTGCCTGAACTCATTCCAGCAGGGTGCAGGGTCAGGGAGCGGGGAGCAGGTGAGTGAAGGGATACAACGCGCCACCCCCCCCCCCCCCCCCCGGCAATCCCACGGGTACTTGAAACAAATATTTGTTTGAATCATTTTTGTTATTTTTATATAAGGTGGGGTCATAAATAGAAGTAATTGATGATGGGTTGGTGAAAGTTAATTGGGTATTAATATTTTGTTGGAAGATAAGAAAAAATATTATTAATTTATGTTTCATATCTTAACCTACACACCACTACTTTTCTGTCTCTGTTTATTTAGTCATGATAATTATCTCAGTGGATGGTAATCAGTTAATTTGACTGCAATCATGTATAATTACTATATGACCCAAAATGTGATATATCTAGAATAAATATTTTTCATACTATGTACCAGTTTTGAGACCAATATTGCTGTACATTTAGCTGTTTTCTTAAGCTGAACAAACAACCCAATAAATCACAGCTGTGCCATAAAAAATTAAATAAGGCTAGAAACATTTTTTTTCCATGGTTGCCAAGGGTTTGCAATGGCTTTTACCTCTAGCAATATTCTCCAGTAAAAGAAGTTAATAAAAATAAAACATTTTAATTTCCATTTCCTAATTGGCAGAGGTCTCCATAGTTAAGCACATTATTATTGTACTAAATAGTGTCCTGATCTAGGAGAGATTTAACACATTGTACGGGGTGTGCATTTTATGAGTTTTGTTCGCATATCTCATACTGTATGTACAAAGCTTGTACTCAATCTTTAAATATGGCCTAATAGAAGCCTATGGGCAACTTTTCCCATTTTCCCCGAGAGGTATCCAATGGGATCACTCCCAGTGTCCCTCACAGCTCATGCATCCGCTGGCCAATGGCCACACATGCACAGGAAGATTCCCGGATTATAAACCGGGAAGCATTATAAATGGCATCCTGCCCAATGGTTGAACATTAAATCCAAACTGCTGATTATTCGAAGATGATGCTAGCAAATGTTCTACAGTAAAATAAATAAATCTATCCAACACACGAACGTAAAACAGAGCCTGCATTTTGCCCGCCAAGCTATATTTTTTATTGATAAATCGGTACTTCCTCAGCTTTGCGACCACTGCTACACCAGTTACATTAGCCGCTACTTAACCGCTAACAAAGCAGCAGCATTGTCCCCTCGCGGGCTCGCTTCACTTGCCATGCTTCGGGCTCGGCGGTTCACTCTGCTTCGTTCATCACAACTTTACTAAAGGTCATACATGGTGGAGTGGACACAGGAGGGTGGTATGGACCCAGGTTGGTGGCATGCATGGGCGGATTCAGGGGGGGCACCCGTGCACGTGCTCCCCCTGTCATTTCAGACATAGCTGAAGCTGAGGACCGGGGTTTTCCAACAAGCCCAGTCCTGTGTCGGTAGCCCCCCGGGAACCAGAGATATCGCCAGACAAACTAGAACATTTTCCCCTTAGGATAACATGGGACCTGATAATTCTGACCCCCACCCAGTTCCGATGGCTGCTATTTCACCCCACGGAATTACAGAAACTCGTGGATCTCATTCAAACCCAAATCGCTGGGCCTTCAATTTGATACCAGGCAGGTCCATATGGATCAATTGGTTCTGGAGATATTGTGGGTAAACAGAGTTTTTTATTTCTGAAATGTAATTTCATAACTGTTCATGTTCTTTGAGGGCAGATTACTCTGGAACCAAGGATCTCAGTTTCACGAAGAATCATTTGAAGCCCACTTAAAAGTTCTTCAATATGATACTGGTCTCATGTAAATGGGTCAGTTGGTTCCAAAGATATAGCCGGTTAAACGAGATAGCCGGTTAAAGGGATGGGAGGGAGTGGTTTTCTCTCCCCCTCACACCAGAAAATGCAGGGACTAGGCTGGTGTAAAAGGGGCCAACCCGGGAATGTCCCTGCATGATCCTGGGACAATATTCCCTGGTAAATCCCTGCATTTTCTGGTGTGATAGGGGTTTTATTTCAAATAGCCGGGACCTGCAGTGCTCTGAATACAGCCGGGCAGCCCCCCGCTCTCTGCCTGGCTGTCAATGGCTGTCACTTCTGCCTGGCGGTGGCTGACCCCAGTTACCGCAAGCATGTATTCCCCCTTGGCAATGAGCATGTAATTCCACATGGCAACGAGCATGGAACCCCTGGCAATGAGCATGGAACCCTTGGCAATGACCATGTAGGTAAGCAGCACTTATGTAGCATAATTTTTAATAGGCATTATGGTGTTTGGCATAATACATAATGGACATTATGCTGTGTGGCTTAACATGTAATGGGCATTATCGTGTAAATTTTTAATGCACGCAATGTCCCTGTTTATGAAGCATATTGTGAATGTTGATTTAATCTCTGTGGCATTATGTGAATTTTGGCTCTATTTGTGTGGCATTATGTGAATTTTGGCACAATCCATGTAACATTATATGATTTTTGGTTCAATCCATGTGGCATTATGTGAATTTAAGCACAATCTATGTGGCATTATGTGACTTTTGGCTCAATCCATGTGGCATTATGTGAATTTTGGCACAATCCATGTGGCATTATGTGAATTTTGGCTCATTCCATTTGGCAAGTATAATGGGGTCTAGTATTTTGTTGCATAATGTGTAGAAGTTGTATATGGTGTGGTACACTACACTCAGTGACACGCCCCCTTTTGAGTGACCACACCCCCTTTTCCAGAGCGCGCCTTCGGCGCGCGCACAACTACATCCTTCACTTTTGTCGCCAAGGTGGGCCTGTGTACTTTAAACGCCAGGGCCTATTTTTAATGCCATTACCGCCCTCTCTCTGCTCTCCTCTCTCTCGCTGCTCCCTTAGCATGTACCAGAGGCAGAACTCTGGGAGGCAATGGAGTCATCTGCCGCCGGGCTCCTGCACTCAAGGGGGCACCTCTCCACCATTGCCAGTTTAAATCCATTAATTGAAAGCCATCAAAATCGCTTCTGTGGCTGAGTTCTGAAATATATATGTGTTCTCCTCTTTCTGTATATACATACAGTATATAATATATATTTCATAACAGACTATATATATATTTTGAATAACGTTTTGTGTGTGTCTGTGTTTAGGGGGGGCACCAATATTCATCTTGCCTCCGGGCAACTGGGACAAACTTACGCCACTGGCATGTACACTGGCACCACTAACACCCTCCCCCTCCCAAACCCTCTCCTATCATGGTGCCCCCCTGTTACTTTCTCCTGGATCCGCCCCTGGTGGCGTGGACAAGTTCTATATCGTAAGCGGTGGCCGTAAAGATGAGGAATTACTGATAAACCGTATTTAGCGAGGGAGTTGTGAAAGTCCAGGATAAATGAGTTGGTAGGAAGGTTCCATAGGCACAAATGTGTTAAAACACTTTTAGCATGCGGTCTATTTATAGCATAAGGCAGCAATACAAAAATAAAAAAATAGTTTGTTATTTATATAGCCATCATTTGCTGTATCCTATATGATGAAAGGTAAATACTGCTCCTCACCGCTATAGGGCAAACTGTTGTGCAGACGATGGTGCCCAGTGGAGCAACTTAAGTGTTGCTCTGTTCTGGTGTGCACAGCTGCTAGCACCTGACATTACTGTTATTCTGTTGTGTCATATGGATGAGCTGGTAACTAGAATAAAAATAAAGAGAAACAAATTGTTGTTCTATATTGTTCTAAGCTTGAAATGGTTATAAAATATTTGCAAAAACGTATCAGAAAAGGACAGAGTTATAAAGGTTTCTGTAGGGAATCAGTAGTACAACACACGCCTGAGTCTTTTTTTTTTTTTTTTTTCAAGCAAGAAAGTTTCTCTGTATAGGAAAGCTCAGAAGTTACGACTAGTACGTGATGTTTACAGATTGTCATATTAAATAATGAGAATAATAAAAAGTACCTGCAGCATGAACCACTGGATGATATTTAATAGTATATATCAGCAGCAAAAAGACTGGGAACACTCCTACATACGTGCAGGTGTAATGTGTCGTATTTCCTATTACAATGTTATTAACTATTATTACCCTACTGATATGACAGATTAGGCATCACCCTACAAACATATCAGCACTAATGTTACCAGAGAGGAGGTTTCTTAGTATAAATCTAATTCATTCTTCCAGTGTTATAGAATGGAGCTGGAATAGTGTTTGGAGAAGGGCCAGGATCTGCTACAGACCATTTCTCTTAACACACACTGGTCTCTGTGAAAACTAGATTCTGTTTGTCATTTAGTTTCCTCTCCCAGCATTGTGTCATTATGATGGTAATGTTGATGGATTTCAAGCTTGCCTCATAGAGTAACGCACACGGTTTTCATAAGCACATTAATCTTGAAAGAAAAACTGTCAGCTAAACAAAATATCCCTGAAAATGATGATGTTAAGAGTAAGACACCAAAGTTGCTTCATTTTATCAGTCGGGGGGGGGGGGGGGGGGGGGGGGGAGACTTAAAAACTCTGCTTAGTAACAATTTTCCTTTTTTTTCCTTACCATTTACTAAATCTTATTTGTAAAGCTTGAAAGAAATCAGTTTGTTCAAAGCAACTTTTATGGGCACATGTTGAAAAAACTATCTACAGCGACGGACTGGGCCACCGAATTGGCCCTGGCATTTGTGCATGCGCGTGAACTTTGTCATGCAGGCGCACATATGCACCATGCATGTGCGCGCTACCTTTCCCGGCTTGCAGGAGAGAGGGGAATGACGGTGTTTGATGCTCCCTCACTCCTGGACCTCAGCGGCTCACAGAGAGAGATGCCGATCGGGAGGCGGAGCCTCCACCTTGCACGAAGAACTCAGCCCACTTGGCCACCGGCCTTCTGGCATTTGCTGTACTATAATAATAACATACTAGCATGAAATTAGATATATTTGTCCGAATGTTCCTTTGAACAACTCCTTATTGGGCTTTGAGATACCAGTGGTTACATTTATTCCAAACAAACACTTATGGGTAAAGTTACTAAGATGGGAGTTCTATTGAAGATGGGATGTAGCCCAAATCAACCAATCAGATTCTACTTCTTATTTATTTATTTAGCACCTTCTAGAAGATAATCGATAGAATCTCATTGGTTGCCCATAGCAACATCCCATCTTCAATAAATCTCCTTTCTTAGTAAATTTACCCCTGATATAGCTATTAAACCACTTTGCAGATAAAATATCTAATTTCGTACTTTCCCAATCTGAACATTATTTAAATCAGATAATAATATTGAGCGTGCCCTTTTGTTTTATTGTACAAAAGAAAGATATTTGGTATGAATTAGACATCTGAGATTGTTTTGGGATTTTATTTTATTTTTTGAAGTTGTGCCAAGTCCAAGGCAAGAACAAGCAAGTAGCTGAGCTTGTTTTAATTTAACGGTGTTAAAGTGTTCCACTGCAATTAGGTATCCCAGAGCTAAACAGAAACAGACCAGGCTATACAGATGTAGTAGACCATAACCCATAAATTATTTGAAACTTTGAAAGTCTTACAAACTGTGTTTATGATGGCAATGGGGCATTTATTCATTATGAAGAGTTATTTTAGATGATACGGAAATAATCCTATCACAAGAAACGTCTACTGTTGTTCCATTTTTGAAAGATTTAGTGTCAGGGAGATAATCTTGTATTTTTAACAGCAGATGAAGCCATGATGTTTTGATCTTTCCGACGTAGATGTTTCTTTTCTTACAATTACAATAATCTCCTGATATTTCTTCAAATGCCCCTAATTCTTTATGTTGAAAAGGACAGAACAGAAACAAAAATCAAACTTTTACTTTTGTAACTAAAATCTTTTACTTTTGTAACAAAAATCTAACTTTTACTTTTGTAACTAATATTATTGCATAACTATTCAAATAATATGCATATACTTCAAAACAATGTATAGCTAAAAAAAAAACAGCTTTATAATAAAATGTACTGCTGATCAAAATGATGTCCTAGCCAGGTCTCCTCCATCCAGGGTTTCAGCTGCAGTCCATGGTCCCAGCCAGGGCCGGTGCAAGGCACCGCAGTGCTTGAAAATTTGTGAACCCTACAGAAATTTCTAAATTTCTGCTGAAATTAAAAAATATTAGATGTGTTAATTATTTTATTGAAGAAAATGATCCAATACCACATAACTGGGGGCTGCAACAATATGTGAACCTTTGCTTTCAGTATCTGGTATGACCCACTTGTGCAGCAATAACTACATCTAAGTGTTTACAGTAATTGTTGATTAGCCCTGAACATCGAGTGGTCTGAACATGGGTCCTGCATTTTTAAGGTCAAGTATTCTGTAAAGATATGAGACTTTTTAGATTATCCACTGGGTTTTAATCCAGTGTTTGACATTTTTAACAATATTAAAAACTATTTATTGGTAAATAAAACCAATCATATTTAATCCATACACAACCATTTGTGTTTGCAACTGCATGTAATTGTGCTGTGGCATGTTTTTTGGACACTGCTAATTCCATTTCTATGCATTCCAATGTCTGTGAAAATAAATTTTGTACTTACACTTATGATGTCCTGTTTTGGCCTTCTATGTCTACTGGAACTGCTCATTTTACATGATATTCCTGAAACCCATTGGTGTCAAGATCTCTTTAAAAAGAGAGGTAAAGAGCATGTTGTCTTTGTGCATTAATATTCTGGTTGGTTGAGATAGATTATCTTCCCAAACTTCCAAGTCATCAACAAATTGCACATGGCATACCATGCAAGTTACTTACAGACAATGCTATGCAGTTTATGAGTGTTAGGTTACAGACATTAACCAGTGAATGGGAAATCTCACGTCACTAGCATTCTTTGCTATCCACAGTCCAACGTACTAGCAGAAATGGCAATTAGTTTGCAAAACACTTGTTAGACAAATGTTATAGAATTAGCTTTGATGTGTTTCTAGTGCTCCTCAATCTGAGAAATTCTTCTCGAGATGGGCTTTCCTCTCCTACTGCCTTTTGTCCCAGCACAGTCGCACCATCATTCCTACCACTAAGTTCAAATGTTAACGAAGCTGAGAAAATTTTCAAGAGGCTTCAGTTTGTGACTCATACAACTCATGATAATCACTTAAAACATAAACCACTGGCAGTTCGTCTGCACCTAAACCTCTGGCCGACAGAGCCAGGACTGCTGAGACTACAACAGGCCCAACAGTTATGTGGTTCAATCTGTCGTTGTTTTGTATTGACGTAAAAAAGGTGCCACCTTCTAGGCCCATAATCATGGACAATGTGACCCCTTAGGTAGCACATATTTGGGTGCAGGACAGTCCCATGGCTTTTCCCAATTGTGAGCTTATTTAGACACCAGATACACCATTAGTCCCTGATATCTACGATAATCTCCAGGCCTAATCCAAAATACCAGGATTATGATCATTAACCTTGCATGTATGATAACTCATCTAGTGCATATTAAATTCATGGTGTGTGTATATAATATACGCTAATTACAGCAGGCTCTAAAGAAGTAACATGATTTTATTCATTCATTAATTTAACTAACCCCAAAATGTTGGTGCTCTAGGTTTACACCTGATTTATCCTAGTAGCTTCTTTTGAGCTTTTCACTCCACAGTAGATATTTATGTTTAAAAAAAAAAAAAGTACAGAATTGGCAAATTTGCCTTAGCTTATAAATTTGAGATTTTTTCATATTGACTGTACCTCTCAACAGTGCAGTGTTTCCTTTCTAATGCCTGATCCTACTGTACAATGACCACCTACGCAATCCTATACCCCTTTACCATACCTTTCTGCCCCAAGATGCCCTGCTCTCGCCCATTTGTAATAACCCCTTTCAGGTGGTCCATCGGTGCACCATTACATGAACCACAAAAACGTTCACCTGTCATATAGCAGATGCATTTTCTCGTCTGACATGCCTTCAAACTCCCATAAATTAAAAACACCCATGAAACTGAACTCTTTTGCACTCACTTCAAGCCACTTCCAAGTCACCATCAAGAAATACACATCGCTTTGCAACTCTAGCTTAAGGATGTGTTTGGCTATGGATAAGGACGAGGTGTAGCTGGAATGGGATCAGTGATGCCTGGGTGGAAACTGGATGGTCTAATGTAACTTTTCTTCATGCAGTTGAGATAATAGGAAGAAGAAGCTTGACAGTGGAGAACTGCATGGGATAAATTTACTAGATAGGAGATATATTGGAAATGGGGTGATACCCATAGCAACCAATCAGATTCTACTTCTTATTTATTTAGCACCTTCTAGAAGATAATACATAGAATCTGATTGGCTGCTCATATCAACCTCCCATCTTCAAAAGAACTCCCATCTTAGTAGATTTACCCCTATGAAAAGTTATCTGACGAGACCTAGACAGGATAGTTCTGTGCTCGCGTTCTATTACTCTACATCCCTTCATACGTTAGTTTATTGGTCCTTTTTTTCTACAATTTCTCCTGTATGCTGATGAAATTCAATTTTTATATTCTCCCCAGTCCTCTCTTGTGTGACCTGAAACTTGTTGGCCACTCTCAAAAACTGAAATAGTCGTTTCCTACATCAAAGACCTCTATAATAACTTCCTTTGCCTTGTACCCCAAATCTTCCTTCTTCTAGTTACTGGTGTTACCTCTGAATATCCTGGTTCTTCTCATAAACGTTACTGTAGACCATGTTATATTCCCAGAATACAATCTAATGCAAATATTTGCTTAGCTCCTCCTAACTCTCCCAATGATAAAACACCCACTTTCCTGTGGTTATAAATTGAGTTATACAAAATACACATTCAGAGACAGAGTGAGGAATATAGAGCTTACCACACGTTACCACACGTTATTATGGGACCGGCCCTGAATAGCAGCTACCCCTGTATTCACAGCAGAGTGAGCCTCTGTGCAATAGTTGGCAGTTGAGTGATTGTGTGGGAGGGTCGGAGAGGTGGGGTACCTGCTGCCATGCAGTAGTAGCTGGATCTCTTACCTCTTACCTAGTGCATCACCCTCTCACCTCCAGGTTGTGACAAACCAATGCCCTAGCAACCTGACTCGACCTGGACACAATAACATACATAGGAGGAATTAGATGAGATGAGTACCGTCCTTCCTAAATGCAGACCGAAGTGCCCACCATCCTGCAATGTGTCTTTAAATCAGAATTTCAAACTTAAGTAAAGATCATACTCAGCACTCTTGGCCTCATATCCAGAATTATCACCTACTGGCACTCGCACAAAGGTGAAAACTCAAGATTGCACCGGGGTGCATGGTCCACTGTCCACCCAGAAGGAAGGGGAGTAGAAAGAGACAAAACATCCTAACTGTCCCCAGACAGTTGCCGCTAGCAATACCTTTTACAAAATACTTTTTGCTTTTTAGAACTGTATTCCATTAAAAGAAGCACCCATCAATCAATTATGTGTCTTTTGCATTGTTACTTGTACTAGACCATTGTCATATCACTACATTCCTGCATCATCCATACATGTTTTTGAGTCTTTTTGCATCTACTGTTACACAGTGTAATTAGAAGATTAAAACTGAAATAGGCAGGTTATTATGGTGCGGCCGAGAGACGTTTATATTGTAGAGAGTGCCAATAGATGATGGTAGACACGCTTGATTGGCGGTGTTAGACACACCTAATGAGCCCAATAGGTTATACTACATACACCCCTTTGATGGTGCACCCCCTAATAAAATGTGCTGCGCACGCCTATGCATATATATATGAGAACACATCAGTGGCTATCCAACAATTGGTTATAAAATATAGCCAATACTGAACTCTCTATGGTGATTGTATCCAGATATTTTTAATCACTAAGAGCAGTTCTGATTGTCCAATGTCTGGCCAGACTAGTAAAAGAGTCCATAAAAAATGCAATAAAAAAGAGCAAAAGAATAGAAAAAGTATATAAAAATGTATGTATATTAGGTCCCGGACTGCTATTGACCTACTGCTATTGAATGCAATGGTGGATTTAAGGTGTACAGTACTTGCTTTTTCAGGCAGGCAGATACGGGATCCTGTTCTTGAGCTCCAGAAAGTATGGTGGGGATAATAAAAAGCTGTATGACGCGTTTCTCCGCCTTCATCAGATCTAATGAAGCTGCTGATACCTGATAGGAGGTTAACCCTTCCCGCGCTGAAACCCGATGCTGTCTCCGGTTACCTAGAGTGGTGGGCACCAGGCTGATGGCATTTGTGTAAAAATAGAACTAACTATTGGGTTCTACTGTGAAACTATGAGTTGTACCATGGGGGAGGGATTTGGGGGGAGAGTACCTGTGCACTAGCACCACTTTCTTGATATATGTCAGGAAAGGATACAAAATACAGTTTTTTCTCATAGAATTCTGTACACACTATTAGCCTATGTACAATCTTTATAAAAATATTTCAATATAGAATATTCGCGGTTCGCCACACATTTATCATATATGTGATCACTGTCTGAGTGACAGTCCTTGACAATTTAAGATTATTTGATTAGTTCAAAAAATGTATTATCTGTTGAATGATCAAAGATTTAATGTATTCATAAGTATTATTCGATGTATATGTTTGTATGTGTCCTGTGTATGTCATAAATGTGTTTCTGCAATTATCTAATTATTAAATGTTTTAAAAATGAATAATTAAACGTTAAGTTTTATACAGTGTGCCCCCCAAAAAAGAGAGTGCTTCTCTTTCCTCTACTGCACACGTGAAACTATGAGTCCTAGCAAGCCTCCCTCACATACTGGGACTTGGGAACCAAGAGTCCCAGTATGCAGGGCATTAAAGGCAGCAGAACAATAGCCAAATAGAAAGACACACAGCAGAATAGTGTAACTTTATCACACACACCACCATACATAGGCCCTTATTCTGGTTGGTGCGGTAATATCCGCGTGCGTTCGTACCGCCGATGTTTTGTGTCTGCGCATGTGCAGAGGCGTCTCTGCGCATGTGCGATCGGGGCGTACGGCCAAATCCCGCATGAAATGTGAACACTCCGAACAGGGGGTGGAGAGGGGCGTGAAGGGTTATTTGGGCTCATTACCATATGCATATGCCCCGCGTTTCATGGGCGTTCCCATGCAAACGCTGGGCGTACGTATGGTAATGCGGCCGTGACGCACGTGTAGGGGGCGGACATATGACATCGCCGGATGTCAGCTGCCCGCCCAGATCTCTGCTTTTGCACGGAAAAATGTCCGTGTGGTCTGAGGTTGCGGGAGCTGGTGGACCACTCGGTCCTGCATTCGATGGTCTGCGACCATCGAATGATGGGGGAGGTTCCCTGAGATGGAGGAGGCGTATTCCATGAAAAATACACGTGCGGTCCGTTCGGCCAGCTTCTTACCGCATACGGACGGAGTTGGCGATCCGTATGGAAGGCGGGGTTTCGCACGCACGGTCCTGGCCGCATATTCGGATCCGGCCGCACCGATCAGAATAAGGGCCATAGTGTCAGTGATACTTACCTACAGTATTTTGACCTGAAGCATCTGTCCCCTTCTCCAGTAGTATCCTACAGATATAGCGCCTCTCAGCCAGCCTAGGGAATTGCCAGATTCCCTGAGCTGGCGAACGATGGGGGAGAGACACTGCATCTGACAGGGACGCGCGAGCATCCCACACACACACACATGTTCCCTTAACATGGTGGCAGGTGGCGGAATCCTTGCCCATCTCCGCTTCAGTTAGTATACCTAAAGAAGGAAATGAAACTTATGAGCTCCTATGGCGTGGATCGCATCCTCTTAATAAAATAAATAAATGGTGGAATAGCTTACCAAGTGATAGGCCAGGGTGTGGAGTTTGTACTATGCTGTGACACCTGTATGCTGTAATGCTGTAACTATCCTTGCTTAGGCTGATTACCTGGTATGCTGTTTGACTGCTGCAAAATAAAGACCAAGACTTCATCTTATCCAGTGTATGTAATTCCTTGTCACAATATATTGTCTAAGAAGTAGATTTTGTTAGGCAAAAAATACTGGAGGTCTGTTATTGATTTTCAGGAGCTCTCATATGCCTCAGTTCTCTCAGGACAAAATACATTTCTGCAATTGGAAATCTAACTTGGAATGATAATTTTTGTGGAATTTGGACTCTTGATTAAATAGTAGGACTATTACCCTATAACTGATTTGGTTGACCTCTTCACATTTTCCTTTTTTTTATTATAGTCATTGTATCTAGCTTTCTATATTTTAGCCATCCGTAAAGAGGCTACTGTAGCTCAGATGGATGTTTTATTATATTGCTGAAAGCCCTGAAGTGTTCTGATTGTCACCATTTTTTTTATAGGTCCTGCTCACAGCTTTATGCAAAGGCACAGATGTTTACCATGGGAAGCGAAATAGGCTGAAGAACAATTTAATTGGTTGGCCCGTACATAAGTAATTTGCATAATAAAATGTATGTTTCTTAGATGATATTTGTTTTAAGCTTAAATCCATCATTGAAATACACATGTCCACCTTTCCCACCCACACATTTTGGTGTGCTGCCATTGTTTATCCTTGTTTGCAAAACACTACAACTTCCTATCCAGTTACTTGGTCAGGCTCAAGAATAACCAAGTAAATGCAAGTTGATTTTCCTTGTAAACACTGACATAACTAAGTTGTTACAGATGGGGCCTTTCTTAACGTTTCCGCGGGCGCACAATACGCTGGTATCTGGCAGCTGGTGCGCCGGCAGGGGGTGGAGCATAATGATGCAAATTGTCATTGTGTTATAGTTAGGTAATAGCACCGGACACTTTTCGGGTTTTGTATTTTGGTTTTCGATATGGATCTCTGTTCATGTTTTGGATCTGGATTGGTTTTGGCAAAACCACCCTTCCGGATTTCGGCTTTGGATCTGGATTTATGTTGGAAAAAAATCATAAAAACTGCTAAAATGATAGAATTTGAAAGTTGAAGTGTAAAGTAATAAGATGTCCCTTCACAATGTTACTGCTTTCTTCTTGAATGGAATCAAACACAATGTTATGTTGTGATCATCTAAAGCAGGCATGTCCAAACTATGGCCCTCCAGCTGTTGCAAAACTACAAGTCCCATCATGCCTTGCCACAGTTTTGCTATTAGAGAATGCTAAAACTATGGCAAGGCATGCTGGGATGTGTAGTTTCACAACAGTTGGAGGACCACAGTTTGGACATGTCTGATCTAAAGGTATGATATAATCTGCCATGTGTGATACTGTGTTTATTCACTTACAGTATGAAGTGCTGCCAGTTTTATTATTTGGATATTTTCTCTCATGCTTTTAGCATTTTCTGCAGCTTCTACTCTCATTACTCAATTACACAGTTATTTTCTGTGAGGCCCACTTTTCCAGAGTTACCGTTCTTCTTATCTTGTTCAGATTTACCACTTTACTGATGCCTTGTGGAATTGATTCAAAATTAACTGGCTCCATATCAAATCTTAATAATTACAGCCACATGCTGAATATAGGAGCCAAGCAAGTAAAACAGGCAAAAACGAATAACCCAAAGCGGTTAGCAAAATAAAACCGATTACTAACCAGTGTATACTAGCAATGTTTAATAATAAACTTGGAATGTGCCATTGAACCCTTCTGTGTTTTGGTTTTGGATATGTATTTTTGGGGAAAATATCATAAAAACTGTTAAAAATGACAGAATATGTTTTTTTTCTGTTCCTACAGTATTACTAACCTCAAGAACATTCATTTCCATTCTATTCTGAACCCTTCACAGCTCACAATATTGTTTTAAGGTCAAAACATTGCACCGAGTTAGCTGGATGACTAAGCTAACGGACACAAGTGGGCAACACAAACACGTGGCACATCTAAGGGCAGTATTCAATGAGGCCAATTCGCCATGTTTCATGGCGAATTTGTGCTATTTTCACTTTGGAAGGTGATTTTTTGTGTCAGAAAGTGAATCACCCTATTCAACATGCACTTTTCGCCGACGGCGAACAGTGAATGACGGACAATTCGTCGTCTGATACTCTCCGCAATTCTCTGTGGTTTTTCAATGGGTTTTTCAATGTGATTCGCCGTGAGTGTATTCAATGAGAAGATGGTGAATTGCTTTCTAAGTGATTTTCGCTGTGTCACCGTGTAGCAATCGCCATCTTTTCATGGTGAAGTGGAATGTGAACTTTTAAAACAATGTTTTTTTTTAAATATGGTCTAAAAAAATCAGGAATTTTATTCTGTGAAGGGGCATGCTATTTTTATTCATGTGCTTACAGCACATGAATATATATTTAATTTAAAAATATACAGGTATATATTTTTTTACACATAACAGCCAGCAGGGGGCCGGGAGCCGAGAGCCACTCATTACATATTCATATATTCACTGCTCCTGATCATTACATATGCACGATCGGGAGCAGTGCATACCCAGTCCCCTGCTGGCTCTCCCAGGGGGGGCAGCTTGTGCTGCCTGGGTCCCGGGGAGCTCTCCTACCCCCCACATACATTCTGGGGCAGGCAGGGTGACTTCCATCTCCCTGCCTGCCGCAGTCCCCCGGCTCCCTGCAGCGTCTGCCACAGGGGTTAACATTCGCTGTCAGGGGCAGCGAGCCCCTGCGGCATTGAATAGTGTGTCAGCGAGGGCTGTCAGCGAGGGCTCCAGCCCTCCAGAACACAGCGACTGTGCAGCGAATCCTAAACAGGATTTGCTGCACATCGCGATTATGGTCATTGAATACTGCCCTAAGAGTGGCACTGCAGTGGCAGACAGGACAGCAGTTTTAAAAACTGTGCCAAAAAATGCTCCAAAGAGCACATTATGCATAGAAAAGAGGTGCAAGATGGAATTGTCCTTGGACCCTCCTCCCACCCTGATGTTGTATAAATAGGACATGCACACTTTAACAAACCAATCATTTCAGTGACAGGGTTTGCCACACGACTGTGGCTGAAATGATTGGTTTGTTTAGGCCCTCACAAAAAAAGAAGCAATCAATCTCTCCTTGCACAAACTGGCTCTACAGAGGCAAGATGTCCTCCAATTCCTCTGATTTCTCACCACTTTCAGTGTATACATCCTCATCATGCTGCAATCCACCATCACAGTTCCCTCTATACTTTCTGGAAGCAATTGCTGGTCTTCTTGGAGGAATTTTTCATTCATTTTGATGAACATCATCTTTTTCACAAATTGTGGAAGCAACCTCCTACAATGATCGCTGATAAGGTTCACAGATGCACTAAAATTTCTTGCGAAGTACACACTGGAGGGGGACAATTTAGTTATTATAAAGCAATATAGATGTACCAGCGCAGGCTGTAAAAAAAACAAGGTAGAACGGTATCTTTTACAATATATTTATTAATAATAAAAATAATTTTAAATTCATGTAATGCCATATAAATATAAAACACAAGTTAAAAATGAATGGACATTCATTAACTCAATTTGTGGACATCACTTACATAGATATATATTATATAGGCATATTACCAATTGGACATTAATGCAATGGTCTCCCAATATAGCAGCAGATTTTCAGGTGGCCAATAAATCCCAACACAGAGTCCATAGATTGAATTAGGATTCCTCTGACAGGGTGATGGTAAACCTGGATGACTGGAATGAGTCTTTAGCTGCCTCGGATGATTTTTTCCGGATGTAGTATTGTTTGGAGATTATAATGGACAAATAGATTGCTGTTGTCCGTGGTCCATAGGTGGCCTTGTAGTGATGATTAGAGTGAATGTCCAAATAGCTCAACGCGTTTCCCTGGGATTATCCTCCCAGCTTCCTCAGACTTTTGTCCACTGGAAAGAGAGATACAATGGTTGCTTTAAGCCTAGGATCGAGCACGGTAGAACTCCACCTTGATCTAAGTGTCACTGGACTGTGTATGCTCCTAAACACAGTTTCTGAACTTGACAAGGACTTATGATGAATGTACTGTATAAGGGAGGATGTTCCTAGGTGGTTAACATCCTTACCCCTACTTATTATGCCTTTACAAAGACTACATGTGGCCAGACATTTGTTGTCCGGATTTGGTTAGAAATAATTCCACAGCAAAGATGTTGAATTTTTGGTCTTTTGCCCAGGCATGACAATGGGCTTTTTTATCCCACGGCCAACAACTGTATTCACCAGTATCTGATTCAAACAAACCACATCACCATTGAAGCCTCATTGTACTTGGCAAAAAAACAAACCGACACCGAATCCAGCCCGGACACGGAGACGCACGGTACTGTGTGTACATCGTGCGGCTCCGCCTCCCGAATGCCGCTATTGGCCGCCTTGCGGCCTAGCGGCTCCTGATTGGCCGCTAGGCCTGCAAGGCGGCCAATAGCGGCATTCGGGAGGCGGAGCCGCACGATGTAAACAAACACCGTGCGTCTCCGTGTCCGCTTGGTTTCGGGGTGTCGGTTTGTTTTTTTGCCAAGACACTTACCTGGACTACGTCGCGCTGGGACAGGTGAGTATGGTTTCCTTCCACAGCTTCCCAAATGGATTTCGTCGGATCCGGACGGCGACAGCGACGGTCGACATGGAGGAAGAAGACGACACAGGACCAGAAGACGCCGACACAGGACATCAGGGCTACCTACGGAAAGAAGATAGGTAAGTATTAGTATGTGTGGGCTTTGTATGTAATAAAGTTTTATTTTAAAAGTGTATCAGTGTGTTTTGTGCACTATTTTTTTACCTGTGGAACTACAAGTGCCAGCGGGCCCTTTAATGCCCAGCAGGCTGGGACTTGTGGTTCTCCAAGTCCCAGCTTGCTGGGGAGGCTTGCTGGCACTTGTAGTGCCACAGTAAAAAACAATAGTTTAACCTTATTTTTACACCATAATCAGCCCGATGCCCACCGCCCAGGGGCATCGGGGACAGTACCAGGCTTCAGCCTGGTCAGGTAAGTCCTGGAGGGGGGGGGACCCCTTCATTGGGGGGGTCCCCACTCCCCCAGGGCCCCTGGCCAGGCTGACTGGTCGGTAGGGTTAATGCTTTGGCCGGGGGGACTTGCATAAAAAGTCTCCCCCCGGCTGTGACATTACCCTGCCGGCTGGTTGTGCCTGGGACTGGTTCTTGAAATACGGGGGACCCCTAGTCATTTTGTCCCCCGTATTTTGGGAACCAGCCCCGGACCTGGAGCCTGGGGCTGGTTGTTAAAAATCGGGGAGCCCCTATTTGTCGGGTTCCCTGATTTTTAATTACCGGCCCCGGCTCCTTCAGCCTGGTGCTGGTTACAGCTGTGGGGGGGACCCCACGCCGTTTTTTTATTTATTTATTTATTTTTCTATTTTTTTTTACACACTGCAGCCTGCACGGATCTGACTGATCCGTGCAGGCTGCCTACAAATAATTTGTATTAGCAGCCGTATATACGGCCGCTAATACAAATGGTTACACCATCGGAGGGTTACAAAGCAGTCGTATCTGACTGCTTTGTAAATCCCCCTCCGGAACACGAGTTTGCATACGACTTAAACAGTCGTATGCAACCGTAGGGAAAAAAACAATACGAAAAACTAGGTTTTTCATATTGGTAAATTTCCCCCTATATGTCCATTCCAGCAAATTACATATCTATTCCAGCATATGTCATATCTAGCTCAACATCAGCATACAGTATGTCACATATCCATTCCAGCATACTGTATATCCAGAAAGATAAACTAGCTGTATGGCTTATCCAGAAATCTGTAATTCTGACTTGCATGGCCCCATAATAGTTTTTGTTAATTAGTGTGCACACATGTGATTCTATAGTCTACAGCAGCTGTGGAGTGCAGATACACAAAGTTTTTAACAGTGTTATACCTGTATTATATGAAATATCTTCTGCTGATCTTGATTGAAGTGATCCTTCCTATCTCTTTCCTTCGATCCTTCCTCTCCATCTCCAACAAGCAATACAGAATTTTAGATCTGAACTATACTGCAGAATTGTAGCAGACGAAGGTTGTTAGTACTAAGGAGGTCATTCTGGTTGACACACAAAGCTGCAAAATTCACAGCTCTGAACATTATTTTTAAACGCGGCCGCACAAACGGCCAGCCCCCTCCCCCGCATGCAGAATATCCCCACATGCATGCAAATGGATGTTTAGCATAAACAACCATTTGCAGCCTTGCGTGTGGGGACAAAATCATTCGATAGTCACCTACCATTGAATGATGTTGCAGGCGCTCACACCTCTCTGGTGTCTTACATCTGCGGGCACCCTGTACGGGAAGCAGGCGGGCAGCTGTCATCCGCTGACATAAGCTGCCTGCCCAGGGCCGGTGCAAGGGATCTCGGCGCCCTAGGCAAACCTACAGGATACCCCCCCCCCCCCCCCAAAAAAAAATTGCACCACAACACTTCCCCTGCCACTGAGCAAACTGGAATGCTCTGTGTGACTAACCTTACATTTATAGACTGTTATTTTTAATTACACAAAATTGTGTGTAAGAATCAGGACAATTCCCATAGCCTATATCATATAGGCTATGGGGATTGTCCTGATTCTTACATCCTTTTGTGAAATTAAAAATAACAGTCTATAAATACAAGGTTTGTATAGGATATATATATAGATATGGGACAAATACCTGTGGGTCAGCCTTGATCTTCCAGGCTCACTAAAAGTGCAGTTTTAGTGATATTTAGGCTTCAGTACAGTTGGTTAAATATTTTTTTTTAAAGTGATAAAGTAGAGAGTTATTAACAGCCAGCCAATCAGCTCCAACCTGTCATTTTTCAAACCCAGTCTGTAACATGACAATTAGAAGCTGTTTGGATAGCTGTTTATCACTCTCCATTTTATCACTTTTTAAGCTTGAACCATCACTAAACCGTGGTCTGTTAGTGTTCTTGAGAACCAAGGTTGGGAATAATTTGGCATCTGGTCTTGGGTTCTATGCTGGCTGCATCTTGTACTCTTGCTAGATCATCCAAAACCAGCTACCACCAGATATACCGCGGAGCACTGATGTGTTTTGTCTGGCAAGGTTACTTTAAAGGAACTTTAAATGTAAGGGCTACTGAGCAGAGAGAAGTGAGAATGTGAAGGGCAAGATTCACCACAGAAGAAGGACGCTTTCTACAAGTTGCTGTTTGCTGCACACTTAAAAGAAAATCTGTGATTGGTTTGTTGTTTGGCCAGTAGATATTTCTACTCTCCCGGATATTACAGGATCCTCATGATTTTTCGTGGAGCTCCTCGCATCCCCGAAATGAAATGGACAGGATTGAGTGCTAATTACAGGCATTTACGTGCCGGCTGAGAAGGGCTACAATTAGGTAATTCACATCATTTTAGCTCTGCCCCACGGACCTGCAGATTGCAGCATATTAATTTCCAGAGTGGTGGCGGGGCTTGATGGTGTCAGAGGTCAGCCCTGCCCCCGAAGTTCCCTGCAGATCACTTCTCCCTGAAAGGAAAACTCAAAAGTATGTAAGTATGTTGGTGTGTACACACGGTCAGATGTGCCTTAAGATGCGATCCGATCAGACCGGATCGGGATAGGATTGCAAGGCACATCCGATTTGCATACAATTCTGACCATATAGTGCAGATCTGCACTATATAGTCAAGGCAGACGAGACTTTCTGCCTTGCGATAAGTGAACGCGCATCGGGATCGGGATCTGCATCCAAATCCAATCCGATGTTGACTATATCGTCAACATCGGAAGGCAAATTGTACACACTATGGGCCTGATTCAGATCCGGTCGGTACTGCGTGCATTCGCACGCAGTACCGATGTTGTGCGTCTGCGCATGCGCAGGCGGGTATCTGCGCATGTGCAGGCGTATGGTCCGTGCGCCCACGGCGACCTTTCGGCGGCGTGGGGGGGCGGAGATGGGCGGGGGGCGCCGGCTGCCCCAATACCATATGGGAACGCCCAGCGTTCCATGGGCGTTCCCATGAGAACGCTGGGCGTTCTCATGGTATTGAGGCAGTGACGCGGGTGTGGGGGGCGGGTAGCTGACATCACCGGATATCAGCTGCCCGGCCATATCCACGCCAGCGTGCACGCATATATATGCAACTGAAAAGTCACTTATATATGCGTGCACGCAAAACATCATTCGATGGTCGGTGACCATTGAAAGATGTGGGCGGTTACCCGAGCCATGCGAATGGATGTTTATGCAAAACAAGCTGTTCGGGCGAAGCCGCACTTTTAGGGGGCGGCAGGGGGGCGGTCGTTCGCCGGGCGGGGTTTGGTGGACTCGCAAGGCTGCGAATTCGCAACCTTGCGAATCAACCTGAATAACCCCCCATGTGTCAGATCTATTCTATCCAATATATGTTTGGTTTCATAAAAGAAAATGTGAACAATAACCTGAGTAATTTTGAAAACCGTATTTGTTAGTTTTGTTTGAGAGATAAGCTAAATATTGAAAACTGCTTCACAGAATATTTCTCTTACTACATAATCTGGGCTTTCAGTTTTATGGATGATTTTCCCACTATCAGTTCTGTTCAGACAGTTCCTTACTTGGCAGAAGAGAGTGGGCTGACACTGTCATCACCCCTCGTCTATTTATAGACTATAAAAATCCATGGAATTTACTGTTAAAATTCTGCAGACTAGAACTTGACAAGAGTATTTTTTCCATTGCAAAATTTGATTTTGATGAAATTTGCAAGTAAGCTTATCGCTACTCATATACAGACAAGAAATAATATATCATCATAACATTTATCCAGTATGAGTAAAATCCATCACTACAGTTAATAATTTGGGCGGAGATGTACTAAGGGCCTGATTCTAGTTCACTTGCAAAAGTGAAATCTCTCTCTAATGGACAAAACCATGTGCATTGCAGGTGGTGCAGATGCAATATGTGCAGAAAGAGTTAGATTTGGGTGGGGTTTGTACTTCAAACTGATATATATATATATATATATATATATATATATATATATATATATATATATTGCAGTGAAAAAAGAAAGCAGCCACTGAGCAGAGTAGCGTGCTTCCTCTCTTGCTGTAATCATGTGCACAGTGGGTAGAGGAGTGGACAGGAAGTGAGCTCAAACAACTCATAACGCATGTCACAGAACATAATATCTAGGGATGCAAAATTCAACCAATGTGGCCACGCATCGCATCGGAGGACACCTTCAATGTGCATACAATCATGAGATTTATTAAACAGATGCAGTAGAAAGAAAAGAGTTGTATACAATATCTCACAAGTGTATGGGCACCATAACTGCCCACCTAATGCAGCCCCACTGCAAGCCACTGGTCACACCCTGCCCTCCATTATGCTTCCCCACTGCCCCCCAGTATGCTGACCCACTTCCCACCATTATGCTGGCTCACTGTTTAATAATAAATTAATAATAAAACCGTTTGTTAAACTAAGCAATGTGTGGTGTGTTTTTCTACTTGCAGTGAAGCACCTTAATAATGGCCTTGCAGGTTTCAGGTATAATGTGTCCCAAAGCCTGCGCAGAGTTGTCATACCCTCCAACATCTCGGACGCCAAAATCGGTACAGGGGGTGTGCCCATAGATAAGGGCGTGGTCATGGGTAAAAAGAGGTGTGGTCATGACCCTTTAACTGTCCAGTTTTTTTAAAAGTTTGTCCCTACCTGAGGGTTCCTGATGTTATAGAAGCGTAGGCACTGGGCAGGAATGTCCCTATACTTCTGACAGTCCCATCGGCTGTGCGGGGTCTCACTGGAAAGCAAACTTTGGCCACTGTTGGTACCTGCTGCTGGGTCCTCCATGCTGTGGCACTTTAGGGCAAGCTGCCTGCTGGTGACGTCATGCCACCCATTCTTGATCCCGGCGGCGGCTTGTGCCAGTCAAAGCAGATTGGCTGCGCACAGCCTGCTGGGATTAGTAGTCTGCCCATAGCTATACTGTGACATCACCCAACCACAGGCTATCTCCGAGCAGGGGGGAGGCGGGCCTCATCATCCATCCGCAGGAATGTTGCGGAAGTCATCCGGGTTATTGTCCCTGGGAAAGAAAAAGTTTTGAGCAGCGCTGGGTTTCACTGGAAGAATCACAATTTCAAAATTGAACAATTTATTATGTGTACAAATACAAAAAAGCTAAAATGTCACAATAAATTATATGTGTAAAAATAGGTTAAGGTTCCAACCAATTAATCCTGCATGATTGAAGGAAAAGGAGAATTTCTTCACCATGAATCTAGTTTCAAAAGAGGCCTTAAAAGTCTCCAATCACTTATTGGTGGGAAAAGTTCATCACATAAACTTGGAGTGTGAGATGAAAAAGAGTTCCGGAATTATACCCAGCTTAATGAATAGGTTACCTTGATCAATGTGCAGTCCGTCTGAGATGGTCCACAGTATGCGAATGGCACTTCGCTAGCAGAGAGTGGAGACGGCAGGGCAGGGTTGGTGAGATGCTGGTCCAGAACTGGGATGAAGTTCTTGACTAGCATCTCATCCAAGTTCTGGACCACCTAAATTTCAGGTTGCAAGGAGCATGTGATAAATCCTGATTGTATGCACACTGAATGCACAAAAAAACACTTTCCATGAGATTACTCGCAACAGGGAGCTTCAAGGGAAATAAATTGCTCTAGTGTATGGGCACCATTACATCTGCCCCACCTGCAGTGCAGCATGGTTTTCTTCATCTGCAAAAATGTCAGCGTTACTAAAAGCTCTGAATCCGGCCCTTTATCTGGTACAAACTACACAACATGTAACTGCAATATATAAGATACGGAATACACAAGTCGCCGGATTGCCTTCGGAAAACTGTGCCAAACAGTATGTTTTTTATGTCAGTGAGATTTCCCAGATCAGTGACTTCAAACTAGATACTTCATACGCTGAATAAAATTGCAATAAAACATGTAGTCATATGTGTCCATATGTAAATAGCTGACCCTCAATTATGTATGTCAGAGTGACGGGCAGTAGCAAAAAGCAGAATGTTGTCTTCCTGTAACTCCCCAACATCATTGTGTGGTTGGAAATAAGGGCTCGCTTTACTTATTTAAAACAGTTTTTATCTGCTGGGAAAGAACATTGTGACTAATTCCATCTAAAAATAAAATCCCTGCATAAATTCTATTTCTCCTATCATTAAATCATCCCCTCAGTAGGCGACACCGAGACAAAAATAGTTCAAGCAAACATGACATCTATGCATCTAACAGGGACTTAAATAATCAAGAGAGAATACTGTACATATACATTTTGCTATTTAGCCCTATAGTTTCATTAGTGTTCACCTAATATTTACATTTCGTTATGTACTTAAGGGAAGCCATCTTTTTTTTTGCAGGTACATAAATATCCACAGGTGTTTATGAATTTCATACATAGTGGTTTTTCTCTATGTGCTCCTGAGAACCTTTTCTGTGATATCATTAAACTGCAGTTTGAGCACAAATGTTTGATCATCAATGTAACATTATTTGCACATGCTTTAATTTTGCTTAGAATGTTTTCAGATTCACTGACTAGCTGAGTTAAGCATTGGCTCATGGATTCCCATGACCAGGGCCTGGTCAACCAATAGGCTGATCAGGCTGCAGACTGGAGTGTTGCTACGCAGTGGTGGGGAGCTGGGTCTCTGCAGATTCCATGCAGACTGCAAGGAATCTGCAAAAACAGCTTCCCAAAAATGTCTGCTGCCTTCTAGGAGACAGACACTAGAGGTCCTACTAGTCCTCTAGCATCTGTCAGGGGAAGGCAGCACACCCAGAGCTGCCAGGAAATGTGGATTCCAGGAGCACTGGTGCAGTAACCCCCTAGCAATGTATTCCCCCCACCAAAAAAGAAAATGCAGGCTATAGCTTAACCCTATGGATATATTAAAATAGGCTTAAATCTTAATTTCTTGATTTTGGTCCAATCAGCTCAGAACCAGGTTCTTCTGAAAAGGGAGACATTTAGCTACCAGAGGATATTAACCCTAAGTTTCTGAGACCCACAGAAGGTTAACAGCAAGTGTCAGAACACATGTTGAGTCATCCTCATCGTATTAATTTTGATGAACATCATCTTCTCCACATTTTGTGGAAGCAACCTTCTACACTGCTCACTGACCAGGTTCCCAGTTGCACTAAAAACTCTTTCAGAGTACACACTGGAGGGGGGACAACTCATGTAAAATAGAGCCAGTTTGACGTTGTACAAGGGCTTCCAAACTGCCTTTTTTGTTCTGCCAGTACAGGTAAGGACTGTCTGACATGTCTACTTGGATGCTGTCACCAAAGTAATCCTCCACCACAGTGATGAGAAGCTTTGGCATCGCAACCACCAACACCCTTTGACTATCCTTGCGGATTTGTGATAAAATGTCTTTAGGAGGGTGGGATTGCTGAGCTCTGTGATTATTACCAACCGTCTCGCAATACATTGCCAAAGCAAGAAGTGGAGTGTAAACAGTTGTATGCAATTAAAGACAAGTCCACTTATCTAATCTTACATATCATTGACTCTCAGCAGTGGGATTGCTGAGCTCTGTTATTATTACCAACATCTCACAATTCATTGCCGAAGCAAGAAGTGGAGTGCAAACAGTTGTATACAATTAAATATGAGTCCACTTATCTTACATATCATTGACTCTCAGCAATGGGATTGCTCAGCTCTGTAATTATTACCAACCGTCTTACAATACATTGCCGAAGCAAGAAGTGGAGCACAAACAATTGTATGCAATTAAAGATGAGTCCAGTTATCTTACATATCAATGACTCTCAGCAGTGGGATTAATGAATGGTGATGCAAGATCCCCACCCACCATTATGTTGCGGAAATAGGACATGCACATGTTAGCTGATTTTACATCATTGGTTGATGGGTATTCAAATACATATAGCCAAGGAGCAGCGGATGATTTGGGCTGCACTAAGATCTGCTTGGAGATTACAAAAGAAATTCAGCAACTTTTTGTTTTCCATAAAGTTAGGCGAGACTTACAAGCTGACTTACAAGCAGTTTAATAAACGATAACCCCACTATATGGCTTGATCGTCTGTCTACACATTTGCTATAAGAATTCACTCTGGAAGTCTTACACCGCTTGGCTCTGCGCCTAGCACTGATGGATGCCATATTAGCTGATTTTGCATCATTGGGTGATGGGTATTACAATACATATAGCCAAGGAGCAGCAGATGATTTGGGCCACATTGAGATCTGCTCGGAGCTTCCAAAAGAAATTGTTTTCCAGCAAGTTAGGTGAGAGGAAGCAATACACAAATACATTGTCAATGGCCAAGGGTTTCTTACTTGGGTGGAAAGCCAGTGAATGCACTGAGGAAGCTGGCTAACTATACTAAGCCACACATGTGTGCGGCACAAACACGAGGCTCATATAGGAGTGGCAATGCAGCGGTAGACAGGATGGCAGTTTTAAAAACTAGACCCCACAAAGCACATAATGGTCAAAAAAAGAGGCGCAAGATGGAATTGTCCTTGGGCCCTCCCACCCACCCTTATGTTACGTAAATAGGACATGCACACTTTTACAAACCAATCAATTCAGCGACAGGCTCTGCCAAACGACTGTAACTGAAATGATTGGTTTGTTTGGGCCTCCTCAAAAAAAAAGCAAGTCACCTATTCCTGCACAAACTGGCTTTATAGAGGCAAGATGTCCTCCTCATCCTCCTTCTCTGATTCCTCACACCCTTCATCATGTACTTCCTCATCCTCACAGATTATCAATTCATTCCCGCTGGACTCCACAATCACAGGTCCCTCTGTTGTCTCTGGAGGCAATTGCTGGTCTTCATTAAATAATTGCAATTTATTTTGATAAACATCATCTTCTCCACATTTTGCGGAAGCAACCTCCTACGCTGATCACTGACCAGGTTCCCCGCTACACTAAAAACTCTTTCGGAGAACACACTGGAGGGGGTCAACTCAGGTAAAATAGAGCCAGTTTTTACAGGGGCCTCCAAACTGCCTTTTTATCCTGCCAGTACAGGTATGGACTGTCTGACATGTCTACTTGGATGCTGTCACCAAAGTTATCCTCCACCATTTTTTCAATGGTGACAGCATCCAATGCAGCGACAGTAGACACATCAGCAATCGTTGGCAAGACCTTTTGTCAGGACCAGATGTCCGGACTAACTCCAAACTCCCTCCTGACTGCCCTGAATACCCGACAGCGGGTTGTGTGTGAAAATGCAGCTGTTTCCTCGCAGCCACCAGTGTGGTAGAAAAGGAGGGAGGAGCTGTTGCCGTGTCATGGTCTGCTTCAGAAGACAATCTCATGACCAGCAGGTCTTTGCACCTTTTTAGACTTGTGTATGCGGGAAACAGAGACACAACATAAGCTTTAAACCGAGGATCGAGCACAGTGGCCAGAATGTATTCCCCTGACTGACCACCCTCGTATCCTGGCAAAGCATATGGGGGGCTTCATCCACAAGAGCTACATGCTTTGCGGAATCACAATGCTTTAGCTCCTTCTCTTTCTCCAGCTGCTTCTGCAACAGCCTGATCAGGGGAATCATCTGACTCAAGCTGGCAGTATCGGAGCTGACTTCACCTGTGGCAAGTTCAAATGGCTGGAGAATCTTGCACAACAGGGAAATCAGCCTCCACTGTGCTTGAGTCAGGTGCATCCTCCGGTTATGTTGTAGGTGACCGAGTAGGCTTGGATGTCCATTTGCAGCTCCTCCATCCTCTGCATCATATAGAGGGTGGACTTCCAGCGCATCACCACCTCTTGTTTGAGGTCATGGCAGGGCAGGTTGAGGAGTTTTTGCTGCCACTCCAGCCTTCAGCAGGCAGTGGCAGAATGCCAAAAGTGTCCAGCAATTTTGCGGGCCACTGCAAGCTTCTCCTGCATGCTCCTATCACTTTTTAGGAAACGCTGCATCACCAAATTTATAGCGTGGGCAAAACATGGCACATGCTTGAAATTGCCCATATGTAATGCCCGAACAATGTTACTGGCGTTGTCCGACACCACAAATTCCCGGGAGAGTCTAAGTGGGGTCTAAGCCACTGCGAGATGATTTGGAACTTGTGTATTATCACGGCGCCCAAGTTTCTTACGTACGGCACTGTATGAAAATCACATTGCATCGCATTGCATCAGCCATTTTAAGGCACCGCATCACACCTCCTGCAAAATTGCATGCAATTGCGAGGGGATGCGGATTACTTTACATGTATTCCGCGTCCTCTCGCCACGATTCAGGCTCGGTGGCTCGCTGCACTATATAATATCAACTCAACGCCAACGTGGATAGTAGGGGTATGAAAAGGTCGGAGGATGCGTTCCGCTGCCCCTCAAGGGGCTTGCTGCGCTCGCCACACTTTGGGGTGGCGTGGATAGTGGGGGGGCTACCTAAAACCTCATTGTATGTCATACAATTGCAGCCAATGATATTATTGTATAGCTAATGGCCTTGGAAGGAGCTGGCTGGCTGACACTTTTTCGGACGTCTCTGTACATCCTCGGTATAGCCTGCCTAGTGAAGTGGAATCTAGGCAGGATTTGGTACCGGGACACAATACCTTCATCAACCATCTAAATCCCACTCCACTGATGGCGGGGACCGGATGCACATCTAACACCAACATAGCTGTCAAGGCTGCAGTTATCCACTTTGCCATCGGATGACTGCTGTCATACAAATGACTGTTGGACGGTCAATTGCTTAGTGAAAGACATTGCGGTGTTACGACTTCCCCTCTGGGATGATGACTGACTCCCAGCAGCAGCAGCAGTAGAAGGCATACCACTGCAGGATCCTCCGGAGAAATCTCGGATGGAAGAGGAGTCAGTCATGCTGGTGACATGGCCTGCAAGACTCCCTCCGATCTGGATGGAGGAGGAGATTGATGAGAAATTACTTGCTGGTGTGGTTTCAGGCACTTGGATACAACTGGACCAAGGGATTTAGGTGTCCCTGGACTGCTTACAGTCCTAGCCACAGTTTCTGAACTAAACAGTGACTTATGAACTATCTTCAGGTGACGCATAAGCGAGGATGTCCCTAGGTGACCAACGTCCCTTCCCCTGCTTATTCCAGCTTTACATAAGCTACATATGGCGAGACAGTTGTAAAAATAATTCCAGACCAAAGAGGTGGATTTTTTGGTCTTCTGCCCAGACATGGTGATGGCCTTTTGCATCCCACAGACAACAACTGTCTTGCCCGGTGCCTCATTTAAGAAAACCACATCACCATCAGCAGTATCCTCCTTATCAACTTCCTCCTCAGTGCCAGCTACATCAATTTCCTCCTCCTGGTGTACAACATTGACAACTTCAAAATCAGGAACTGGACTGTGGGTGATCCTTCCAGCATATGCAGAGGATGTGCTGGACTCTCCTTGGATATTTGTGATACCGTGTCTTTAGAAGGCTGAGTTGTTTGCTGTCTTTTTGTTGACAGCTTAACTCTCTTTACATTTCTGGGGTGGGGGGGGGAGGAGGATGAGGAGGAGGGCTGTGATCATTGTGTGAAGCTGGACTACTAGTCAAGAACACAGGCCAGGCCCTTAGCCGTTCCTTGCCACTCCGTGTGGTAAATGGCATATTGGTAAGCTTACGATTCTCCTCCAAGGATTTACATTTTTTTTTTTAAACGTACTCAACAATAACTAGGTGAATGCAGTGGTGCTTATTAATGACCCGCACCTGAGGTCCTTTCCATATAATCTTCAGGAGCATTGGACTCCTTTTGATGTGTTTAGTGATATAACGACTCTTACCTCTCATATATAGAAATAATGTGTAACCCATTGTGTACTACAAGTAAATAACTTGGGAGGCAAGTAAACGAAGTCGACACAGTGTCCATTTATTTGACTGCTCTACAGGTAGTAGGTGGATGGTCACTGCTTATAACATAACACATGCATGCTAGGGAATCCTATATTGGACACCGCAAGTGTGAGTAACGTGGAGCAAGAATCAGGTGATTTGCAGTTGCCCCTAGTAAGGAGCTACACCTGTGGTCCTTTCAATATATTCTCCAGGAGGATTGGACTCCCTTAATGTGTTTGAGCATATGACGATTCTACCTCTCATGTAAAAAGAAGGTGTAACCTATATTACAAGCAAAACTATGTCGACACAGTGTCAACAGTTCTGACTGCTCTATAGGCAGTACAGTTACTGGTAAATACTCAAATACCCTGAGATGATGCCCTGATCTCAACAAAGCAAAAATTGTCTTTGTTGAGACAAAATATGCTGTCCCCCGTGTGGAGCTAAGAAACACATTTATTGCAAAAAATACGCATGATATATGGCTTTTTGATCCCATATGGTGTACCAACCATCAGGGATATAGAATATTATCCGTGTCTCATATTGTAAAAAATCATAGAGCACAATGATATTGGTAAGGGAACATAGAGAGACCTGATAGCTGAAAAGATCTATTTGTGTTCAGTACCAGGAAAACTAGCTACATTGTTACTGAGAGATATTTTGTCAATAGAAGAGTAGGAAGTGACCAGAGAAGATCTTTAATTAGCAACTACTTTTGTTTGGTGTTGCAGGGAGTATAACTAATAGTGAGGATATAATTGTACTCTCCCTTCCCTCCAACTCTTTTACTATTTGCTACACTTTGTTTCATAGTTGATATGAGAGCTGCCAACAATTCCAGGAACATATCCTGCAATGCTTATATAGTTTCAGGGTCACCTGCAATATAATTGACAGCACTGTAATCAACTATATAATCTAAATTCGGTCACAACCCGGGAGGACCCCACTCTCTCATTCTCTCTCCGCTATTCATAATAAGAGGGAGAAAAGCAGAAGTGGTGTATTTCCCTCAGGGCTGACCACCTACATATATCTCCTACACTAATGATCTAGTCATTATCTCTCTGACTATCTCTTAGTAAACTGGAAGGCTGACCGTGGTTCATCAGGAAAGTACCCTGCAATGCCTTTATGGTAACCGGGGCACCAGGAGGAACTGTGTTTGCACTACAGTCAACTACCCAATCTATCTCTCAGTCACAACCCTGGGGAAACCCACTCTCTCATTCCCCTTCCTCTGTTAACAAACATGAAGGGTGAAAAGCAGAAGGGAATTATCCCCACACAGGGCTGACACTATTCTTTCCCTAATTTTCCAATATCAAAGTGCGAATTGGAAACAAGTACATGCATAGAGACGGCAAAAGGAGAAACTAATGACCGATGATTTAACCACACAACTATCCGATGTTTTCGATGATAAGTGGCTGGATATATGATGGTCATTTTTTAAGGATAAACAAACCATGGATTGTTGAATGTGTTGAAATATTTCGCAATGTGTGAGATAATAAATAAACATAAGGTGGTCATAATTTTAATAAATTATCAATAAAAGTTATGTATTAATAATAGTCACAGTACAGATATTCTTTTAGGACATAAGAGTGCCCCCAAATAGAATTTTTCTTTTCTTCTGGTTCTCTCTTGAACTTAATAGTCGTACGTACTCAACTTTGCCTTTTTGGATTTCACAAGCCCTTGACGAGGACATTGGGCATCGGCAGAAGACGTTGATGGCCTTTTATCATCATGAGTACTTGTGTATTTGCAGGGTGCCCACTAAGTTATTTGTTTAGTGGGCTATTCTGCGTAGTGAAATCGCATTGCATCGCATGGCACGTTTTTGTGCCGTGCGATGAGATCTCACTAGTTAATTTATTCACTGCACCCTGGCCGCGGAATGCAATTTAGCACAACACCCCCAGTAAATACGCCTATGCGATGCAATGGGATTTAGCACACCCCCATGATCCACATCACCCTGAAGCATGGCGGTTCAGTCCCAGCGCCACCCTGCATTTTGGGATAATGCCAGTTCGCTGACGTCATCCGGGGGCATGGCGGGGAGTTGGCGCATCATCGGGGGCAGGGGAGGAGGCAGCGCTGCTCCAAGCACTGCCTCCTCCATAGTGTGAACGGGAAATGGCTTGCTCAACCCGTTTAATCCATTCACACTGCACAGCAACACTGCAACGAACCGGTAAGAACCGTTCTTTTTTACCAGTTCGTATTGTCATGTTGCTACCCATTTGCGGGACACGGTAACCCCTTTCACATCGCACTAATTACCGGGTCGAATCAGCAAGAAACCGGCTTGTACCTGGTAATTAGTTGCGATGTGAATGGGGTATTATAGTTGTACAAATACAAAATAAGCTATGCAAGTAAGAAAATAAAAATAACGTTACTTGAACTGAGAGGGAAACTTAATAGTATGCCAGCTCATTCCTATCAAGTAAAATATGTCTGCTTGCTTTTTAGAATTTGGCTTTGAAAGGGTTACTGTATCAAAGGCAAAGTTAATTTAAAGCAGAAACTGGTTCAGTGTGAAAACCGACTAGAACGTCTGACAGCAGAGAATAACTTGTGTTTTATATTTTTATACTATGCGTGAGCTTAAGGATATAATATGTCAGGTTAAAAACTCTTCCCTTGGCAGCATGTAGACTGTTCAGACACTGAAATATTGACAGGGATGTTGGAAGTTATTTTTTAACTTATATTTACTTCTCTAATAAAATAATTCTCCATATGTTCTGGACTGTTAATCGAATGCATAGGTCAGTCCCGCACACCTGGCAGTAACAGCTGGGTTCAGCCAACCGTTCAATCTTATGGCTCACAATTACTCTATAAAAATACAAATTGTACCCATAAATATTTATTAATTGTATAATCTTGCATTTCACATCACTGACCTAAGCTACATTATTGTTTGGCCAGTATTTGTTGATGTCTTTCTTGACAGGTGCATGATGGGTCACAAAGTCCTCTATTTAAGCGACTTATTGCCAGCAGCATATTATTATTACCTAGTAATATTAATGTGCCACTAGTACTTACACTAACATGACTTACCTCTTTAGTAAATTCTGGTGAGGCCCCGCCCCTTTGTGGCATCCTCTGCTGTAGGGCCATCTTAGCAGCATTGTAGTTAAACAATGAACTGGGGCCTGTACCTGTCTATTCCTAGCACTAAATAAAGAAATATCATAACTTACCCCTATTTCTGTCCCACACTGGTCTGATTCAGACCAGTTAGCAAGGTTGCAATTTTTGAAGATGGACAAAACCATGCTGCTGGCACAGGGGGTGATTCTGGTTGACGAGCAGCTTTGCTTATCATCTATGCGCCGCCCGCACGCCGTATATTCCGCACGCATGCGAATGGATGTTTAGCATAAAAACCCATTCGCAGCCTTGCATGCGGGGACAAAACCATTCGATGGTCACCAACCATTGAATGATTTTGCAAGTGCTCGCAGATCTAAGACACACCTACGGTATCTCAGATCTGTGGGATCCAGGGACGTGCAATCAGGGGTGGCAGGGGAGGCAGTGCTTCCCCTGTCAATTTGTTTTAAAATAATACAAAGAATATACCTATGATACATTTTCTGTGTCATAAGTATTTTCTTTATATTATTTTACTGGTTTGAATGATTTAACCTAGTCTGGGAGGCAACGATAAGTGTGCCTCCCACACAGAACTGCAAGGGGATGAAGCGGGGGGCGGGGTTTGGGGCAGGGCTAAGCAGTGGGCTAAAAAGCCCATTAAAAACAACACTAAAAGCGGCACTTCTAGAAGTGCCTAATTGACAGGGGCTGCTGTGATTGGACAGCAGATCCAGCTGCTGCCCAATCACAGCAGCCCCTGTCATGAATGCTTCCGACAGTGCCGCATTTGCTCCCTTCTCCCCTGCTCCCCATGCTGTGACCTGTGCCGGCTCCCGAGTCCCAGTTCCCTGCCTGTGTGGCTGCTGCTCCCCTCTCCCCTACCTGGTGAGTATAATTTTTATTGGGGGGGGAGTCAAACGGGCGGGGATTTAGGTTTGCGGCAGGGGACGGGTGCTGGCTGCTGCTGGAGTCAGGGGGGGGGGGGTTTGCAGTGCGGTGGTGGCTGTGATAGTGCCTCTCCGTTCACAGCCACCACCACACGTCACTGGTGGGATCCCTGTACGGGAAGAGGGCGGGCAGTTGACATCCCCTTACGGCAGCTGCCTGCCACACCCCCTCCCCCCCTGCACCCACATCATAACCAAATTTCCATAGGAACACCTAGCGTTTACATGGGAATGCGGTGTCCATGAAGTGCTGGTAATTACCATGATGGGAGCAACCACAGCCCGCCGTCCCATCCCACGCACCTGCAGTGCTGTGTGCGTGCAGCCGGTGAATAATCCATTTGCCATGGCCACTACTCGCACAATGCAGCTGCACATGCACATAAATATTTATGTGCATTCGCAGTCGCAAACCATCACTCACAACGCAAACATTGGGAGATTCATTCGACATGGGGACAAATTCCTTTGGGGGTCTGCGCATGTGCAAGCACATATTTGCGCGTGTGCAGTCCCCAGCAACGAACGGTCTCGTGAGTTACACACTCCCCAGGCCGTTTGTTGAGGGAGGGTCGGGTGCGGACAGGTGTAATACCCTGCTATACAATAGGCAGTATTCAATGAGCATTTTGGCGATGTGCAGCCAGGGGCGAATTTAGGGGCCAGGCCGCCCCTAGGCACAACATTTTTTGCCCCCCCCCCCCCCTATTTTAATGCAGGGTTGCCGACTTTTTCTGTCAGAGAGGAGACTTCCAGCTGCAGTTCGGGGGGCGGGGCTTGAGCTATACATCATTAAGCCCCGCCCCCAGGATGGTAAAAACCCCAATTCACAGATCTACGTGGAGGGGGCGGGGCTAAAATGATGCGATTTTAGCTCCGCCCCCTCCTCTGAGACCCGCGGATTGATGGATTTCATTTCAAAGGTATGGGGAAGACGCCGCAATCGGGGGGTGGCGTGGGGGTCCCCCAGAATCCGGGAGGGTTGCCCACCTTTCCGGGGGGCCGGGAGGAGGACCAGATTTTCGGGATCCTCCCGGTAATTCCGGGAGGGTCGGCAACCCTGTTTTAATGTAATCATAAATGTATATATATTTTGTTATTTATATATTTCATAAAAATTTAACTGTAGCCCACCTTCATATTTTTTTAAGCACTCTGGACTGCTCACTGTACGGAGGACCCGGAGGGAGGCACTTATTAGTACAGTGATTAGCACAGTGTCTCCATCAGTCTCTCTCCGGCTCACACACTGTGACTGACAGCGCAGGAAGGATCTGCGCGCCAATCAGCTCAGCTGCTGGATACACAGCAGCCAATAGACTGTGTGTGTGGAGTAGCCAATGGGCGGGAGCCGGCAGCAATGAGCCATTTTCGGACGCGCAGGGGGACCGTCGGATCCAGCCACTAAGCGGTGATGTAATGCATGGCAGAGTGGTGGGCAGTGGCGGGTGATGAGCGGCGCTGCCGCCGACATAGGATAATTTGCGGCGGCGGCGCTCGTCACTCGCCACTGCCCACCCGCTGTGCCATTTAACAGAATGTCAGCCTGCCTGCCGCCCTTAATTAGTGCCGCCCTGAGGCCGGTGCCTCACGGGCCTAGGCACAAATCCGGCCCTGTGTGCAGCGAATACTGTTTAGGATTCGCTGCACATTCGCCACTGCTCGCTGCATTCCGGAGCCTCGCCGGCTCCAGTATTCAACGAGTCAGGGGCTCGCTGTCCCTGACCGGCGAATTTTAACTGCAGGGAGCCCGAGGACGGCGGCAGGCAGGGAGATGGAAGTCTCCCTGCCTGCCCCAGAACGTTTGTGGGGGGGAGGTGGGCTCCCTGGGTGCCAGGCAGCACAGGCTGCCCCCCGGGAGTGCCAGCAGGGGACTGGATATATTCACTACACCCGATCATGCATATGTAATGATCGGGTGCAGTGAATATATGAATATCTAATGAGTGGCTCGGCTCCGGTCCCCTGCTGGCTGGTCTGTGTAAAAAAAAAATATATATATATATTTTTTTTTTAATTAAATATATATTCATGTGCTTACAGCACATGAATAAAAATAGCATGCCCCTCCTCAGAATAAAATTCCTGATATTTTGACACCAAATGTAAAAAACAAAACACTTTATTTTAAAAGTTCACATTCCACTTCACCATAAAAAAGATAGCGATTGCTACTCGGTGAATCATGGCGAAAAAAACCTTGAAATGTATTCGCCATCTGGTCATTGAATAGGGTGATTCACCGTTTTAGTCAAAAATTCGCCTTACAGCACAAAATCGCCATAAAAACATGGCGAATCAGCCTCATTAAATACCGCCCAATGTATTGTGTGTGATGATGAAGCACATTAAAGTGAATTTGTTTACAGTGGTGAATAATTCCCAGCAGCCTCGGCAGCTGCACAAAAAAGTAAGCAGCATGTCATAGGAACAGTGTCAATCCGAGAGTCAGTAGCAGGTGGGCAGTGCAGTCTGTGAGGAGAGATCTGGGGTGCAAGAGTATGGCAGAGAGCGGGAGCACAGAGGACAATTATACTAACTGGGGGGCATGCAGAGATGGCTCATTTTTGGCGAGGATTCCCTCCCAAGTTTTTGCTGTCATCTGTTGGACTGCAAATGATAAAAGAAGAGAGGTGTAGAGTGCAGCCCCAAAATACATTCATACCAGCTCAGAAAAGGGGTGTTCTCATATTGACCTACTGTACACAGCTGTGTACAGTTTAAAGACATTTTACTTTAGATAGCTATAATAAGCTCTTCTCTCACCCAAATGTATATATTGAAAGATATATTATCGTAGGAAGGTTAAAAGAATCTAACAATCAAATGCAGGGTTAACAAAGAGACTGCATTTACCTCAGATGATAATTGTACATTTATTTGGTTCCTCATCAGAAGGAGAAAAGTAGTAATTTTCCATAATATTAGTTGATGGAGAAATAGTGACCATAATAAGCAATAAGGTGTAAAGACTTTATACAATTGGCTTCATGCTACAGTGGCAGGTATTCAATGCTGTTGGCGAGCGGCGCCAGCGAGCAGAGCCTCCTGCTCGCTGTCACCACTCACTCTGTCAGTATTCAACGACCCTCCCACCCCTTATATACCAATTCCCCCTCGCTCCATTTTTTGAGCGAGGGGGAATTGGTGTATGCAGCTCCAGAAGCAGCGAGACTCATGGCTAAATACAGTGAGTTTTCTGCATTAGCCGCGGGTCTCGCTGTTTTGGTGAATTCTCGCCGTCCTGTGACGGGGAGGATTTCCCCAGAACGTTGAATAGAGCGAGCGGCCGGTGCGGAGGTTAAGCAGCGAGGATCGCTGGTTTTCTGCAATCCTCGCTGTTTAACCCCCTTTCCGGCCGCATTGACTACCTGCCAGTGAGTTACACGCTTAGGCAGAGGATATGAAGAAAAGTGGAGAGCATACATACAGTGTTGTTACAGTGTTGTAACAGTCTTGTTAAAAAGTTAGAAAGCCAGCAATTATTACCTGATTCACTTTCACTCGTGGATTACAAATAAGCCCACTGTCAGGATACACAGTGCGGGATTCCAATCTGCAAAACCAAAATAGACGCTTTGTTTATAATGACTACCTAATAAAGAGAGATACTAAGTAAAAGTTGTGGGCCGGTGCCGTGCATCATGACGTCATGAGCCGGCACCGCTCACCCTGCGCACTCAGGGGAAGTCTCGTCTCAGCCATCACACTCTGCGCATGCGCAGACTGAGAAACTGAGAGCACGGCGAATCTGCCTGAGGGAGAGGGGTGCGGGGGCAAGCAGCATTGGACTGACTGACTTGTGTTCAGCCTCTACAGTGCAGCAAGTAGGTGACGGTGGCTCAGCCAGGCTGCACTTTAACTAAATTATCTCCTCAGCGAACTCTATCCATGTGTGACTCATCTGCAGCTCATGTCACATGGTGGCTTGGTGGGCTGCTGGCATATTAAATATACTTATTTAATATGCCAGCAGCCCTCCAAGCCACCATGTGACATGAGCTGCATCAGGTGCTGGACCGGGGGGCAGGCTGCCATATGCCCCCCCAGGGTTCTGTTACTGCATACCCTCCAACATGGCTTGCCCCCCCCCCCCTCTCAATTCTCCTGCATTTTAAAGACACATATCTGAAAAAATGGGCAGTATACATTCGGAAAGGGGGCGTAACAACGCCCCCTTTATCCATGGCCACGCCCCCTTTCAGAAATGTGTACAGATTTCTGCCATAAAAATGTTGGAGGGTATGCACTCTCCCACCCACCATCCAGAATCTGAAGGGACCGGGCATTGTGTCATTAGACCAATCCCCTTTTTGGCAATTTGCAGGGCTATCGAGAGGGGGTAGAGTCGAAATGGCATGGAAAAAAAATCAGTTGTCCTTTTTCTTGAGATACATACCTTAAACTAGAGATGGGCATATCTGGATTTACCTGGATATCAAAATGGGACCGTATTGGCTATCCGGCTGTCACATGCTTTAGAGCTAATCCATGTGACAGTTGATAGGCAAAAAGATCCCATTTTGAGATCCGGGTAAATCCGTATCTGCACATCTCTATCGTAAACGTACCCTTTAGAACATCCCCATTATTCAAGTTTTCATTTTCATTTACACTGTTTAATTTATAAATCTACTGTTAATTATTGCATAGAAAAAAGAAACAAGTGTTGTAGACTCATTTTGTTTAATGTAAATATTGGATTCATCAAAGTTTAAGAACTTTTTTTTACATATAACCACCAGACTCAATCATGGCATTCTATCTATAATGGAAATAAAAAAAATAATGTTCTGGTAATACTTTCAATGCTGTTGTAGAAGTTCATACAAGTGTTTTGTGCTTATAGGTTGCTTTGCTTTCACCCTTTCTGTCCAGTTCTTTTCAAACAGGCTTGATGAGATATAAATCTTGAGACGGTGGTGGTCATTCTATAATCTGAAGTCTTCCTTTATTTTCTGCAATGGTGCTTCTTACACGGACTTGAATAGTGTTTTGAGCCATGATCTTGAGCTATAGAATTTACTTTAACATTGATATTGAGACCAGAGGGTATTATATGGCACTGCAAAATGCTATTGTAGACATTATGGTTTAGGGTACCAGTCACTGTGTACAAGTTGCTAACTTGGGATACAGCAATAGAGCTCTAGTCAGGGCCATCTTAACGCATGGGCTTAGAGGGCAGTTGCCTTAGAGTCCCACAAATCTAACGCCCTTCGAGCAGGGGTTTGCTGGTGCCTCCTGAGTTTCTTGTGAGGCTAGAAGAGATTGCTGTCTGGATATTTTGATTATGAATTACCCAAAATCAGAGCTGCTGGGAACCATTCTCTGCAGCCGAACAGTTACTGGCTGTAAGCTGCTAATTGTTGGATGGCTTATAGGAGCTGAAGAGACACCGCAGAAAGTTATTGTTTTAAGTAGGGGCCTCAGTGCATTCTTTTGCCATGGGGCCACAATGCCTTTAAGATGGTCCTAGTACAAAATAAAAAAATCAATCCTTTAAATATGAAATTGTCAGGTGTTCAGTGGCGTAACTACTGTAAGGTAGCCCCAGCAGCCGCTTGGGGGAGCAAGCAGCAGCAGGGTCTGTGTGGGCGCCGGCACCTGATCGACTCATTGACATGCTGCTGCCTGACGCTGCCCACTGACTGAGCACTGGAGGCGAGTCAGCCGCAGCGCAGGTGGGGCCATGGCAGAGATGTCAAATTCCCCCACTGATTCAATTGACTGTACACAGAGCCGGCTATTGTGTACAGGATGGGCGGGCGGATGGGCGACCTGGGATGCGTCGGAGCCAAGAGAAGCAGCAGTGTATGCTGGTCTCTCTTCCTCTCTCCTGCTTCAGCTTCTCCGTTATGCGTGTGACGTCATCACGTCACACGCTGGGGAAACACGCTGGAGAGGAGCCTGGGGGGGGGGGGGGGGGCGCCACAAACATTTTGGCAGGTGGGAGCAAAATTTATAGTTACGCCACTGCAGGTGTTATGCAGTTTAAAGCATTATATGTATGTGCATACAACAAACTTGCAAAACCAAATGTCAAATGTGTTAGCATGAAGTCCACATGTGCGCAGCGTTCTCTGCTCATAGCTATATTGGATTTGTAAACAGTAAATGAAATGGGTCTTCGTTGTACGTTGCACAGATATTCTCTTCTTCACAAAAGATTTCTCACATCCAAATAGTTTCTTGTTTATTCCTTGATTTCTTAGTCAAACTTTGAACCCCTTGTTGCATACTGGTACCTGACCTGTATTTGTGCACGGACATAAAATAGATGTAAATATGTTAATTGCTAAGCCATAATGGTGACACTTGCAAATCAGTGCACAATGTGTTCATACCCTCCAACATTTTACCCATGGAAACCGGTACAGGGAGAGTGGTCACTTATATAGGGGGCGTGGCCGCACCCCCACCTGAGGATGTACATTCAGGGGGTATTCAATCACCGGTGACCATCTCCCAATGGGGGAGATGGCCAAGGCTGGCAACAGAAATCTTGGGGCCTGATACTAAGATATGTCTGAGGCCCCCAACCCCCCCCCCCATTTTTATAATATATATATATATATAAGTATATATATATAGATATATCGATATAGATATATCAATATAGATATGTCGATATAGATATATCTATATAGATATAGATACACACACAGAGTTGTGGAACATAAATGAGTGGGAACAACATTAAGATATATACTTTACATAGAGCTCAGTGGAATAGGGACAAATTAACATCCTAAAATAGACTACCTCTTATCAGTTAGGGAGCATCCTTATTCCAAGCTGTGGGGCTGCAGGTGGCTGCTGACTGACACAGACTGCCAGTCTGCCCGGCCCCTGGCGGTGTTATACCGCTGAACTTGAAGCGCTGCTCGGCTCCACAGGGACTCTGCTAGTGACCGCTTGGGACAATCAGGTAACAGCTGCTGGCGCAGCGTCATGTGTAATGCGCCCGCGTTTTTGGACCGGACCAAGTGATTCAGGGGGGGGGGGGGGGGTTATTAGTATGGGACAGTGTCAGTGCAGCTACTCGTTTAGTTTTTTTTCATTAATTACAGTGTGGCCAAGAGCGCAATATTTAAAAAAGCCCCATTTTATGTTCCTTTGATTACTGGGACCCCTACGACCCTCGGGGCCCGGGTCAAGTGTCCCCTTTGACTCCCCCTATCACCGGGCCTGGAGATGGCCTCCGGACCCTATTCAATGCTGTCTATCTTGACAGCATTTAACAAGGTATCTCGGATCTCGGTTCAAAAGCAGTCTGACTCGTTCTGCCGAGAAAGGCCGGGAAATGTCAAGCTTCCTGGCCGCAGCTCAGGTCACGCCATCTTCTCGCCCCGCTGCAGGCGGGACATTGAATCCCACCTGCGATTTCTCGGTCGAGCAGACCGAGAACAGGACAGGGTCACAGCTGTCGAGCAAGCTCAACAGCCATGACCCCAGATTAAATACCAAGACAAGATTTTGTAAATTGTTTGCGCTAATGCCCGGAGGCAGCCAGCACCAGCAAAAAAAGTTCACCAACTTTTCAAAGGTATGTAGTACAAAAGAAAATACTAGTGCAATAGGCGCTTTCCAGGATAAAACTTACACTGTTTTTTATGTGCAAGTGAAGCTTCTGATGAAGGACTATACCAGTCCGAAATGCATTAAGCAGGTGTTCCCGTGGCTGGAAGAATTCTACTGCTGTTATACTGTGTTTGTGTTGGGACGGGACAACCCCTGGAAATTCTACCCCAAGAGAAGAAAGGTGTCCGGAGCCTGAATCCTCTGGTGGAGTGACCCTGGGTGTAACCTCCCACTTGTTATCACCGGCTGGTGATTTTATGCTGTTTTTATCCTGGAAATTGTGAGTGCACAAATAAATTGTTCCCCCTTTTTACAAAAGGTGTTGCACTATTCTTCTGTTTTCATTCCAGAGCACATCTCACAGTATATATTGATTCCGGTTACCTATGTGAAATAACTATAGAACCAGCTGAATCTCTGAAAGAACTCAAATTTCACTTGCACATAAAAAACAGTGTAAGTTTTATCCTGGAAAGCGCCTATTGCACTAGTATTTTCCCCAGATTAAATACCCCCAAGTTTTAAATATGTACGGTACCCCATTTGAGCTGAGTGACATAGACTCTGACCACACGAAGACACTGGCTGCGCGGCCAGCCGATCCCCTCACCACCAGGTGCTGCTCCATCATCCCCAGTTAGATCACACAGCTCAGTCAGTAAGTGCACTGACCTGGCATCCAAATATTTCAAGGATGCAGGCGCCGGGCAGTCTTTACTGTGCTGACAGCCCCTGAGCATGGGAGCGGGGCTGCGTGCTGACATCACGCAATGCTCACACGCTAGTTGCCGGCTCGCCACACAAGGCACTCGCACTGGGACACAATTACCTCCACTGAACCAAATAGGATCCGTCCATCCATCACAGCACGGAGCCATCACCTGCATAGTCGGAAGAGCGGACCCGGAGCCAGTGCAGTCCTTTAAAAAATGGTACTGTAACAGCTAAACTGTAAATGGCTAAACTGGAACAAGCCATATTTGTGGGGATATTGTGGAAAAGGTATAATAGAGAGGGAATGTACCAACCAATAATAACCTGTCATTTTATAAACTGTGTTTAACAAATGACCGGTAGAAGGTGATTGGCTGGTACTTAGGGGCTGATTCAGGATTGATCTTAGCGATTCGAATTCGGCCCCAGCCCCAATGGCCGGGGTTTGCGCATGTGCTAACCCCAGCACCGGACAGCTTTTGTGCCTTAGGGCCTTATTCTGGTTAGGTCGTGAAACGTACATGTGGTCCGTCTCACCATACGTTTCCCGTACGCAAGTGGTGAGCGAAAGTCCGCCCACAGAACAGCCACACACGGACGGTCACAAACACCCACAATGGGGAGTGGCGTACACTTGAGCGTACGCCACCGTGTACGGACAGATCTCCCTCTTAGCCACTGATACCTGGCGTACATCAGAGCGTACGCCAAAGTGCACGGACGAATCTCGTCCGTTTTCACACCGACACCTTCCGTATATCTGAGCGTACGCCACAGTGCAAGTAGAAATTGAGTCCAAAAACATCATTGTTGCTCTTAGAAGTGGTTTATGTGTATTTTTCCTAAGAAAAAACTGGTATGTTTGTGTTACAGTGAAAAAGTTGATACATGTCGACTTCTGTGAATTGAGTGTCCTGCTTTTTAAAGTATACAAAAACACTTTCTGATTGGGTGTAGATGGTCATAAAATAACTACAGATGGAGCCGGGCTTGTCTTTGCAGGGGATGGTGATGGCGACGCCAGCCGCCATCCCCCGCCACCCGCCATCTGTATCTGCAAAAGGGGACCCCTTTCGCATGGTTCCCCATTTCCCCGCTGGCTTGTCGGCGGTCACCCGGGGTCCCCACCGCCTCCCCGCACCCCCCCCCCTAACCCTGTCCGTCTCCCTGAAGCGGAGACGGACAGGGTCCCATTGCCCCGCGGCACGGAAACTGAGACGCACGTGCGTCTCAGTCAGATGGAGAGCCGGGCGATTCGCCAGCAAGAGGGAGCCCGGCTTCATCTGTACCTTGACATATATAACCAGGTATTAGAATGAATATTACCTAAAATTAAACCAACCTTTACATGTTGAGAAGTGTAGAAAGATAAGGTTATATTGTGTGAATACCTGGTACTCTGACATCATCTTGTCAGCTGATCTCAGCAGCCTATCACACACCTACAGCTAAGTGATACTCCCTGTGAGAATTCCCACTGGTGCCAGAAGCAAGGTGTTACTTCCCTGAGCTACATGCTGTTCCTTGTCTCTCATGTGCAAGTTAAAGATTCTGTTATCTGGCCCAGAATTGCAGTTGCTGTAATTCCCTGCATTCCAGCTAAGTACTTCTCTGCAAGTAATCAATCCTGCAAATACTAGTTCACCAAGCTCATCCTGCAAACACCAGTATTACCTGCTTATACAGCTGACTGCAATCACCATCTGCACAGTACCTGGGGAGATCCACTCTCAGTTTGCTCTTCAGTCTCTGTTCACTGCTTGTTGGTTCCAAGCTCATACCTGAAGTCATCCAGTGCTGCATAGTATTATCAGTGTCCAGTGTCTCAGGTACTCGCACCATTTCAGCATTATACCTGTGTGTATATCCAGCCTTCTGATTTACTGTTACCGACCTGGCTATCCCTGTGACCTGCAACTGCTAAAACCTTGTCTGCACTACGCTCCCTGATATCTGGTACTGACCTGGCTATTCCTGTGACAAAGAACCTGCTCAATCCTTGTCTACCTCCAGCCATCTGTTATTTGCTACCGACCCGGCTATACCTGTGACCTGCACCTGCTAAACCCATGTCTGACTACTGCTACTTCCAGTGTAACCAGCACCTGTACGAGAAGCCTGGGCAGAGGGCCGCGACCGACGTGCCAGGTGCTGCAAAAGCCCAAATCCCGCTTGGAGGGGTCACTGGCAGAAAACCCCTGGCACGGTTAGACTCCGCGCCTCTGCTCAGGTAAAGTCAAATTCTCACACAGGTAGTGGCCTCCTCTGTGATCCGTGACAGTTCCAATGTGTTTGAGGGCTGTGTGTGGCTTGCAGGTAGTGAAATAATGGTTTTCACTTAATAGCCTGCAGCATTGCTTATTACATTCAGGTGTAGTAATCAGCGTTAATTTGCAGACCCAGGCATCCGCTCTCATACAGTATCTCTAGGTGTGGTCTGGAGCAATCTTTGGCGTCCGCCTGTTTTTGGTCCAAAATGCACGGTGCGTTCGCCGATCGAGGCGGTTGTGGCAACGTGCATTTTGTGTGCACACCCCCGTGTACGCCCATGTTTACTCCCAGTTTTCCTCATTATTCCGGCCGCTCCCATAAAAACGCCCACATGCCACCCACAATGACCGTGCTCTTGCGGACAGGTTTTTCCGCACGGAGAGACCCGTCCGTGAGCGGTGTGAGGTCGCCGCACATGCGAATTGGGAAAGCTACGCATGCGCAGATGAAAAAAAACCCTGATCCACCCGTATACGGTCCCACCGTACCAAACAGAATAAACCCCTTACTCACTCGCCGGGCTGTTCATTGCGGGGAGGGAGGGACAGGGATGAAACGAGTAGACCATCAAATGATTTCTCTCCCCTTCTGCCGCAGGCAAGGGGATGTGTGCATCTATATCCTCTCGCATGTTTCCGAGGGGATTCGGCGGCGGGCATTTGGCCAGGCCGCTCGCTTTGCAGATTGATACTGATTTAGGCCCTTAATCTCCACCCACTTTAGCTTTCTCCAAGGCTTAGTACATAGACCCTCAAAATATCTATCCTAGATTTGCCTTGCTGCCTCACTGCAGGCAACATTAATAGAGTGGCTGCTTCTCAGAAAATGAATGTAATAACAGCAAATTACCAGGTGAAGCAGTTCTACCTGGTAATTTGTGTAGTGTGAAAGGGTCTACCCCGGTCTTAAATCCCAGGTCACTGAACCTGCTTTTTACCAGGGTCTTTGACGCAGGATTTGTGACATTTCACACTACACAAATAACCCGTGTTTTCAGCAAATTGCCGGGTTGACAATTTTAACCAGGTAATTTGCACCCGGAAAGTGCCGGGTAATTGCCCGGTCGCATGTCTGAAAGGGGTATAATTGTCCATTCGCTTATATTTAATTTGTTTTGGATTGTCAGTGATGATTTGCATTTTCTAGGCTTTATGAATTGGCAGGGTCGTGGTGAGTTGCATATAAATCTCTACTTGTGTTTGCTTATAAGAAGTTAGTTAAATATGCTTATGGCTTCTTGCAGCTCTTATAATTGAAGAGGCAGATGAGAAGAAGGCGTTTGTGGGAGTAAACACGCCCATGAAGAATGGAACACAGGAGATGAGAAGCTTGCGAGTGCTTGGCCATTGAAGCAAGATACAAAGTTATGTTGATGATGATTGCATACAATAAATGACTTAAGCCTTCAAACTGCCTAAATAAACATTGCTGAGGCTAAAGCAACCTACTCTTGAAGAAATATTTGAGACTGAATCACATTGCATGATTGCTAGCAGATTCAAATTTGTTTGTTAAATGAGAAAACATCAGGTGTACATTTGTAATTGCTTTTAGTTTATACATTTATTTTGAAGCTGCATCTGTATACTGTTGTGTTTTAAATCTTTTATGCAAATATACTTTCTTAATGACTCCAGGCATGTAAAAACTGTCTTATTTTATATGAAACATAAACCAGACTTCTATAGGGCTTATGTGTCCTGGTGTAACATCGGTGCATGTACTACAGATGTGTCGCACCATGAAACAGGTGCAAATATACTAATATATGCTGGCACACCAAAGGTGCATATGCTGCTGATGTGTCCTGCTGTAACACAGAGTAAATATTACTGATGTGTCCTGCTGTAATACATGCGCATATATATATACTATTGATGTGTCCTGCTGCAATACAGGAGTATATACTACTGATGTGCCCTGCTGTAACACAGGCACATATACTACTGATGTGTCCTGCTACAGCACAGGAGTATATCCTACTGATGTGTCCTGCTGTAACACAGACACATTTACTACTGATGTGTCCTGTTGCAACACAGAAGTATATACTTCTGATGTGTCCTGTTGTAACACATGTGCATATAATACTGATGTGTCCTGCTGTAACACAGGTGCATTTAATACTGATGCGTCCTGCTGTAACACAGGTGCATATAATACTGATGTGTCCTGCTGTAACACTTGCGCCTATACTAATGATGTTTACTGCTGTAACACAGGAGCCTATACTACTGACATGTCCTGTTGTAACACAGGCACATATACTACTGATGTGTCCTGCTGTAACACACTCACATATACTACTTATGTGTCCTGCTGTAACACAAGCACTTATACCATTGATGTGTCCTGCTGCAATGCAGGAGTATATACTACAACAGAGGCAGATATTCTATGGAGGTGTTCTGTAACACAGCTACATATACAAATTATGTGGCCTGGTTTTAAAAAAAATTACTTAAGCTATCCATAAAAAACTGGCCAGAACTTTTAATTTTTTTCAACTCATTTATGGATTAAGCTTAAATTGCATTACATTCAACATGACCTCTAACTGTATGAAAAAAACAGTGGTCTAGGAAAACACCCTTTTCAAAATAAAACCCTGAATGTAATAATCTAGAAATCCCAAAGCACAAACTTTCATTCACCTGTATATGAGGAAACATAATTATTTATGAGCCAAGGTGTCCAGTTTGGGTGCTGGATGACTGCACGACAGGGGGGATCCTGACGGTCAGTATCCCGACGTCGGAATTCCGACTGCCGGTGCTCTGACAGGGGGATTCCAAATGACAGGGGGCTATTCCACGACCCCCACAAGGGAGAATAGAACCTGTGCCCCGCAAGGGGCTCCTTTGTGCTTGTCCCTCTGTCGGAGCACCAGCAGTCACGATTCTGATGTTGGGATACTGACCGTCAGAATCCCCCCTGTCAGACCGCTATACCTTCCCTGTCCAATAACAGTAGTTGGTCAGATCAAAGATGTCATGTGAAATGCAGAATTTATACTACATTTTGCATGGGATGGAATTGTTTCGGTTCAAGTGTCTAGGTGAATAGTCATTAAGCTGAGTTCATATGGTCGACAGGTCAAAAGGTTAACATGACAATGGTCAACACACATATGTTTCACACATTTTGGGGGGATTTCCTTAATATTTTTGGTTTGATCTGCTATACAGGTGGACTATGGGGGTTATTCAGACCCGATCGCTGTAGTGGGAATTTGCAAGTGGATCGATTATCGAATGACTGCGCATGTGTATGGAACACAGCTATTTTCTTATTCGCAATCTGTTCATAGTTTGATTGACAGGAAGTTGCCGTTTGTGGGTGGTAACCGTCCGTTTTCTGGGAGTGTCAGCAAAATGCTGGCCTGCCAAGGTATTTTCAGGGAGGGTGTGTGATGTCAGCGCTGCAGAACTGTAGAAGGGTCAGAGTTACGCACACTATCATACTTGCACAGACTGAGAAAAATAATTTGATGTGAGTGAGATGCGTATGGATTTGGTTGGCCGCCGATTGGTAAGATTTCTGCAAGCCATTTGCTGACTGGCACAGAGAGCGGGATTTCACTGTGTCGGAACAGTTGTAGAAGAGCGAGCCACCTTGCCCAAAGTGTGGCAAGCCCACAAGGGTACACGGTTTAACTCATTGGGGTCACATAAGGTGAAACATGCAATAAGACATCCCTCCCAAAACATTTCCATGTCCTTTTCCATTATCTACCTTTTTTGTGTTGTCCTCACCATGTTGACGATTTGACCCTGTTGACCAAATAGGGTTTACCAATAACTGTCTATCTTCTATGTCACTCTCAGATGGTTTGTATAAGTTGTCCACAAGTAAAGTCACTGCCTGGGGTATGAACAAGTGGCAAAACCCATATACTGTACCCATGTGTCTTTTTTTGTTTTGTAACATATGGATTAGTGCGCATGGGGAAAAGTATTGAATAGTTTTGGGAGTGAAACCCGGAGCTATTCCATATGTAGCAAACTGCATGGCTATTTGGATTCCCCTCTTAATATCTTTTTTATTTTGTTTAATTTTATTTTCAGATTTTCAAACACTAGAAATTCCTGCATATAAATGTTACATAAAAAACTTAAGTTTGGAGTCTAAACAGGTTGTGAAAATCAGAAGATGGATAGAAATATGCAATAGGATCATTTTAGAGGAACGGTGCCAAGACTAATAAGTCTGTGCTCATTATTGCTCAATGTCTGATTTTCTATAAACTAGAAATATGAAATACTATGTTTCCCAAACTTTCTTGAAACACTTACATGAATCAAGTATTTTTTTCAGTGCACCATTCGATGTGTCCGTATATTGGCCCTGATAGTTGACTCGGTAAGCTGGGACGTTCACAGCTTAGTGAGTCTTTGTGATGCCGCCCTGGTGAATACACGCCCTCCACGCCGTTTCCCCACCCAACCATGCAAGGGGATGTGTTTCCCCTCGCATGTGCCCGCAACATGAAAAATCATTCGATGTTCACCAACCATCAAATGATTTCTCCTGGGATCACAAATAAAAGTGGAAACTGTCTTTTATTTGCGTGTGCTGGGACGAAGACAGTGCGGGCTGCTGACGTCATATGACGTCTCCTCTAGGAGAAGTCGGATCAAATCCCCCTTCAACGCCACCAGTGGCAGAATCGCATACGGTACTTCTGCATGCGATGTATCACATGCGATCCCCTTTCCCAGCCACCAAGAGGGGTCCTGACCAGGAGATCTTGGCTATTATTCAGATCTGATCGCAGTACAAATTTGTTCTCAAAATGGGCAAAACCATGTACAGTGCAGGTGCACATGGTTTTGCCCATTTTGAGAACAAATTGGTACTGCAATCAGGTTTGAATAAGGGCCCTTACATGCAGCACCTATAATATCCGGCTCAAACATATGCTATTTGGGAATGTATGGGGGCCATTAAAGTGACCCAGATTGTGCACAGGTAAGATCGTGCTTTAAACAAACTACTTAAGCATGAATATAAGTATTCGCCAAATATATATTTTTAGGTTTCTACGTATTTCCAGGAAGTGTAACAATCTTCATTCTGATTTAAAACATATGTTGTTAAGAGTTGCCAAAAAGTTGAAATATATGTGATTGCTGTCATTTACAGCATCCATGCAATAATCTATGCTTAAATTCATGACCTCATCAAGTAAGGTTTAATATTATTCAAAGACTCAGACCTTGAAATATATTTTCATTATCATACCTTAGAAAGATTTCATTTTAAAGAGAAAAAAATGGTTAATTTTTAGTGATATTTCATACCCCTAAATTCCAGACTAGTCTGGACAAAGCTGTCCCCCAAATCTAGATGGTTCCACCTAAATCAGCACATTTGGGAGGCATATATGTGGAATGTAAAAAAAGAAAAAAGCAAAGACAATATAAAGTCACGACAACTATTCCCCAATCATAAACATGATTCAGCCATGCACAATGGACTGTATTCTGGTTGACTCGCAAGGCTGCATATTCACAGCCTTACGAGTGCACTAGATACCGCCCTGCAAATGCTGGGTTGCCGCCACCCCCCCCCCCCCTTGGCACGCTGTGTTTGTTTGTATGGCCGGCGAATGGATCTTTGGAATAGATAGTCGCTGACCATGGAAAGATGTGGTGCGTGCATGCATATTAAAAGTCACTTTCAGGTCATTCAGATATAGGTGCACATTCGAGAGGAAGTGGGCGGGCAGCTGACATCTGGCGGCGTCACGTCACTGGGTGATTTCAATGGGATCGCCCAACGTTTTCATGGGAATGCCCATGAAATGTTGGGCGTTCCTATGGACGAATCCCTCGGACCGCCGACCCTGCCTGCAATCTTGGGTGCGTATAACCGGTGAACAATCTTTTCACCATGGACGCATGCACCCGGCGCATGAGCATGTGCAAAAAGTAGCATGCAAATTTCAAAAACATCGAGATCACATGCATATTTCCATGCGAGCGAAAGGACCAGAATAAGATCCAATGTGTAAATTGACATTTGATTGGGCTGGGTTTCCAAAATTCTAATTTTATTTAGTCAGTGAATATTCATTAGCTGCCATTAATAAATTATCAGAGAGGATTTAGTCAATGACTTTAATATTGCTACATTGCTGTTTTTCAATGCTATAATTTATACACTATAGTTAACTTATCCAGCCATGTCAAAATGTTTGTAAGTGTATAAGTGTGTGTGTTTGTGTGTACATTTTTAAAAGTCTACTGTACACAGTTTTGTTGATAACTAAGTATGTTCAGTTACCAATGCTCAAAGAAAAGAGAAAAGCTACTATACAGATTCCAGTTTCCTGTCCTCTAGTGAAGCTTTATGCCTTATGCCAAGATGACCACCAAGATCACTGCTGAGCATTTTGCCATTGCTGCTTATAGTGGCATGGGGGGGGGGGAGTCTCCTACTTAGCTCCTAGGAAATATCTGGTTAATCCTCCAATAGATCTTTATCAGCATCCCCACAATGCCACCCATTTATAGTATACACTCGCAAGCCGATTGTAAGGGTTTATTGGTACACCCCCCAAGCGGGCATGAGTGGATTTCCACAGGCCTGTACCCTAACTTTATTGCCCTAATCGTTGTCACAGAACACGTGCAGAACTAGGCTTCTCCTGTAACCACTGCATTCGAAGGTGCTGGTTAAGCCGGCTCCAACCCCGATGCAGTCAGGTTTTAAGATGGACATCCGAGATGACCAGGGTGCAAGAGGACAACTAACTAACCCAAGAAAAACAGGCTGGGATACCACGGTGATGCCAAGGTATGGGGAGTTTCCCAAATGCAACAATGCACAATAGGTGGAACCAAAATAACAGTAGTGCTACTGCAAACTGAGGTAGTAAAGTAACAGTGCAGGTGCAACAATGCATAGGGATGGTATAAATACTAAACAGTTCACCGGTATACAGAGGTGGTAAAGTATACAGTGCGGGTGCAACAATGCACGATGGTACACAATAAATAATAACCCCAACAATAATTGTAAACATAAATGCTGGTGAACAAGGAAAAAGAAAGCTGCAGGGAAGAACCCTGACTTATCTGGGAAGATGGAAACACAGATGAAGAGGGAACTAGCAGCGACACTGTTGCACGGACGACAGCTGAAGAACAGACTGGAATGGTACCAGGAGCCAGGAACACACCGCAGGAACAAGCACAAGGCTGAGTCTGGATGCTATAACCAGCAGGTTTGAACAGGTCAGAATGCCTTATGAAGGCCTCAGGCAATCAACACACCTGTGACCTCCATCCCAGCAAGGATAATGAGATCACACTTGTGCATAAATTATCCACAGAGGACTGGGCTGAAATCGCACAGACTAACCACTGGAGGCCACCAAAGAGTAATTTACAAACACAGGCTGAAATTAACCCATGACAGACAGGACAGATATGAGTCAATAATGATGACTCCTAACACTGATTTAGACCTGATTGATTGCATGGCTGCGAATTCGCAGGTAGGGTGATAATTGAACAACTCTGCATGTGTCCAGTGGCTTGCATATGGAATTACTGCTAATCGAGGATTGGATATGCATCATATGGTCGACCTAAAGATGGTTGACAATCATTAGGTCGACATCACTAGGCTGACATACTGCTAGATAGACATGGGTCTAGGTCGACATGGGACAAGGTCGACAGGTCATTAGATTGACACAATCATTAGGTCGACATGGTCAAAAGGTTGACATCGGGTTTTTCACTGAATTTTGACCCAATTAAGGGCACAGGATTAAGTGCAATGCGTCCCCTTGCATCAATTGCTGCGCTTACCATGCTTCGTGCAGTTTCTTGCTGTACTAGGCACACTATTTTATTCTCCCGTCAAGCCCTAGTGGATGGTAGGGCATTAAATACTACCTGTCGGCACATGTCGGCTCAAAAAACAGTGAAAAACCCCATGTCGACCTTTTGACTATCGACCTAGACCGTGTCAAACTAATGCTTGTGTCGACATAATGACCTGTCGACATTGTCCCATGTCGACCTAGACGCGTGTCGACCTTGCAGTATGTCAACCTAGTGGTTTCGACCTAATGACTGTCGACCATCTTTAGTTTGCCCACTGACTGTATCCCCGAGGATCTACCTAATTTTCCCAGCCTTGCACATCAATTTACAGGCTTACACAGGGCGGTATTCTGGCTGAGTAGCGGCTACCTGATTACAGGGCTCCAAAAATTACCAGCCCCGCATTCCGGTCTGAATAACCCCCTTTATCTTAAACAGCACCAACCTTCTGACAATAGCAAAAATATGGCTCACAGAAGCAGCAGTGATCATCACCTCCCTGTCCATGGGACACTGCAATCCCTAATTAGCGGAACTGTCCCCTTTTTTTCGGGACAGATGGAAGGTATGGATATATGAGTCATTTTTTAATCTTCTAAAATGTAAATACCTGGCTTTGCTAAGCACTAACAAGTGACTCCAGGAAGAGGATCAGCAGTGGGCTACTAGTGATAGTAAGCACCAGCGAGTAGGAGAATACAGCAGCTGTGAAGACACACAATGGCATATATTCAATGGCATATATTCAGGACTTTTTGCTCGCAGTCACCGCTCACCCTGTCAGTATTCAACTGACCCCCCTCATTCGCAAATTCCCCCTCGCTCCGTTTTTTGAGCGAGGGGGAATTTGCGAATGTGCCTCCAAAAGCTGCGAGAGCCGAGGCTAATTACAGCGAGTTTGCTGCACTAGCCTCGGCTCTCGCAGTTTAGGGGAATCCTCGCCGTTCTGTGACTGCGAGGATTCCCCCAGAACGTTGCATAGTGCGAGCGGCCGGTGCGGGGGTTAAACTGCGAGGATCACTGGTTTTCTGTGATCCTCGCAGTTTAACCCCCTCACCGGCCACTCGCACCAGTATTGAATACCTGCCAATGAGGACATTGCTCAACATTGCGGATGAGCACATCGGTCAACCCGAGATTCAACAGTCTTTTAAAGGATGTGGAGCCTAATGTGAGAGTGGCCCAGCTTAAAGCGAAGGCTGCAGCAGCGGTTACTTTACCTGAAAAAAAGGGCTGTCAAGGGTGTGTCTAGTTATATATCACTAGTGCCCTCTTGTGTGCACTAGTTATATCTATAACAATTCAGAAAATCGCATTGAATCACATGCGATATCGCATGCAATATCGCATGCGATTCGATTTTCCATAGGATTCAATGTTAACAAGGTCCTGTTCATTTCCCCACTATCCAAGTGGGCATAGAGTTGATTTTATATAGCGTGGTGAGCGCAGCGAGCCACCAAGCCCGAAGTGTGGCGAGCAGCCGCGGATTACTTAAAATGTTTTCTGCGTCCCCTCACGGGGCTCGCTGCGCTCACCACGCTTCGGGCTCGCCACGCTATATAAAATCAACTGTATGCCCACTTGGATAGTGGGCAAATGAACAGGACCTTGTTAACATTGAATCCTATGCAAAATCGCATCGAATCGCATCGCATGCAATGACGCATGCGATATCGGATGCGATGTCGCATGCGATATCGGATGCGATTCGATACGATTTTGCCGAAAATCTCGTCGAATCGCATCTGATTGTATGCCTTAAGGTAAGGCATACAATCACAAAATCGGGCGCCCAGGTACTACATAAGTACCGATAGTTGTATCAATTGTCAAGTCACACAGGGTTATTACACAAACTGTTCAATTTGATTAGTTACCCAGATGTTTAGTCAGAATAATGTTTGTTATGTAATTCTGAACTTGGTAACATTATTTATGAAAAGTATCAATGCAGTTCTGTCCACAGAAACGTTAACACAGCAGGGTAATTTAGGAACTTGTCCCAACAGGTTTCATTAAGCCGTTACTTGTGACAATTGTCCTTAGGATCCACTTACTAGCAGGCTGGTTTGGATCAAGACAGTGTTAACCTCCTGCCTGCTGTTAAAATGACTGCAGTGAAGCACAAAATAAGGATGCAGTCTTGTCACTCTGAAATTGCCCAAAGCTTTTGAATGGTATGCAGGCCCGGCGACAGGGGGGTCAAAGGGGACAGCTGACCCGGGCCCCGACCATCGGAGGGGCCCCAGAATCAGCCACTAATCCCTGCAGTCAGCCACCCGGTACTCGATTGCTGTGAGCAGCTGACACATAAACCACCCCTCCCCTAACAAGAATATTTGCGGCCGCGGCAGGGAGGGGAAGCTTCCTGGGGATGCCTGTCAGAACACGCAGCTTCTGGCCGCCGCTTACACACACTGACATGAGTGCCGCAGCAGCACGGCTCATGTCAGTGTGTGTAAGCGCGCGGCGGCCATGAGCTGCGTTCATGTTTAAACGGGCATCCCCAGGAAACTTCCCCTCCCGAGTCTGCAGTGCCGCGGCCGCAAATATTCTTGTTGGGGGGGGGGGGGGTGTTATGTGTCAGGTGTTATGTGTTCCCCTCTAGTTCTTGTCATTTTGTTATTAGGCAGATTGGGAACTAAAAGTGTCCCTGGAACATTTTATAGCAGTGGCCCATCATGTACAGCACCAGAGGTATAACATGCAGAGTGTAGGCATCATCAATGGATCACAGAGATACTGTACTGCAGAGATGAAATAACAAAATGAATGGGGACAATGCAGTGTAATTAGTGTTGCAGGCTGTCTGCCATGCAGGGTGTGTGTGTGGAGGGGAGGGGGGGGGGGGGGGGTTTGGGCAGCAAACAAAACAGGTCTCACAAATATATTGGCCTACAGGGGAACTCTTTCCTGTTAACCCTCTTTCCTGATATGGTAGTTTAGGTTGACCAACCATTACTTATATTTAAGTCTAGTTAGTGCAGTCAGCGAATGATCAAGAATTGACAGATAGCAGTTGTTCTCATCTGATCTATTGTAATCATAAGGGTGTTTTTTTTATTTTTAGGACAGCCAGAACAGGTTTCTACACTGCCGATGCAGTCCCTAAAAGCTGGTTTATGCATGCGTGATCCAACCTTGTTTGCATATGCTGCCAGATCCATTGCAAAGTTGTTGGGACCTGGCCTGGCACTTTCCCTTTCTATCTTTATCGCTAGTGTAGTACTGGCAGTGGCAGCACCCCACATACAAACAGGCAGGGGTCCCTGATGATCACTAGTATCTGCAGTTGCACCAACCTCATATTCATTGAAGTGAAATGTCAAGAACCATACGCACAGCTGAGAAATGTATGGACCTTTTATATACACCCATGACACTCCGATGACTATCCCACAAGATGGCGATTGCATTGTTACCATCCAGTTCCCATCCTGAAACGCCATATTTCAGACGGATGCAGCCAAGTCCATCTGATTAAGAATAGAACAGAGAAATACAAAATATGTAAATTCACTTGGGATAAGAATCAGGCCCTACAGTATATATCCTTGGCTTTAAAAGTATATCCTATTAATTGTTTTAGGGATTAAAACACAAAGTCATTTGACAAACAAATATTACATGATCTATCCCCTCATGAAAGTCGAACTTTCAGTTGCAAGTTCTCAATGTTTGCTGATTTTAATGTATTCATTTTTTTTTAAATGGTCATTATTCACCATATTGAGGTTCTGATGACAATGAAACTGTTTAACTGGCCAAAAGTTTACATTTCAGTTGGACCTTACAATCAGAACTGACAAAATGGGAGTCTGTAGGGAAGTTACAAATATTAGGGTGCAGAACTTTTGGTAAGAAAAGTACAAATATTGGACAAGATGTAACTCTGAGTTCGGCTGATGTGCGGGACGATGGCTGAACCCGGATATTTTTTAAAAAGGGGCAATCGTTTACAAGGCAAAACCATGTATGTAAATGATTGCACCATCCGGTATCCCGCACGTCCGTTGATCTCGGACTTCACTACATCGCACCCATAAAATCCATTGAAATACAAAAATTAAAAAAATTAAAAGAAGAAGTACTTACATTTTATTAGAGGATATTCATTTATGAAGTACTGTTATTTTAGAAATAGAAACTAAATCCTGAAAAACGCCATAACATTGTTTTATATTATTTCATGTTAAGTTGAAGAGGTGTTTACTTTCTTTTCAGCTTATTATTATGGAGATGTTTTTGTTTTCTTTTAAGGAGATCCCAAAAATGCCAATGATTTGTTCTTATACAAAGTAAACACAATAGTATAATCCCTCAGCACATCAGTTGTGCAAGGTGTATTGATAGATTGGATTTGGAAAGATCCTTAACTTAAAAACGTTGCCAAGTCTTCTAACAAAGTTGGTTTCTAAATCCCCACCCTGTTCTCTAAACTGTTACCACTATTGCTTACAGAAAAATGCTATACAGAATATTTCCCAGAAACACTATACTCCTCAAGTGCTGAGGTCGGGACATTAACTGATGGGTAGAAATGTGATATTTTAAAGCTGCTTTCAGACATGTCTGTCTACTAGTTGCAGGTGGTATCTTATTAGTAAGGTGACTCAGTATGATCATTCACTGATTGTAGAATAATGTTCTGATCGACAAAGTTCTAGATATTTTTTTATGTAAGAATAGATGCACAGTCATAAACACTTATGGTATGTTCCATTAACGCTGCTGTTTCCCCAGATTAATAAGCTGATAAACTAAAAGATAGTGCCAGTACATGCATAGTGTAGCCCAGTAGCGGAAGTACCTGAAGCAAAGGAATCGATTACCAATAAAATAAAAATCCTAAATGACAGGAGTATAGTGCCCCCCCCCCCCCCCCAACACACACACACACACACACCCAGGTTGAAGTCACCACTGTCTGGGGGCGTTATGCCCTCAACATTCAGCACACACCTATATGGATGGCCACACCCACACAGCACTGATATTACCCACAAACACCTTCATTCCTGGACTAATTTCAAGATCCATAATTCTTTTTATCACGCTGTGCCATTATAAGCCATGTTTTTTGTCATCATATTGAGGTTTCAGACAATTCCACATGAATTAGAATCAAACTGAATTGTTCCTGATGGTTCTATTGTGATCTTTAATAGATATTTGGTTCTATTAAGGGACTATTTTCAAATTGTTACTAAATGAGCTGTTCCTATTGATGTCTATGGGAAAGTACTGATGGTCATTTTGAAGTTCTATTTGTGTGTGAAGTCAAATTTCTGGAGAGTTCAAGGGGATCATGAGCTGGATTTTGTCTTTAGTAAATATCTGATTATCAAATGCACCAATAACTGACCTCACTGGATGCCAACCTTTAGTTAATCCCATAGAGAGAGAAAGGGTCAAACAAAGAGAGGAAGACATAGGCCCTGAATCCGCATGAATTAGGTATGATCAGCTGATTGCAGCTTAGCATATGCATACTACTTCCTGCCTGCATTTGCAAAAAACTATGATGCGATCGATGTTCCAAAGCAGGCATGTCCAAGCTGTGGCTCTCCAGCTGTTGTAAAACTACGCATCCCAGCATGCCTTGCCATAGATTTAGACTTGTAGTTTCACAACAGCTGAAGGGCCATAGTTTAGACATACCTGTTCTAGAGGTACATCATGACCATCGGCGGTCCAACATGCGCAGAACGTGTCCCTTGTGTGCGCAGTTTCCTGCACTTTGGGAAACTACAGGGGATTGCATAAGCAATCACAATCAGCCCAGAGAGTGAGACCGAGAGAGAGTGGTCACTAGCTGTTGTACCTACAGAAAATAGGGCTATCTGCCTTTAGCAATGTTTGTATTTAGAAATCCATTGTCACTATTTATTTTTTGGGGTTTAAATGTTCCTGCTGCAGAGCACAGAAGAATAAATTGTCAGTTATTTATAAATGTTACCTGAACAATATACATTTGGGCAGATGTATTAAGCCTTAACAAGAGATAAATGCAAGTGTGATAAAGAGAGATAAACGTCCAGCCAATCACCTCTGCACTGTTACAGGCTATGTTTAAAAAAAGTCAGTAAGGAGCTGATTGGCTGGACGTTTATCTCTCTTTATCACCCTTGCATTTGTCTCTTGTTAAGGCTTAATACATCTGCCCCATTGTTACTGGTTCTGCATTTAGTCTAGCATCCCCTGAAACACAGCTGTAGTATCAGTCCATGTAAGGCCAGCATAGTATGCATAATTATATATCATTCATAATCCCCCTAGTGTTGAAACAATAAACTGCAGCAAAGAGAACCTGCTGTGCCTTACGAATCACTCACACGAAGGCATCCTCAAAGACTGGGGAGCAAATGTATTTATGTAGAGGAATTATCATTTTAAGTTGTTTATTTTTTTATCCATTTAAATTAAGCAAACAATAAACTGGCAAATGGATGAGCTTAATGACGGTCCGTTGATAATTTCATGCCTTTCATATCCCCTGATAAGTATTCTCTTTGCTCAGTAGGATATACAGGCACTTGGTTTCCTGCACATAATTTAGTATTATAGTGCTACCTGTCACGCACACTTGGGCAAGGTGTTTACTCTCTTCACTCAATAGACAGGAAACTCCCAACCCAATACTCCTTGTGGGGATATGGATCTAGGACACATCCATTGAAACCCTTTGATTTCAGAATGCCCAATAGCTTATTGCTCTAAACTGAGAACAGACATGACAACAACAAATACTTTATTACTTTGGTAAGTATATATTAATATGTAATCAGTGAGCGAATATATCATAGTTCTTAAAAAAGAAAGGGTAGTAGCATACATAAAATGCTAATACTTTAAAATGAGACATAGATGTAAGTGTAAAATGGTTTCAAAGGAGTTTATTTACTAAGACAAGAGTTCTATTGAAGATGAGATGTTGCCCATAGCAACCAATAAGAATCTACTTCTTATTTATTTAGCACTAGATTTTTTTAATCCAGGGAATCGGGAGCCGGGGAGCGGGTGGAGGCAGTTGGTGGGTCAGGTGGAGGCAGTGGGTGGTGTTGCACTGGTTGGGTGTTGCGCAAGGCGGTGGAGATGCTGAAGAGGTGCCGGGCGGCTGAGCTTCTGAAGTGGAACCGGGAACAGGCTGCGAGTGGGTTCTGACAGCTTCGGCTGTACATCAGGGCTGGGAAGCACACCAAGGTCAGGAACAGCCGGGCAGCATCTAAGCACTTGCTCAGACGCTGAACGGCATTAGATTGTGCATGCGCAGTCTAATCCCAAAATCCAAAAAGCCATTTCCCGGGATCCTGATGATCCCAATCTCGGGATTGGATATTTAGCACCTTCTAGGAGATAAAAGATAGAATCTGATTGGTTGGCCATAGCAAAATTCCAAATTCAATATTTATACTCGTTGACACGTTTTAAGTTTTTATACAGTATATTGTCAATACAGTATACACTACCACCAGAAGTGCTTGTTAATACCCTTTGGAGGCCCCTAGGCAGCTGAACTCTTAAAAGGCATCCTTGCAAAAATCTCAGGGACCACTCACAAATTATCTCATAACACATTTTTCATTTTACCAACCAACAGTCTACAATCTGGAAACTGATCTCTATGGTTCATGTACTTTAATTTGTTAATGGTACATAACATTAATACAATATTTTCTTTCTAGACTCTTTAAGTTTGTATTTCTTTAAATTGATTCATTTTTTTCTATCTAAGCAATTTAAGCAAGCTTGACTCATTTTCTTTCAAGATCAGATCAATATCATTTGGATCTGTTGTCGCGGGACCCCTAAAAGGCATGGGGCCCATAGGCCGTTACATAGTCTGCCTATTTGGTAATCTGGCACTGAAACCATAACCTCTCAGTAACAGATATGTTTCATATATCATTTATTATAATTGATTTGCCTTAAAAATATAAACTATATGCTTATCTCTGAAAGTGTAATGTTGGGTGCACATCAGAACGATTTAGCCTCAATTCCCCCAATTTCGATACAATCTCGACCAATTGTATGTAAATTGGGCCTGTTTTAGATCCGATTCGATGTGCGTCCCCGCTGGTCATTTGGTCGTTTTGCAGATCCTACCTGCTGCAGTCAGGATTTGAAACGATCCCTTCAACTGGGTACAGATCGTGATTGGATCGTATGCAGATCGTGAGCAGATCATGTGCTCCAACAGATCGTACGACCATCAAATGATCGTCTCATGATCTGCTCACGATCAAAATCATTCTGGTGTGTACCCTACATAACTCTTCTGCATCTGAGGCCTACTGTATATGGTTTTGGGGAAACTTTCGCCCTATATTCCTTTTGCTGTAGCTATTGTGTCATGATTTTCTGTCCTACCCTGCCTGTATTTGAGCTTTTACATTTAGCAATACAGGTAGTAACTTGCTATAGCAATCATAAAACATATGCATTATTTCTAGAAATAAAATATTTTACCTGTAGCACTTTCAAGAGACAATAGTTATGTATTTAGTTAGTTAGTTAGTTAGCGGGATATAATGCACTTATGGCCCTAACCATACAAAGTTTGTATATTCTCCCCGTACTTGCGTGGGTTTCCCACACACACTCCGGTTATCTGCCATAGTATAAAAATATACCGGTAAGTTAATTGACTCCAAACAAAAATGAACCCTAGAATGTTACGGAATATAGATTGTAAGCTCCAGTGGGGCAGGGACTGATGGGAATGTCCAAATATTATCTGCAAAATACTGCGGAATATGTAAGCGTTATATAAAAATCTGGCAATAAATAAAGAAATGTACTTAAGATAAAGGTTGATCCTGACTGTAACAAATCTGGGTACTTGTGAGTTATCCGGGCGTCCGATTTTTTGATTGTATGCCTTAAGTTAAGGCATACAATCAGATGCGATGCGATACGATATCGCATCGCATCGCATCGCATGCGACCATCGGATGCGATGACCCGATTTTTCCATAGGAATCAATGTTAAAATGGACTGAGTCCATTTTAACATGGAATTCAATGGGAAAAAGGGGTCCTTTTCATACCCCTACTATCCAAGTGGGCATGGAGTTGGATATAAACCTGTGGCGAGCGTAGCGAGCCACCGAGCCCGAAGCGTGGCGAGCGAAGCGAGCCCCGCGAGGGGACGGTATTCCGTGTCCCCTCGCGGGGCTCGCTACGCTCGCCACGCTTCGGGCTCGGTGGCTCGCTACGCTCGCCACAGGTTTATATCCAACTCCATGCCCACTTGGATAGTAGGGGTATGAAAAGGACCCCTTTTTCCCATTGAATTCCATGTTAAAATGGACTCAGTCCATTTTAACACTGATTCCTATGGAAAAATCGGGTCATCGCATCGCATCGCATCGCATCCGATGGTCGCATGCGATGCGATGCGATGTCCCGATCCGACCCGATTTAAAAATCGGACGCCCGGATAACTCACAAGTACCCAAATCTGTTTTCTCAATCCACAGCCAAAAAGTTTAGGAATATATATATATTTTTAAAATGAAAGATGATTTGTTTTTGCTTTATTTACTTTTTCATGTGAGCATCAAATTAATGGAATACATAACACTTTACTAAATCAAGGAGATTTATACATCTCTGCTTCCACAATTTGTGAATAGCCTGTGTTGTTAAATGGCAAACATAATTTTCTATCTATCTATCTATCTATCTATCTATCTATCTATCTATCTATCTATCTATCTATATACTGTATGTATATATATATATATATATATGAATGTTCAAATATTCTCTGTAACGCGCTGCGTAATATGTATACGCTAAATAAGAAACTGTTAATAGTAATATATATATTTATTTACAAATCTTTTGCAATTATAGTGGCTCACATTTTTTTTTAATTGAGATAAATAAATAACAGTTGAATCCACTTAATACCCAAAGGCATAAATACAATGTGTTTCCAAAAATGAAGTGTTCATTTATAGTCCAATATATACATATAGATAGGTGTTTTAATGATTTTGCACGAAAATAAACAAAAATTATTAATAAACATTCCGAATGATTTTAATTGAATAAGTTATTTTTAAGTAATATATGAAATTACAGAATATTTATTTGTAGACTTCTTTAACTAGTTTAATAAAGCAATTTAGATTGACACTAAAATCTCATCATTAATACAGTTACTTATGACACATAAACCATTTCCTGTTGTCATTATGTCATCATAGTCTGTAATATCCCTAATTAATAAAAAAGGTCAATACTTCGTTCTGATTATGTAGAGATTTTTGTAAATGGCACTGTACAAAGGTTTCGTTTCAAGCATGATAAACTCTTTCTTGCCTAGTCTTTGGATTATGTGCTGTGTGTGTTGAGAGCTAGATTTATTTGCTACCCCTATTGAACTGGAACAAACTATGAAATAATACATCCATCAAGTGTCACCTTGTGACCCCAGGTGCAGAAATATACCGGGCACTGAGAATACAACTCCATTAAACCGACTTTCATCGTTTGAAGGAGAAAAATGCTCTTCTGGGTTTTAGTCTAGATGGCTATGCTATGTGGTGCATGTGTGGTGTGTGTTATGTGTGTGGTGTGTTGTGTGTGTGTTTTGTTTCCTCGCTGTATCAGCAGTTGCATCTCAACCAAAGGAACCGCACTCCTTCACTACAGCTGGTTGCACTTAAGTGAGTGCTGATAACCTGTGATACAGGACACATACAGTACTGTACATTGCATTGGCAGCCGGCATAAGACAATATCCACTGCAGACAAAATAAGTGGATAAGTGTTTTAATGACAGTTGTTTTCTGGATATGAGCAAAAATATACAAAAAAATCTATATAGGAAATATGAATCGTATGAAAAAGAAACTGGTTCCACTGTAGAGCGTTTTCTATTGACTTTCTGCACTGGTGGCAGAACATGCTTTGTTTTTAGGTGTTTTCTAATTGACTGTACACTGAATTGTAGAGGATGAAAAAGTGTGGCTCGCCTCTTATTGTCGAACCACAAGTCCCAGCACGATCTGTAGTTCTACAATTGTTGGGAAAAACACACGGGTTTAACTCTGCTTCAGATAGACTCGAATATATAATATATACACACACAGCACACAGTGTGTATGTGTGTGTAAATATATATATATATATATATATATATAACTAGAGACTGTGTAAACTCTCCATTTTCCTATTTAAATACATACAAAATCCTATTCTCTCTCTATCCCCCTCTCTCTCTCTCTCTCTCTCTCTCTCTCTCTCTCATGCATTCTACAAGTTAAATGCACAGGTGGACACTTGTACCATATGCTTATATATATCTATATATATCTATATATATATATATATATATATATATATATATATATATATATATATATTTATAATTTGACTGCAGCTCTGTATAACAGCAGGACTATTACTATGTACACTTTATTTATAATCGAGAATAAAAACCTCCAGTATTTGAACGACGGTCCTATGGTCCGTCTCTTCCAACAAAGGTCGTTATAGGATTTTTTCCCCCCATTGGTAATAAGCTTTAATGTCGCTTTGAAGCTGTGGTGAGATATGACATGTGGGTAAGCGCAGCATTCCCCTCCTGCTAAACTGGTGCAACCTACAACTCCCAGCGTCTTAACCCTGTCTAATTTATTCCATACTGGCCTATGAGATCACAAACTCGCAAACACTAAATCAAAACCTGCGGCAAGATAGGTCTACAATAAAACGAAAGGGTCCAAGAACACAGGGAAATTAAAACCATCTCGGAGGGTCAATTCACTCTAGACATTTGGACGATGGATAAGCTATAATGCCAAATAATTCGGTTCAACTATAGCAAACCTCAAGTTGTAATTAATTGGAATGGTTTGCGGCAATGAATAATACAGTTGATAATAAAATGATTGAAAGTCCGTCTATATCCAGCAAATGAGAATATCATGCTAATAACTATACTAGCAAACATTCCCGATTAAGACATTCATAACCACAGATACATACCTGAACCCTATATATATATATATATATATATATATATATATATATATATATATATATATATATACCGAAATTACAAACATTTAAAATTAAAATGACATTCACACATCTATGTATATATGTATATATGTATGTATGTATGTATGTATGTATGCATATATGTATGTATGTGTATATGTATGTATGTATGTATGTATGTATGTGTGTATATGCATGCATATATGTATGTATGTGTGTGTATGTATGTATGTATGTATGCATATATGTATGTATGTATGTATGCATATATGTATGTATTTATGTGTGTATGTATGTATGTATGTATGTATGTATGCATATATGTATGTATTTATGTGTGTATGTATGTATGTATGTATGTATGTATGT
>NC_139219.1:64740362-64742862 GCF_055691185.1 Crinia signifera | reverse complement strand
AGATCGCAGTTTGGAAAGGAAGTGCCTGTAACTGGAGAACACTCCTCCTCATCTAGCCCATTGGAGAAGCCTGGGCTCTCTCTCCCTCCATGTATCTCTGGGTTACATCTGTTTGAGTTTCCTTATTTCTGTGTAGAACTTTCCTTGATCCTCTACTTGCGGCATGGGTAAGCAATCTTCATCATGCATGTATTGAGGGTAGCACTGTGGAGGAAGGGAGGGGATGGCTGTGCGCAATGAAGAGCGCATTCCATTCTGTGCAGGCGCACAATTACGCACGGCGCAAATCTCATGCATTGCTGTTTTTCTGCAGATGTTCTGCACATTCATAGGATATGATTGCAGCCTGACTATTGTGTGTTTATATTAGCATAGTGATTCTGGCTGAAAGTATGTGTTTGGGGGGCTTTGTTCTGTGCCAGCTCTGTCCTGGGAAAGTGAAGGAATGTGCATGCATAGAGAAATGTCACGCATACATTCACCTAATGTATAAATATATCTGTGCCATCCAGAGCAAGCCTATGGAGAAGTCAACCAGCTCGGAGGGGTTTTTGTCAATGGAAGACCTCTGCCCAATGCCATCAGGCTGAGGATAGTGGAGTTGGCCCAGCTGGGGATAAGACCTTGTGATATCAGCAGGCAGCTACGAGTTTCCCATGGATGTGTCAGTAAAATCCTGGCCAGATACAACGAAACCGGCTCCATCCTACCTGGGGCTATCGGTGGGAGCAAGCCCAGGGTCACCACCCCCAATGTGGTGAAGCACATCAGGGAATACAAACAAGGAGACCCCGGGATCTTCGCCTGGGAAATCAGGGACAGGCTGCTGGCTGACAACGTCTGTGACAAGTACAATGTTCCTTCTGTCAGCTCCATCAGTAGGATTTTGAGGAATAAAATTGGGAACCTGTCTCAGCCTAATCAATATGAAAGCTCCAAGCAGCCATCACAAGCAACTTTGCCATATAATCACATTTATCAATACCCCTATGCGAACCCAATATCACCTGGATCGACAAAGATGGGAAGCCATCATCCAGGAGTACATATGCCGGCGGGACATGTCAGCATTGCGAGGTCCTGGCCGTCGGCTCACTCTGTCAACAACATCTTAGGTATACGCACCTTTATGGAACAAACAGGTGAGTTGGTGGAAAGTACTAACCGACTCATCAGGTTGCTGTCATGCGTGGGGTCATTGCTGCAAACTGTGTGTGAGTGTGACTTTGGGTTTTCTGTGTGTATGATTGTACCTGCTGTGTGTTTGTGTATATATCTAATATCTCCCTCTCTCTGTCTCTCTCTATCTATCTATCGATCTATCTATCTATCTATCTATCTATCTATCTATCTATCGATCGATCGATCGATCGATCGATCGATCTATCGATCTATCTATCTATCTATCTATCTATCTATCTATCTATCTATCTATCTATCTATCTATCTATCTATTGGACTGTATAACAGGAATTGTCTTATTATTGTATAATGACAATATCAGAGCTCCAAAGCATCTGTATTTATTTATTTATTTGTTCATTCTATCATTTATTTATTTATTTCCCCTGGGATACATTCTTCTTTAACCAAATTAATTAACCAATAAATGTATTTCCCAAACGCGTTCCTATCAGTGCAGGTTTTCAACATATCCATGACTCAGCGCAGATGGTTAAGTCTAAAAAGACTGATATACTAATTATACTAATTAAGTCACCTGTGGCCAAGCATGCATATACTTAAAACCCTGGAATGTTAGGGTGCACTGAGGACTTTGAGAACCTCTGCTGTTTTCTATTACCTGAGAGATGTTCATATTTGAGCCTTTGTCCCTACATGGTGGATGTGATATTAGGGGGTAATTGATCTCTGCATGTTCCCTGTCCAGTATTTGCACACCGCTGAGAGACAAGGTGCCAAAATCTCGCTACTAATGACGTCTAGTTGTTTTTGTCCCAACTGAGAGCAAATATTTTAAGTTTTAAGTTTACGTTATAAGTATAAGTCCTTGGCAAATCTAAATGCACAAAATGAAATTCATACTATTAAATAAACTATTGTAAAAATCATGGGGTGGCAAGTTGTTGTTTTTTATGCAATCTATCTATCTTTTTGCTTTATTTACATTTTCATGTGAGCATCAAATTTGAATGGAATACATAACACTTTAATAAATCAAGGAGATTTATACATCTCTGCTTCCACAATTTGTGAATAGCCTGTGTTGTTAAATGGCAAACATAATTTTCTATCTATCTCTCTATCTATCTATCTATCTATCTATCTACAGTATGGTCGACATTATCTCATTGGCTCTTCCATAGAAGGAAATATAATTGTTATAAAATAATGAGACCAATTTTTTTCACTATTTCGTAAGACATTATTCCTTTGATTTGGATTATTGGTGGAGGTTGTATCCATGTTATGAATATTGTATGTGATGTGTAGTAAAATACTAAAGATAGATAGATAGATAGATAGATAGATAGATTTA